>NW_012267257.1:4089574-4120194 GCF_000151885.1 Dipodomys ordii
GGGGCTGGGAAGGTGGCTCAGTGGTAGAGCGCTTGCCTTGCATGCATGAGGCCCTGGGTTCGATTCCTCAGCACCACATAAGCAGAAAAAGCCGGCAGTGGCACTGTGGCTCAAGTGGTAGAGCGCTAGCCTTGAGCTGAACAGCTGAGGGACCGCCCAGGCCCAGAGTTTAGGCTCTATAACCAACACCCCCCCAAAAAAAATTAACAAAAAGATAAAGATAAACCAGAATGTACTGCTTCCTACTAGCTACTGAACATGGTTGTTGAGTCTTTTCTTCTAAATATTTTTAAATGACAGGATAACTACAAAAATGAGAAGAAAACCATATGTTTCTGAAAAGCCAAAATCAGACCAGCATATTAAGAGGTTTCTAAAGACGCAATACAAGTAGTATCTGACTAGTGGCAAAGCCACATAGAGCTTAGAGATCACAACCTTACACAAGGCACCTATAAAATCCTCAAAACAAATGGATTATCATAGGAAACAAATCATGGAAATATTCAATGAAGGCAAGAGCAGGAGATGAGACAGTGACCCGTGATATACTTGTTAGTTTAGATTGCATTGCAGGTGTGTAAAACAGCTCCACGAAGATTGGTTTTCGTAGCTGCTTCTGCAGCCTTTTGACCAGAAACAGAGTTCAGTAACAGAATTCAAAGGCAGTGAGATAGATGCCTGGAGGGGACTCAACAGTTGTAAATGGAGGGCCAAGAGGAAAGCAGGAAGAGTTCACACGTGTGCTCTTCTCACCTGCATGCATTCTAAACCTAGATTGCTGTAATCAGACTCAATATTCATTGATTGTCTTTAGCTTCCACTAAAGAAGTACTCTCCAACAACCAGGAGTGATTAACCTCAACCCTTAGAAAAAGAAATATGTAATTAAGAATCAATACATATTTGGAGTGTTTTAGTAACATTTAACACCTAACAGAAAATATTTACTTACTTGAACAGATGTAATCTCCAAGGAAATGATCTATCAGGGATGTCAAATCATGGATAAATTTAGAATTATAACATTCTTAACATGTAAACAACTAAAAATAGTTTTAATTAGTGCAATGACTGAAATCTCAATGGAAGAAATAATAAACTCTCAATGGAAGAAATAATATTAGATAGCTTTGTGTTATTTGAACAAAATATGTGAGGCAATTGACATATAAAGAGAAAGGAATCATTTGGGCTCATGTTTCCAAGGTTCCAGTACATGACTGGGTGGCCCTGTCACTTTCGGCATCTGGTGTAAGCAGCATTTCATCCTAGGAGCAGGTGCCAGAGCACACCACTTATGACCAAAGCTGAGAATAAATGAAATACAGAATAGAGCTAGAGTCCTCAAATCTTCCTCAAGGACATTGCCCAATGACCTAGGGGCCTCTCATTCTCCTGATAAATATCCACAGAAAAACCTTGCCATAGGACCACCTTGGAAACCAAACCTTTACCTATTGCACGGTTCACATCCAAACCACAGCACCATAGAAACAGAAGAAGCAAGAGAAGATAATAACACTGACAACCTAAATAGCCAACGCATTTGGAGAAATACATTAATGTACAGTATTGTATTGCAGGAAAAATAATGACTGCTAAAGTTAACATTTCAAATAATAGCCAAATAGCAGAGTGAATATAGCAGAAGATAATATTGATGTGGAGAATGGAGCTGAAAAATTACTTCAGGATCTGATGGAAAATCAAAATAAGGTTAGACATACTTTTTAAACATATGGAAAATGCAAGCACCAGTCATAAGAAACCTTGTAACACAATCATATTGGCTCCAGGAGATGATTAAAAGGAGATATACTGAAAATATATTACCAGACAATTTCCCTGACTAGCCTAATGGCTTAGGTAGCAAGGACACATCAAAGTTTTCAATAGAAATATTTAAAAGTATAAAATAAATCTAATAAATATTTGTTTTTAAACATATGAACAAAACCTTGAGAGACAGAGAAACTATCCATGTATTTATTTTTACATTATTTCATTATTTTTATAGCAAGTCTCATTTTACTTTTTTAAAGAAGTCTAAATTCTACATATGGGAGAAAACATGTATTGTTTTGTTTTTCTTTTTTTTTATAATCTGGCCTTTATCACAAACACCTTTATTTCCAGTTCCCTCCATTTTTCTGTAGATGACAGAATTTTGTTTTTTTCTATCTCTCCATAGATTTTTTTCTCTGTCTGCCTATAGATTCTTTTTACAGGGGCTCTGTCCTTCTATGTGTATTTGTCAACCCAGGATTCTATTTCCATTGAATTTGAGCACAGAGATCAATTCAGGCTGACCAGAAAGCCCCCATTTAGTACCAATAACTACTGGTCTATATGTGTGTACTTGATTCCAGTCAATTTCTCCATTCCTTTTTTAGTAGTAAATGAGAACTTCCAGTGAAAGTCTCCCTTTTTCTTTTTTTTTGGGGGGGGGGTCGGGTCGTGGGGCCTGAACTCTGGCCCTGGGCACTGTCCCTCAGCTCTTTTTTAGCTCAAGGCTAGCACTCTACCACGTGAGCCACAGCGCCACTTCCGGCGTTTTTCTTTTTGCTTATGTGGTGCTGGGGAATCGAACCCAGGGCCTCATGCATGCAAGGCAAGCGATCTACCACTGAGCCACCTTCCCAGCCCCCAAGTCTGCCTTTTTTGATGATAAAATATACAAAACATTAGCGACAGCTAATACAGTTTATCATATTTTTCCAACCCAGTTCTTCGGTTTTCGAGATGAATTTGGTTTTCCTTTCTGCTTGGTGACTATGCTGTAACAATGAGAAGATCTCCTGGCTGGCATCCCTTCCTTATGTTTTTGTCCATTTAGGAAAGGTGTTTTTTTTCTTGTTTATCAAAGGATGATTTTTTTTTAGCTCCTTGGCCACCATACTGTACATCCAGTGAGAAAATGGCATTGCATGGCAAACCACTTAGCAGATCATGATGAATGTGGTACCTACTCTAATTCATTGATGCCAAACTAGGCCAGGGCTCAACACACTAGAGCATTTTCCCAACCTCGAATGGTGGCCTCTTATCTCGCTATTTCAGACAGAGTGTCCGAGAAACCACTTCCTGAATAGCAGGATAATCTGTGCAAGGTCATTCACTCTTCTTTCTAACTGAATATAAATATGAATTCTATTGTTCATGGATTTCACAAAGCAAACCATGTAGTTCCAAGATGTATAGATACAGTGGTATTTTAGAAGCTCCTCCACAACCTACTTGATAGAGTCAAACTTCATAGATACGCACATGCTGGCCATTCACCTCTCGGATTTCACCTCTCCTATAGGCCCTTGGCAGAACTACAGAGCTTGAGGCTCTGGTCCTGTAAGTCCTCATAGACAATGAAAGTGCTGTGTCACAAAGGTGAAGTAGTTGGATGCTTTAGGAAAACAAAATTTATAAGCTCTTCCCCCAACTAAGGGCAAAGCAAAACCAGCTGTATCTTGCACAAGTCCCTCACATCCCAAGTCAGTGGAAAGGAGAGAAGCATTCTAGGTTTGTCAACCTAGAGGGGTCCCAGTCACAGCTTCATAGACATCAAGGAAATTAATGTCACCACCTGGTGACTCTCACTGCTGTGACAGGGATGGAGACTTAAGAAAAGCAGAAATTCAGTTCAAAGTTGCACAGGTAAAGAAATAGAAGTACTTTGAGCATGGCTTCTTGCCCATCTTGTTTCCCAAAGTGAGTCATAACCAGGACTGTTTGGGGGACACTCAGGCACCTGCCTCTGTGCTTGATGAAAAGAAATGGTGAGGAAGATCTCCAAAACATTAAATTCTGAGAAGGTAACTAATATCTCCGTATCAAAAAATCTAGGAGGTTAGAGATTAGTTTTGGATAATAATGTTAATGGTTTGAGAATCTAAAAGTTTGGGAATTTTTTTGACTTCAGGTTGAGTTAGTTGTTTGAATGCTTTGCTAACATTCTATCTCTATATAGATCATAGGGATACGTAGAGAGATTGATAAATAAATATACTTATCCCTCTGTAATTGACAAGATTTTCACATCTCTAATTTTGCTTTACTCTATGTTAGATTTACTCTTTGAAACTCAAACTTCAATTTCCAAGGTCTTATATAAAGCAAACCGTTTATTACAGATTCTAGAATAATAACTCTCTTAAAAATGTGAATGAGAACAAACAGAAATAGACACAGGAAATAAAAATCTTCTCCTGTATCTCTGCTTGTAACACAACTTGAGAAAGTGAATTGACTTTTGCTGTTTTAATTTTAACTTGATTTTTATCGTATCTACTTTGTTTGCAAACATTTCTGAGAATCTTTCCATAACTATTGGTTTCCATCAAATTTACCAGTGAAATTAGTGTGAAAAGTCTGAATTATAGGTTCTGGTTGAATTCGTCTGAAGCAAACTAGCACTAATTGATTTAACTGCAGCTTAGAGTCAGAATATTTTTTTAGAAATGTGCTGTTGCCCATGTAGACAATCTAGCATCAAATGACAGTATCTGTCAATGTCAGCCCCATTGAAAGAGTACAGGTTGGTCATGAAATAGCAGAGCAATTTTTGATAGATGAAGCACCTAAATATATTCAGTTTCTCTTAAAAAATAAAGTCTCTAGGTAGGTCATTAAAAACAATACTTCAAAATGGAGACTGACAGGCCAAGAAGGGTAAGCGTGGCTGCATTGTTAGAGCTCAATATAGCTTCCATACTATTCAAAATGAGGATTTTGATCGGCTAACAAAAGGGTCGTTTTGATTTTTACTGTCTCTCCTCTCACCCTTCTCACATTGACAATTTGTAGTCAAAAAAAGAACAAATCATGCATATAATTTGAATATTGGCTTTTGTCTTCCCTTCTGTCTAGATTTTCTAAATAGAGGAACTGACAAATGATGCCGTGGTTTATCTAATCTCAACAAATCTTCTCTTGCTCTGTTCAGTAATATCACTTGACAACTTTCCTGGGTTCCTTTATGTTAACATGCAGATTGTTTCTGTACAGGGATTTTACATGAGATGAATAAATTACTTAGTGTAGAATTTAAATGTATAATTAGAATGATGCAAAAGATGAACTACCAGTCTTCATACTTTCTAATAAAAGAAATGAACATTGTCACGGTATAACAATTTAAAACTGCCCTATTTAACATTTCTATGACTTTTAACCATTAGCCTAAAAGTTTGAACAAAGCTCTATACAATAACCTGCATCAGAATGTATATAACCCTAAATAAGTATGAATCTGTACATCTTTGTGAAAACATTGATACTGCTGGCACTAACAAAATAAATTTGAAATGTAAATATATTAATCCTGAGTATAAACTTTTTAAATTAACAAGTTTACACTCCCACCAACAATGCAGTAGGGTTCCCTTCTGTCCACATCCCCTCCAGCATCTGTTATTAGAGACTCCCTCAAAAAGAATGACATTGCCCCATTTGTTAGGAAAGGGAAAGACCTGGAAAAAATTAAGTGAAGTAAGCCAGGCCCAAAGAAACATAGGTCCCATGGTTTCCCTTATTTGCAATACCTAGTATATGTCTGAGACACGCAGAAACGGTCAGATAAGTTGATGTTAGGCAAAATGAACCCAAAAATAAGGACTCAAATGATTTTGCTTTCTTGCGATTGTTTCTAACATATTTATAAGATGATATTTTTTTGTTGCTTTGTATGTCCCTCCCCCACGGTATAACCCCTGCTTTCACTATATTTTATGTTGGTATAATTTGTGGAGGGGAAGGGGAAAAACAAGTTGTTTAAATAGGGATGAAGGTGGACCCACTGCAACAATGAGATGTACCAGATGTTATGCCGGAAAAACAAGCTTTACAACTTTGGGGGAGGGGAGGGTGGGAAGGGATGGTAAGGGGAAACAAAGGAGGAGGCAACAATGCTTGATAAGAAATGTACTCGTTATCGTGCTCATGTAATTGTAACCCCTCTGTATGGTATTTTTAAAAGAAAAAAATTTAAATTAAATTATAGTATGGAACTTTTCCTGTGTAATGATCTCTCCCTCAAAAAAATCAGCATAATTAATTTTCTGGATATATTTAAAAATATGTATCTTAACAGTATATATCTATCTCTTATCACCCTCATTTCTTTCTCTTCTTTTGTGCCAGTCCTTGGGCTTGATCTCATGATCATAAGCTTTTTGTGCTCAAGGTCTTATCACTTTCATTTCTTTCTCTTCTTTTGTGCCAGTCCTTGGGCTTGATCTCATGATCATAAGCTTTTTGTGCTCAAGGCTAATGTTCACTTAAGCCACAGCTCCATTTCTGGCTTTTATGTAGTTAGCAATAAGAGTCCCCTGACTTTCCTATTAGGTCTGAATTCAAATCTTGATCCTCAGATCTCAGCCTCCTGAGTGAGTAGGTAAGATTACAGATATGAGCCACCAGCATCCGGCTCCTCATATGTTTTTGAGGGCTATCTATAGGAATATAGGTAGGTAAATCCTTGTTTTACTTATTATTAGTTAATCCAACCTCTTATACTTGGAAATCAAAATTACTTTTAGTTTTCCTTTTCTATTTCTAAATAATATTATAATCCTCATTCCAGAATGTTCCTGAATCTGTGTGCACATGCAGGTATCTGGACTGAGACTTTCATTTATCAAAAGGAGATTATGTCACAAGATAGTTATCTTGATTTCCCTAGTCCAACCAAGAAACACCACAGAGGTGAAAAAAGACTCATGGATTTGAAGAACTAAAATGAGAAACACTTGAGGAAGTGCACAATGAAGAACGAATACTAAGGCCCAAAAATGACAGGAGTTTTCAGAGCAGAGTGAAATAATAAAGGTTCTCTAAAAGACAGAGTTAGTGAGGAGAAAAGAGAGTATGTTAAACCCAGTCTATGGTATTCGGCTCAGACTGGGCCCTGATGCTTTCATAACAAATGTGGGACTGACATATTCAAGGAGAATGGTCTCAGCAGTCCAAATAGCCAGTTACAAAGAAGCAGAACTAAGTTAGAAACAATAAAAACAATAACATATACCATACTGGATAAATTCTAATACAGCAAATAAATAAACATTTCAGACAGAATCCTTACTTATGAAAAGCATACTGTGTGTCTTAATTATAATAAACAAATGTAACTTATGCTTTAGATGACAAGACAAAACCCCAGAGTGAACTTTAGAACTGGAAGAGCAAATGGAGAAAGCATTTAGGAATCGAAATATTATCAGGTGAAGATAAGAAGGTAAGTCAGCATAATGATTATAATTCCAAGAAATAATTGAAGAATTAGGTGAAATATTTGAAAATATGGTTAAGAAATTCAAGAAAAGGAAGAACCATTTTTAACTTTTTTTATTATAAAGATACTTTACAAAGGGGTTACAGTTATATAAGTTAAAAATAAAAATAAAAAAGAACAAATTATTAGTACTGATATGCTGCAGGATCAGGCAAGGAAATCCTAATTTGGTGTGGACTTAAATTAACTGTTAACTTTTTTTGGGGGGGGCGGTCGTGGGGTCTGAACTCTGGGCCTGGGCGCTGTCCCTCAGCTCTTCAGCTCAAGGCTAGCACTCTACCACTTGAGCCACAGTGCCACTTCCGGCTTTTTTCTTTTTGCTTATGTGGTGCTGAGGAATCAAACCCAGGGCCTCAGGCATGCAAGGCAAGCGCTCTACCACTGAGCCACCTTCCCAACCCCTCTACAGCAATTTTATAGGACAAAAATAAAGGAAAAATCTTAAATACTTTGAGATTGCTGAGTCATCAAGAGAGTTCACAATTTTGAAAAACAACCTATAGAAACAAAATCAATCCACATCTGGAATGGAACCCCAAAATTTTGTAATTATGTTCAATAGATCTTCATTTATCTTGATATTTTTCTTTTCCAATTTTATTACAGAACTGTAAGTGCACATGGATATCTATTAGATTTGGATATCGACTCTTACAGCTCCTGTTCTGTGACGTTAGGAGCATGTTTTTACAATGTTCTTTCTTCCAATTCAAATAAAAGTAATAACATCTAACAGGCAGAGACTTTGGACAATGATAGATAAAAAGCATTTGCAAAAGCAAATATCAAATTTCCTGTTCCATAGTGTATGCTAAATATGTTTTATTAAATTCATGTCATTTAATAGCCTATATATAAATGAATGGAAGATACATTTATTTATTCATTTATTTATGTATTTGTTTTAAAGTTTTCTTTTTTTATTGTGAAAATACCGTACAGAGGGGTTACAATTACATGGGCAAGATAATGAGGGCATTTCTTATCAAGTATTGTAGCCTCCTCCTTTGTTTCCCCTTCCCATCCCTTCCCATCTCCCTCTGCCCCCCATCTCTTCCAATCCCCACTACACCAAAGTTGTAAAGTTCGTTTTTCAGCATAACAATTTGTACATTTAGTTGTTGCAATGGGTCTACCGTATCCCTATTTAAACAATTTGTTTTTTCCCTTCCCCTCCACAAATTATACCAACATCCAATACAGTGAAAGCAGGGGTTATATATCGGGGGAAGGACATACGAAGCAACAAAGAAATAATCTTATAAATATGTTAGAAACAATCACATGAAAGAAAAAAACATTTGAATACTTATCTTGGGATTCATTTCGCCTAACATCAACTTATCTGACCATTTCTGCTTGTCTCAGACATAAACTAGTTATTGCAAATAAGGGAAACCATGGGGCCTAGATACATTTATGTATTGGTAGCTTTCAAAAATTACTACCAAGTAGCAATATATGCAGAAATAAATGTAAAACAAATATTTGACACATTATTCAGTTAAGAATATATAAATGAAGGGGAAACAAGGAGGAGACAACAATGCTTGATAAGAAATGTACTCATTATCTTGCCCATGTAATTGTAACCCCTCTGTATGGTATTTTCACAATAAAAAATATAAAAAAAGGATAAATAAATGGTTAAATGTAAAATATTTTTTCCTAAATGTTATACACACACACACACACACACACACACATACACCTACAAGAGTTACATCTTTTAAAAGAAGTAGCTGATAATCCAATTAATTTTTTCTATATGAAAAACTATTTTATCTATGTAAATAATAGTATATAAAATAGCTTATAACAGTGTTCTAAATGTCGAAATAGAAATGAAGGCATGGCACAAAGAGCAAAGCACTTGTCTAGCAAGTGTACAGCCCTGAGTTTAAACTCCAGTACTCCTAAGAATAAAGGAACACTAAATGGTGAAAGCAGAAAACTAAAAGATTAATTCGTATTAGCTTACTTGAAGCATTTCCTTTGAAGAATATATGACGGCAGAAATTGCTTGATTGGAAAGAGGTGTAGACTAGAAAAATGTAAAGCTCTTCAGTGCTAAGATTTTATGACAAGGTAGCACATCTGTTGCCTGTAAGAGGACTCAGAAATCTGGTCACAGTGAGCGATACTTTTCCCCATGGGTTACAAGATGTTTCTCAGGGCAGATTGTCATATCTCAGCCATATGTATACCTTATGGCAGGGCCACCTGTTGTCAGTACTGGAGTGGAAACTTTAGCTTCATAGTCTGCTGGAAACACATTTTCCACATTCATCCAATTCTCCTAGATATGGCCTATGAATCCTTGCTTTGGAGACCATACTACAATTTCTTAATTTAGGTTCACTCTATTTTTCTTACAGTGAAATCCTAATAAGATACATTTAAGAGTTAAAATAGTGAAGAAATTCACAAAAACTATAATCTAATTAGTAACCAACTAAATAGATTTATTGTATCTAGGATATTGACTATATATGAAGAATAGCAAATGTAAGGGACACATTCTGTCAGGCAGGAATTTCAAACCAAGTATCTGGACAGTTCTGTTTTGCTTGAATTTTGCCAAAGCATCTTGAACTACTTTCAGACATTTTTAAGTCTTAGAAACCCTCAAAGAAATTTTCCAAATACTTTGTCCTCCTCTCTCTCTCTCTCTCTCTCTATATATATATATATACATATAAATCAAACTTTAATTTTTATGATCCTAAGTTATTTACATTTAAATCATTAAGATAGTTCCCAAGAGCTATTAGTTGTAAAGCTTAATATAATTTTTATTAGTTCTTTTTTCAATGTTCAGATAAGTATGTTTGATTTAGGCTCAATTTCAAAGAGAATTTACTTATCCATCCTGAACTGAATGTAGAGAGAAGGGTCTTGGTCTGCCAAAGTACTTTTAATTCGACACACTAAAAATATCATCAGATTAGTGAGAATTTATGAGTTTAGCATCATCCTAGGAATTTAGAGGGTGTATACATAGACTTTCTGCTCTGAAAACTTATAATGGAACAGTAACAAAAAGAACAATGTTTATGAAACATGTAGATTTTAGTATCCACTAGTGTCATTTTTGAACCTTCTACATGTGTGTATATTTATTTTAAAATCCAATTCCTTAGAAGCTCCCTCTGAGATTCAGATTAATCAAGTCTTTGCAATTCTCATGTGTTTTCACATGTGATAGCATGTTAATTAGTGTAGATCAGAGAACAAATCTAGAAAAATTAGACATAAGACAAACGCTCAAGTGTGAAAATAATTAAGGAAGATTGTGTGTGTGTGTGTAGATAGCAGCACTAGGGCTACTCAGAGAAGACGCCAGAAGGAAGCTTACATTCTGGTGTTGACCAGCATGACTCCATGATGAGCTGTTATATGGAGTTCAGATTTCCTAGAAGATAAAGTTGACATCAGCCTGACTAGACTGGAGCATAGTACACATCCTGAGTGGCAGTTGTGCCTGACAGAGAACTAGAATATGAACTTCAGGGAATCCAGTTGCTCCACATGGGATGGTGTGAGGTCAGAAATTCCAGTGACATGGTTTAAGCTGAAATGCTCTTTCAGTAAATGTGGAACAGGATAATAACAGCTTGCAATAACAGGACCAATGATGTCACACAAGAGGTACTGCCATTTTCACGGTTAATCATCCCAGTCCAGGAGCATGGGAGATTTTCCACTTCCTTAGTTCTGCTTTAATTTCCTTTTTCAGATTAAAGTTTTCATCATAGAGGTCCTTCACTTCTTTAGGTAATTCATAGGTATTTTGTGTTTTGTGAGGCTATTACAAAAAGGAGTTGATTTCCTGATTTCAGCTGTACTTTTCTCATTATTAGCACACAGGAAAGCCATTGATTTTTGAGGGTCAATTTTATACCCTGCTACTTTGCCAAAGTTTTGAATCAGCTTGAGTAACTTGGGAGTGGGATCCATAGGTTCTTTAAATACAAGATCATGTCTCTGGCAAAGAGGATTTTTACTTCATCTTTCCCTATTTGGATCCCCTTTATGTCTGCATCTTGTCTTATTGCTCTAGCTAGGCATTCTAAAACTAAGTTGAAGAGGAATAGAGAGAGTGCTCATTCCTGAGTTTAGAGAAAATGGCTTTAGCTTTTCACCATTAAGTATAATGCTGACTGTAGGTCTGTCATACACAGCCTTCATTATATTGAGGAATGTTCCCTGGATTCCTAGTTTTTACAGACTTCATCATAAAAGGGTGTTGGATCTTGTCAAATGTTTTTTCTGCATCTATTGAGATAATCTTGTGGTTCTTATCCTTTACCTTGCTGATGTGATGAATTGCATTAATTGATTTGCATATATTTGAACCAGCTTTGCATCACTGAAGTGAATCTTGTATGCTTTTTTTTTTTGATTGTTGAAGTTGATTGGCCAGAATTTTGTTGAGAAGTTTTTCATTGTTGTTCATCAAAGAAATGGGTCTATAGTTCTCTTTCATTGATGAGTCCCTCTCTGGTTTTGGGTTGAGGGTTATGATAGCTTAATAGAAAGAATTTGGTAGTGAACTTTCACTTTTAATTTCATTGGAGAGTTAGAGGAGTATTGGTGTGAGTTCTGCTTTGAAGTCCTTGTAGAATTCAGCTGTAAATCTATCCAGTCCTGGGCTTTTCTTGGGTGTAAGGTCTCTTTTTGCTGTTTCTATTTCATGTTTCATACGGGTCTCTTAAGTTGGTTTAAATCATATAGGTATAGTTTGATCATAAGGTCAAAAGGGAATGCTACTGTGCTATCGGTGGGAGTGTAAACTTGTTCAACCACTCTGAAAAGAACTATGGATGTTCCTCAAAAGAATCCACATAGAGCTCCCCTATGACCCAGATATCCCACTTCTGGGCATTTACCCAAATGATCACAAACAAGGCCATATTAAAGCTACCCGCACAATTATGTTTTTTGCAGCATTAATCACCATAGCTAAAATATGGGGCCAACCCAGATGCCTCTCAGTGGATGAATGGATCAAGAAAGTGATATATAGATATATAGATATACATATATGTACATATATATGTAATGCGATATTCTATGCTTCCATCAGAAAGAATGACATTGTCCTATTTGTTAGGAAATGGAAAGACTTGGAAAAAATCATATTATGTGAAGTAAACCAGACCCAAAGAAATATAGGTCCCATGGTTTTTCTTATTCCAATAACTAGTATACATCTAGGATAACTTATTAGATGAGGACAAAAGCTCAAAAGCTATGCACATTTGACCATATAATATGATGGTAAGTGAAATAAACCCCAAGATATGGACACAAGATGTCTATCTTTGATGTTGTTGTTTTTAATGTACTATGTGATTTTTTTTGTTTCTTTTGCATTTTCTTTCCCCATGTCCCTATACTTGATTTTCGTACTCTGCATCTTGTATATACATTTGTCTAATTTGGAAAGGGGAAGGGGAATAACAAAACTGGAACAAGGACACAGGATGACCTATTGCACCAATGATACTCACAAGACATTATGTTGGAAATGAAGTTTACAACTTCCTGTTTGGGGAGGGGGGTGAGAAGGGAAGGGATAGTGGGAGAAAGACATGGGAAGGGGTAACAACTCTTGACAATAAATGAACTCATGGGCTGGGAAGTTGGCTAAGTGGTAGAGTGCTTACCTAGCATGTATGAGGCCCTGGTTGGATTCCTCAGCACCACATAAGCAGAAAAAAGCCTGAAATGGCACTGTGGCTCGAGTGGTAGGGCACTAGCCTTGAGTTGAAGAGCTGAGGGACAGCACCCAGGTCTAGAGTTCAGCCCCATGACTGCCAAAAAAAATGTACTCATTACCTTATTCATGTAACTGTAACTCCTTTGTACAGCATCTTTACAATAAAATTAAAAAATTAAAAAATAGCCTTTTGATATGAATTAAATTTGAAGGTGAAATGTGATTAAAATAAGGATTTTTCCCATGCATGGCTTATATATTTAGGAAACGAACACCTGCTGTTTACTGTAGTTATGTGTCATCAGGGTTTGCAGCCTCCTAATAGTGGAGACTGATGGAAATTCACCAAGCAGGGAGGAAATGAAGATGCTAGTACACATGGGCATTGAAAGACAAAGGTGCAAGAGTAAATGTGTTCTAGCTTAGCCAAGACATTATTTGGAAAGAAAGATAGTAAGGTTGTTTCTACTCACTGCGATGTGAAGACATAGCAATATATTTATTAAAAATTTGGGGGCCGATAGTAAGCAAAACAGCTTGGTCCTGGCACAAGAACAGACCTCAGGACCAATGGAATAGAACTGGAGACCCAAAAATGAACCCACAGATCTATAGCCACCTAATCTTCAATAATGGAGCTAAAAAATAGAATGGAAGAAAGACAGCCTCTTCAGTAAATGGTGCTGGCAATATTGGTTAAACACCTGTACAAAACTAAAGCTAGATCCACATATATCACCCTGCACCAGAATCACCTCCAAATGGAGCAAAGACCTCAAAGTAAAAGTAGACATCCTGAAAACATCACAAGACAGAAGAGGAGAAAGTCTAGTGCTCCTTGACACAGGCCAGAATTTTCTTAAGAAAGACCTAGGAACACAACAAATCAAAGAAAGGTTGGACCAGTGGGATTGCATGAAGCTGCAGAGCTTCTGCATGGCAAAGGATATAGCTAGCAAGATCAATCCTGTGGATTGGGAGAAGATCTTCACTAGATATACAATGGACAAGGTTCTCATTCTAAAATATACTTAGAATTCAAAAAATTAAATCCTCCAACAAGGAATCCTCAAAGAAACAACCTCCCGATTAATAAGTGGGCTAAAAGACTTCTCTGAAGAAGAAATAAGAAATGCTTAACCTCTCTAGCCATAAAAGAAATGCAAATCAAAACAACATTGATATTCCACCTCACCCCAGTTAGAATGGCTATAATCAAGAACTCTAATAACATCAGATGCTGGAGGGGATGTGGCCAAAAGAGAACCCTACTTCATTGTTGTTGGGAATGTAAACTTGTTCAATCACTTTGGAAAGCAGTATGGAGGTTCCTCAAAAGATTCCACATAGAGCTACCCTATGATCCAGCTATCATACTTTAAAGCATTTACCCAAATTATCACAAACAAGGCCATACTAAAGCTACCAGCACAACTATGTTTATTGCAGCATTATTCACTATAGTTAAGACATGGAACTAACCCAGATGCCCCTCAGTAGATGAATGGATCAAGAAAATGTGATATATATATATATATATATATATATATATATATATATATATATATATATATAAACAATGAAATTCTAAGTCTTCATCAGAAAGAATGATACCACATTTGTTAGAAAATGGAAAGACTTGGAAAAAAATTATATAATTGAAGTAATCCAGACTCAAAGAAACATAGGTCCCATGGTTTCCCTTATCTTCAATAACTAGTATATGTCTAGAACAAGCAGAAGAGTTCAAAAGCTATGTACATATGACCATATAAGATGATGCTAAGCGAAATGAACTCCAAGATAGGGACAGAAGTGGGTTTTTTCTTTCTTGCTATTGTTTTTAATTTATTTATATTGTACTGTGTGATTTTTTTTGTTCCTTTGGTATGTTCTTCTCCCACTGTATAACCCTGTTTTTGCTGTATTTGATTCCGGTGCCCTGCATCTAATTGGGATGGGGAAGGGAAATAACAAAATGCTAAGTTAAGGATATGGGTTGACCCATTGTAACAATGAGATGTACAAGACACTATGTTGAAAACTAATTTTGTGGAAGTGGTGCTGTAGCTCAAGTCGTAGAGCACTATCCTTGAGCTGAAGAGCTGAGGGACAGTGTCCAAGCCCAGAGTTCAAGCCCCACGACCAACCAAAAAAAAAAGAGAGAGAGAGAGAGAAATCTAACTTTGTAACTTCGGCAGCAGTGGGCGGGTGGGGGGGTTGGTGGAAAAGGATGGCAGGAGAAAAACAAAGGAGGAGGTAACAATGTTCAATAGGAATGTACTCATTACCTTACTCATGTAACTGTACCATCTATAAAGTATTTTTCAATAAAAAAATATATAAATCAATCAATAAACAAAGATTTCAGAAAAAATGAATTATTGGGTATGAAGGTGTATCATTATAGTTGTCAGCCTTTCAGTAAGTATAAACATGAAATCTCTGAAAGACTAAACCTGTTTCATCTTTAATATATTACAAAATAATTTATTGTATTACAAAGACTGCTTACAAATCCATATATCTCAATTTGTACTCTACAAATAGACTTATATAGCTTTGGGTAAGTTCTCTGCTCTAGTATTATTGTTTGAACATTATTATTATGTTTTACTAAAGCATACAAAACATTTTTTTCACTCTGCCACTACATCTCTAATATACTCTGAATTTTTCTGAATGTCAGCTCTCAAAGTAGATGTTTGTTCAACAAATATTTATTAAGTAGTTACTGTGGACTAGGCCTTTTGGTATGTTCTGTATGTCCAACAATAACTAAAAGGCCTGGCTATTCTCACAGTGCTTACAATCCCTAGGAAGAGATAAGCCAAAATAGGCATTCCAATCCAAATTAATAAATTGACAGGCTAGTCAGTGGTTGCTAGGAAGGCATAAATGTGGGGGCACCTAGTCTAGTCCAAGATAGAGATGAGGAATAGGAGCCAATCAGAAAAAGCTTTCAAAGCAGGCAAGATTATAACTGATGTAAACTCAAAAACTCTTCTCAGAACTCAGTCAGAAGTAGCATTTATTGTTGGAATTAACAATGTGTAGGGGTAAGATTATTCACTTAGCTATTCAATAAAAATAGCATTTAAGACCATAATTATAGGGCTTCCTTGCTGATTACTTTCAACTCTGTTTTATCAAAGATTAAACAACTTGTCTCATCTTTATATCTATTTCTCTGAGAGTTGTTTGTCCTGAACATTTTGCATGCCTGTATCCCTAAAATCTCAAGTATATTTTTGTATTAACTAACCCATGTTGCAGTGCAATAGGAATTTAAAACTTTTATGTAATTTTCAATTTGCAGTTCAGACAAGTTTGATCTTGATTATATGTAACACAAAATAAATTTAGCTTGCCATGAATTTAAAGTTAAAATTTGACCAACTTATTAATGTACCATGCTTTCTTTAGTATTTATAATATAATTGCCTGTAATTGGCATCTCTTCAAAAATAAATTACAATGATACATCTTTCAAGGGTTTTGATACAGAATTGAATAATATCTTCCTATTATTCATTTTGTCCAACTTTCTGTCAATTGTATAAAAGGGTTACACCATGGAAACCATCCCTATGCGTATCATTCTTCATTCAATTTGTGCACATATGAATATGGCTCATGTTTCATGTATACTGATATTTTAGATCTACCTTTCACATATGGGATAAAACATACACCTTGATTTGCTTCATTCAGTATGATTCCAAACAATCAGTAATCTAATTAATAAACGGACAAAGGAGCTAAATGAGCACTCCTCAGAAGAGATGGAACTTGTCAATTAATACATGAAGCAATGTTCAACAACATTGTCTATTAAAAATGCAAATCTGAACAACATTGAGATTCCACCTCATTCCAATCAGAATGACTATGGTAAAGAATTGTAAAAACAGTACTCTAACAATACACCAACCAATGTTGATGAGGGTATAAGGAAAAAAGTATTCTATTAGAGTGTTGATAGAAATATAAAACAGTACCTCCATTATAGAAATCAGTATAAAGATTCCTAAGAAAACTGAAAATGGAGCTATCCTATGGTGTAGCAACACCAATTTGGACACTTACTCAAAAGATTACCAATCAGAATACAATAGAGACACTTAAACACACATGAGTATTGCTACACTATTGACCATATCTAAGTTATAGTAAAAACACAGTAACAATTCTCAATATTGTGAGGATGTGGAACACCTAAAACTTCCATATGATTTTAGTAGAATTGTGTGATTCAACCACTTTGGAAAACTGCTTTTTCTTATAAAACAGAAAAATTTTTGACTCAACAACTCAAATTAATTAAATGTATCTACAAACAGACTTCATAAAAGTTTTTTTTTTCATAATAGCCCAATACTAGAAAACTAACCTAGTTGCCCAGGAGAATCGATTAACAATGATATCACTATGCAATGGAGTAATACTCAGCAGAAAAGAAGAATGAGTTACTTATAGGCTCAGTACTGTAAGAGTATCTCAAAACCAATGTATAGTGAAAGCATCCTGACAGAAGACAAGTACAATTTGTTGACTTTATATAATAGTCAAAAATATGCTAAGCTAATTTATGGTAATAGATAAGATACTGTGGCTACCCAACCTCAGTGAAAAAGCAGACTGAAGGAAACAAAGCAAGAAGGAATAAATATAAAGTTCAACATAATTCAATATTGTAAAATTGTAGGTGTTCTGTATGTATCTTCTTTTTGTGATATGAATCAAAGATAGTATTTAAACATTGCATATTCATGAGGCTCTTCAGAGCTCCACATCAAGCTGCTTAGATAAATGCTCTCATCTCTAGGAGGTCATAGACTGAAACAAAATAATTAATTTTTAGTGTCACTCATAAATGACATGAGCATAACATTACAAATAACACCAAAAGACATAGCTTAGTAGAGTTTTTCTTGACCCTATGAAGGAAGAAGTCAAAATACTTCTTTAGCCCATTTTTTTGACAAAAAAGATGAGAAAAAACTACATAAATTTTATTATAAAATATTCAGATCTTCTATATTTTCTCTTATTATTACTGTATACCGATTGAATGATCATTCTGTACCAAACACAGTGCTAGTTAATTTTACATTTATTTTTTTATTTAATTCCCAACATCAGACCCCAATAAGGAGATTCCATTGTCTATTTATGGCCATAAAGTTATTTCTCATGCTATGTTCTACCAGATGAAATAATTAAAAATTTAAAAATAATTTTGAGAAAGTACCTTTATATAAGACTTGAATATGAATGTCTAACAAGTTAATTTATAGTAACTTTTTGTATTGTACAAACCCCTCTAATTGCTCTAACACTACTTTCACTTCTGTGTTGCACTCAGTGTTTTTTTTTCTTTTCTTTTCTTTCCCCCTTGGTCCTGTTCTGGAGCTTGAACTCAGAGACTGAGTCCTGTCCCTGAGCTTTATAATTTTGTTGTTGTTGTTCAAGGCTAGCACTCTACCATTTGAGCCACACACAGCTCTACTTCTATGAGTTTTTTACGATTAAAGAGAGAGAATGAGATACAGGCAATGAGGAAAATATGAGTCAGTGTAGCTCTTATATTATGAAGGAGAGTCTAGTTTCAAATGTGTTATCTTTCTAGGTGAGTCTTAAGACCTGTTATTCAGGCTATTGAGTAGCTGCTACTCTTAATTTAGATATTTAAGTTCTTTTAGGGAAGATTTCCCTTCACACTAAACTAAACCTCAGTGCACCATGTGAGTGAAACAGCTGAACAAGGCCAAATGTTATTTCCAGTCTTTCTTCAATACTTGACAATGATCCCAAAAGCTGAGCAAACTGGGAAGATGCCAAGAATAAATTTATAGTACCATTTTACAATAGTTCCAATTAAGAATTTTCAATGGATGCACTGAAATCCTCAGAATAATAAAGGTGAAAAATTTCTAACATTCTTACTTAACATTTAATGAGAAAGGATCAAGATAATCAAAGTACACTATGTACTTGTTTGAAAAGATTATGAGGAAGCTCAGTAAAATGTAGAGAAAAAAGCAAACCTTATGGTTTATTAAGCACAGGTCTTCTTTGGGTAAACTGTTGACTAATGTCTTGAGGAAAATTCATCTGGTGTAGCATAGAATCCTGGTTGAGTTTGTCGGGATTCATTGAATTTATCTGAAGATCTTGGCTCAAAGCCAACCTAGCAGGAAAGTCTGAGACTCTTATCTTCAATTAGCCACCAAAAAGCCAAGAGTGAAGCTGTGGCTCAAGTAGTAGAGCACCAGCCTGTCCTAAGGGATAGTGCCCAGTCCTTGAGTTCAAACCTAGTACTGCCACACACACACACAAAATAGACGTACATCAGGACATTAGAACTGCCACTGAGTCATTCTACTGACTCTCTTTTGCTTCCAATTCAAAACAGTATTAAATAATAGCCAGATGCTATGAAACAAGAATCAAATCAATTTCTTCCCCTTATATGCTAAGAAATAATTATAGTAAAAATCAGATGAAAGTTTAATAAAATTTTAACATTAATCACTTCAACTATACTAGAGTAAACTACCTTAGGAATCATTTGTGTAGTTTCAAATCCTAAAGATTACATTTTATATAATGTTCTGACAATAGCAATCATATATATATATATACACACACACACACACACACATGATTTTTAAAGTTTATCTTATCAGTTGAAGCACTCACTCAGTGGCATCAAAAGGGTTCATGAGGTGTGATACAATTAACATCAAAATCAAGGGATAGCATCATGAGGAAAAGCTCTTTGTCATATATTTCAGGTTCTCATGTTTTCAGTGCAGAATGGTGTGAACTGAGCTCATTAGTATCTTTAGGAAAATATTTTGCGCTTCATAATGGCCACAAAAAAATCTTCAATATTAATTTTCCCTTTTTTTCCCCAAGATTTTTCAAGTCAAGTGATGACCTGAATAATAAATCCATAGAATCTCCAGCTGGCTTATGTATTATTCACACTGAGAAAAAGTGGAGGGTGGCAAGTCAGATAAATGTGCCACACATCATATCAATGAGGCTTTTGTTGGTGTGACCAGATGTTTACTTTCTCTACTGTGCCTCAACACCACTATTACAGCACTGGCGTATCTAATTGCAATTAATTATTTACATATTTTGTTAGGCACTGCAATGAAATGCCTGAGAAAACCAACTTAAAGGAAGGAGATTTTATTTTGGCTCCCTGCTACAGAGGTTTTAACCCTTTGTTGGTTGAGCTTTTGTTCGGTGGCAAGAAAGGAAGAGAGTTTGTAATATAACAAATCTGCTCATTTCTTGTTGCCCACCAGGCAAAAACAGAAACAGGAAGAGGCTGAGGTCCCCAAATCCCCTTCAAGGGCACACCAACAAGGAGCTAACTTCCTTCTACTTCTTAAAGTGCCACCACCTCCCAATAATGCCACAACTAGTGGACTTTCAGGGACATTTACAATCCAGACTATAATAAGTCTGATGTCCTTTACTCAACTGTGAGTCCAATAGCTCTTATTTAAAACAGCTTAACCCAAACATATGGTTAGCATTAAGAAAATAAAAATATGTTGAATGAATAAATGCATGCGATAAAAAATTATAGTAATCACAATAGTAACAGTTCTAATTTACTGAGATTGTATTATATGGAAGTTAGCATGTTAGTTTGGTGCTATGGATTACTCTGCATTTTTTCTCACAGTACACTAACTTAAGGGTTAGCTTTATATATTTAACAGAAAAATAAATCAAGATTTTAATACAGTTAATGAACTGGTAGGCCTGGGTTCTGTATTATAGATTTTCTGTTTTGAAATCCTCAGGTTTAGTGCAGTGTGGTGAAGTGTCTGATCCGCCAGTCCACCCACCTCCTTAGACTCCTGGTAGCTCTTAGTCCCAGCTGCAGGACCACAGACAATTTATAGAACAGTTTAATACCTTGGAATCTTAGCCATCATGTGCCTTAGTTTCCCAGCTGTACATTAGAGATAGTAAGAGCCACATATTCATGATATGCATGTTGAGTTGTAAATTACTTATTATTCTCAAAGCACTTAAAACGATTCCCTAGCTCAAGGTGAGCACTATTTAAGTGTAAGCATATTTTACCACCATAAATCAGACGATTTTTCTCTGATATTGTATTCAGCACTGTAAATTTTTATTGCTTAATTTACCATCTTGGTTTCTGTCCTAGAATATACAGCAAATGTGCCAATACAGTCTGCCGTGATACTGCCAGACTGTTGACATGGCCTCCAGTCACTTTTTGTTGAGATCAAATCCCCCTAGTACAAAGCTCAGGTCAAAACTAAGCAAGACCTTGCAGGTGTAACTTTGTGCTCCCTACACAGAATAGATGAATAGATAAGGTGGCTGAGTTCTTCTAGGCAGAAACAGAATCCAAAGAAGTGAATGATCTTGGGCATCGCATGTCATGCTATGACAAGGTCAATTTCTAAGTCTTCTATACTTGATGGAATATTGTGTTTTGTGCAAAGAAAGGAAATGGTAAAGGAACATCAACTAATTCACTGCAAGCATTTTGGGTATTAGGTTTAACATAGATTTAAATAAAAATAGGATGCATGGGGAAGGAAAGGAAATAGACCTACATTTCAATGACATTGAATAGTAGCTCTGTTTGGGAAAGGTTATTTTATCTTTTAATGGTGCCAGGTGTAAGATACAAGGAAGGCCTTCCTGAAGGATGTTATAAGAAACAATGGACAGTCTGAAACAGAGGAACCCTTGAACACTAGATATAACGACGGTGATTTGTGGCCTTTCAATAATATCCATTTGCTAACTATAAGCAAGAAATCAGTCCCCAGTAATTAGTGTAATAACTTCCACTAATCTTGATCTGTTGCAACCTCCAATTTGCTCTTAATATTAAATAAAATATTAAAACGTGTGACTCTCTTTTATAACATCCACCTTAAAAAATCTCACTAAGTTATTTTAATCAATATACTTGTTTTAAGTAAAAGCCATTTAATCTCCTGACTTAGACATTAACCTTCCATTAAGTATTCGTGAAGAAGTTAAATGCACCTTAGTCAATAATGCTAATGCAGGAACTGTTGTATTACCTATGGAGAAATGAGTATTCATATTATGTTAAAGTGGCAATCCTTAACGATTAGCCATTATGTGTCAGGAAACTGATAATAAATTTGAAATATTCCATGAGACAATGAATTATAATGTTCAAGCCGAGTTCTCTGTACTGTAATAATTTTGAAATGAGGTCATCTGCTTCTTCTGGTCAGTGGCTTTTAAGGCACTGATATTGAAGTGATGAAGACACCCTCAGTGACCCTTGAACTTCACCTTGCAGTTTCACATCTTGGTTGATAATAAATGAGTCTGCTAATTGAAACGGAGATATATGAATCTAGGGGATGGTCGTGTTTTAATAAGGACTCTATGTTGAAATATTGTGCTAGTTATCTACTAGCTTTTCTGGCAATTTAGAACTCCTTCTTTAAAACCACACTAAATATTTCTGTTTATTCCTTTATCACAACATGATAATCACTTCTAATCTACTCCCTCCTCTAAGATTCTTTTGCAAATTTTCTCCTTACCAGTACCTTGCTTTATAATAAGAATAATTTTTCTCACAGAGGAAAATTTCTATATATTTCTGTTTTTTATATAGGCAAGAAAACCATGTAAATGCTAAATTTTTTCAGATTTCTTCTTCACTGTTTAGAGTAAAATTCTTATTCATTATTTCTGTTTCAAATTTTCTTCTATGAGGTAGTATTAGGCACAGCAAATACGATTTCATGACTTAAGAAAAATAATTTTTGAGAAGTTGTCATAATCACTTCAAATTAAGAGCTTTCTTTTGTCTTTCCCAACTGTGTGTGGGAGGAGGGTAGGAGATTACGGGGTGTTCTTTATACTTTTAGTTTCTTAAGAAATGTATTACATTAAATAATCCCTAATCAGTTTCTTAATTTTGCTAAGCAAGAACCATAGCTTGATTTGTTGATATAAAGGGCCACAAAACAAAAATCAATGCTTACCCTATTCTTCAACAAAAATTTTTAAATCTCCATTACACCTGTTTTGCTTACTGTGCTTAAATTGACCCAGTGCTACATGAAGTCAATAGTATCCCAAATTGCCAATCCAATTGCTTATAATGTCAGTTTCTCCCTCTGGATGGTATTAGTTACATGCATTTCTTATCACCTGTTCAATGCAAATATTACTTTTAAAGCTATGAATGCTGTAATTGCTTTATGCTATATTATGATAGATATAACTTTGATACCATCACTAAGATTTTTTAAATCAAATCATTTTAAGTAAACCTGTTCATCAATAAAGAATTTATTCTGGGTACTGGGGGCTCATGCTTAGCTACTCAGGAGGTGGAGATCTGAGGATCCAGTTTTGAAGTCAACATGGACACACAAAGTAGAGAGATTCTTATGTTCAAGTAGCTAGAGAAAAACTAAGTGGCTGAATGACAGCTTTGAGCAAGAAACCAGGGCTTGCACTTGAACACTGGCATGGTGGGATGAAGCCCAAGTTCAAGAACCAGTACCAGAGCAGAAAGAAATGGAAAAGAAGAATTAAGTCTGAGTATTCATAGTTCATAAACATCATTGCATGAAATTTCATTTCCAGTTATATTTTCTACAAGCCTACTGTTACCAATAAAAATGCTGTGAAATACTTGAAATTTCAAATGTGCAAATATTTTCTTTACAAAGAGGAAAAATGAAGACCTTAAAACTACATAGTATACATATGTATGTTTTCTTTAGAGAATTACTCTGCATTAACTCATCAAATTAATTAAAGACATCTTTACTGAATACTAGCCACAATGCTAGCAGAGTTTTAGTTTCATTATTTCAGTTTACTCTGCTCTTATCTCATCCTGAAGCAAAAATGCCATTTTTCATTTTGCAGTATAATTATTGGGTTTGCAAAACAATGTAAGTATTTCCTCCTATGCCCCAAAGTTGCATACTGGAAGGTCTGAAACTGGGCAAGGACTTTGAATTCCTCAAGAATGGTGTATAATAAGCCCATATTTCTTTGATACATTATAATAAAATACAAGGAAATAGGACTTCCAATTACATAGAAAAGTCTTCACTGACTTTTTTTTAAACTTCAGCAATTTTTTTTTGTATAACAGGATAAAGCAGGGGAAAATGAGAAAAAGAGAAGCACTTTCTGCTGTCCATGCACGACATGAGAGTTAAGGACCCTAATATTTATTTGTATTTATACCAAAGGACAAACTTGATAAAAAGATGAACTTAGAGGAGTAGAGAATTGTTATGGAGTCTTTGCTTACAAAGCTACCTTCTTCTAATCAATAGGAAAAGAAAAACTGAGTTCGTTGTATAGCATTGTTTTGATCAGGGATTTTTATTCAGTGTGATTCATTCTTCCAGAATGTTGAATAAAATCAGGCTGTTAGGGATTCTCTTTAGTGAAATCGTTCTAAGAAAATCCTATAAACATAGATAGCAAAAAATAAGATCATAGTGTCAAAAGTCAGCATGCACAATTAGAGGTATGGTTCCAAGTTTCAGTCTAATTCCATGAAGCCCAACCAATCAGTTGCTATCTAGGAAGCAGTAAAGATGGCTGCTCCCAGACAAGTCAAACTGTCTGAATGCAAATATGAGAGCTCAGACTTATGAACATCAGGAAGGATCGTAGAAACCACATAGAAAATGTTATCATCCAGGGGCTGGGAAGGTGGCTCAGTGGTAGAGTGCTTGCCTTGCATACCTGAGGCCCTGAGTTCGATTCCTCAGCACCACATAAGCAAAAAGAAAAAAGCCGGAAGTGGTGCTGTGGCTCAAGTGGTAGAGAGCTAGCCTTCAGCTGAGGGACAGCGCCCAGGCCCAGAGTTCAGGCCCCCCAATCGGACCCCCCAAATAAAAAGAAAGAAAGAAAATGTTATCATCGCTAGATGTGTCTGAACCAGGAATCATTGGTATCTCCCACAGAAAAGCAACTACGATGACCACTGAATAATGGTCATCTGTACAAGACTGGGCTTAATATTAGCACACAGAAGCACGTGGAAGGTAGAAATAGAGATAGGATATCACAATGATCCCAATCATGAATCTTAATCTTTCCTGAGGGAATAATTAGCTATTGCGACATAAAATAAAATGAGTATCATTTTATTGAAGAAATGAAGGTATATCTAAGCCTGCATATCTATGAAACCATGAGGAGAAGAGAACTATTGGAAGGGAGACAGAATGGCTATATTCGATACAATTTTAACTATCTTAAGTCATCATGAATTTCCCATCAGTTACAAGTGGTAGACCCACAGAAAGACTATATTGAATGGGCCAGGATTACTGAACAGGACATTAATTACTGGTTTAGGCTTCATTTTTATTCCACTCTTATCTTCATTTACAGCTATGAGAGTCAAACCTCAGATATTTCATTTTATTAGTTTGTAAACAACTTTATAGTTGTTTTGGTAGGGCAACATATGCTTATAAAAATTAATAAACAAAGTCGAACAGATAGATTACTTCAAATGACAACTATAACCAATCCATTAAGGAAGATGATTTTTCTGAGAGAAAACATTTTTCTTGCTATATTTAATATCCAATGTTATTAGCAATTGATGTATTTATTGATCTTCACACATTGCCTTGTTTGTGAAAATGATATTTCTTACCATTTTGTATTGCCTGGTGACTATTTTGTTGGGAATCTATGCTAGCAAATTCTTGTAGCCACCTCCTCACTGAAGTTAAATGTCATGCAGTTGTATTGATTTTCTTTGGTTCACCAAGGTAAAATTTAACTAATGCAAATTTATTCCATAATATTCTAAATGGATTTGAGTATTATATACTTAACAGTGATTTAAATGTGTGAAAAGAATAATATGGTGATATATATATATATATATTCTTTACCATCATTCATTTATATAAGAAGTATATATATAAATCAAAGAAACGTTCTCCAGAAAAGTAGGTCAGGTAGACTTTATTTTCTGAGGAATCCATTTATCTTGACACAACATTCTCATTAATGGTAATCAGTATGTAGTTACCTTTATAATATTATGGAAACAATATAACTCTATGGTTGTGGTACACTCTTTCCTATCTTCTTACATTTCTCCCTCTAATTCTCTCACTTCTGCCTTCCTGTTCTGTTTTCTGAGCCCAGATTCAACTGAAAATTAATGTTTTCTTGATCATTATGCGCTTCCCTGATTGAGTCCCTCCCTGTTAATTAAATCTTAGCTTATTCTGGGCTTTTCATCCTAACGTAGAGTAAAGATGTTCCTACTGCTCCTTTGTTAACTCATATATCCATCTTCTTTACTTTAAACATCCTAACTTTGCTCTTTTTGCTTATTGACATAAATTAATGACACTAGGGATTTCATAGTGATATTTATATACAGTCTGTAATATAATTAGATCAAGTTCCCCTTTATATTATTTTTCTTAACCCTCTTCTCTCCTCCTCTCTCTTTTTTAAGCAATTTTAGAATTGTTTTGCTACTTTCATGTATGTACAATGCACTCCTATGATTTTCACCTGTGTGACAATCCTGTTTTACCTCCAGGTTACTCCAGACCACATTCTCTCTTTCATTTATGTCAAATTGTAAACAGGTTCACCAAAATTCCTCTCTATTTCAAATCTATCATTATTTGAGAGCAACTGATAGAAAGGCCTGAAGGTACAGGTGAAAGAGCAGCCATTTAACTTCATAAACAGAAGTAGTTCAATTGTCACACTCTGGACCATTTGTAAGGCAGCAAAACTTAGAAAAGAGAGGGCTCTTCCCAGTGTTGTCACCTGTCAGTTCACCCATGATCTTGTTCAGAATTAGTTGTGCATGATAAAGCATAGGTTTCCTATCCATGGTTTGGATATGTCTATGTTAGCATTATTATTTGAAAAGAAAGCCACGGCACTCCAAAATGGAAGAATGAAGTAAGCCCATGTCCTCCTTCATGGTACCAAAATGCTCAGAGCCCTCAAGCAGCCTGGATGTCATCTACACTTCCTTGCTTATTCTGCTTCCTTTCCCAGGTTCCAGGCCATAACCTCCCAACTGCCTTTTCACACACATCTCTCTTTCTTTTCCTAAATCCTTTATGTATTGTCCTCACAATGCATCTTGTTTGTGGTATACCCTGCATTTTCCAATAATGTCACTGAGCTTATCATTATTTTTATCCTGTGTATGTGTATAATTCTTTCCTTATTACAGTGGTGCCTATTTTCTTGATTAAATATTAATTAACACATTTCTCAAATTGTTCTCAGTTAATAACACAGGCCTCTTCTATGTCATTTCCACACCCCCATGGTTTCTATCTATACTAGCTATTATACTGGCTTGACGATGTGTTGTGAAAGTTTCATTTGCTTGGTATACCATAAGTTTTGTACTTTGTTTTTTTGTGTTCAATTCTTCACATAGTAGCTTGCATATAGAACTAATGAAAGGAGCAATTCAAGAGTATTGTTTACTACTTTAGCTATTTGAATGTATACTTGTGGTGACCATAGGTAGCTGCACTCAAAATACTGCTCTACTCTCTTGAGTGCTATTGCTATATAATGGTTTGGCAGGAGTACATATAGATACGAAATATAACAAATGGCTTTTAGAGATGATTTTATGTTTCCTCTTTGGGATCCTAGCTATAGCTCCTGGGTCATGGAAGAGCCGGGCATTTAAGGAACCTGGGTCTCTGAGTAGCAACTGAGAGCCACATAGATCCCCACTTAATATCGATGTGGAACACAACCCAATGTCTATTTTGCTAAGATATATTTTGAGAGACTAATTTTTACACTTAATTTTTTTTCCTTTTTAATACACTATCCAACCTAGCGATCACAAATTGGAATGGGTAATTCAGTGGAATCCGGGAATCAGAATTGTTCCCATGAACAAGGCTACTTTATGATATCCCTATTACCATCTCAATCGAGTTTCCTTAAGAGAAATATGAGCTTTAAATGATACTGACTCAGATGAAAAATATTTATAATCACCTTGTTTGGATTTTTTTGGGTGTTAATCATTTTTTGTGAATCAATAGTCTAAGAAGAAAGTTTAAAAGCTCAATTTTTGCACTATAACTTTGCTTATTTATTTACTTACTTTGTTTATTTATTTTATAAGTGGGGCTTACTATTAACCAACATTGGTCTTCAACCAATACTCCTATTTTATCTGCCCAAACTGAAGCTACATGTATAAGACACCACACTTGGTATACAAATAACTTCATTTATTTATTTATTTATTTACTTACTTACTTATTTGCTGGTCATGGGGCTTGAATTCTGGGCCTGGGTGCTGTCCCTTAGCTCTTCGGCTCAAGGCTAGCACTCTACTACTTGAACCACAGCACCATTTCCAGCTTTTTCTGCTTTTTTGGTACTGAGGAATCGAACCCAGGGCCTCATGCATGCAAGAGAAGCATTCTACCTCTGAGCCACCTTCCCAGCCCTGATTACTTCATTTTTAACATAATAGTTTGCTCTACTGAGTCCAAAAATGTGCTTGTTATAACTACTTAAAAGTTAATTCTTATGGTTTAATTACATTTTTCCTTTGTTTTAGATAAACGCTATTTTATTGAATTGTTGCCAAAGCTAAAACTGAATTTTACACCTTTAAAACAATAATAGCCATTCATGTAATTTATTGGAAAGATCATTTAATTTTTTGAATTATAACTTTTTCACACCTATTGAATAGAAAACGTCGAACACAAAAGAAACATATTGACAGGTACAAAAGTTTGTAAAAATAAAATCTTCTGTACACATATTTACCTTTCAATAGTTTTAAGTTGGCATATGGATCTGTGAACATTCAAAGAAAAAGATGGGGAAAATGTGAGTAATTCAAGTGAGTTTCTTTTTGTACAAAGAAGTTGCATCACAGACAAGAGTTTCCAGTGAAACAGTCCTGTCTTTACACAGATTGTTTAAATGGCAAGTTTTCTTTGATTGATTCAAGGATAATTTATCTAAGTCAAGATGGCCTAATTTTTATGGCAAAATACAGGATCATTTTCTCTGGAAAGGCATCTGGAAATATTTTATTCATTTCAGTAAATATTCTCCAAGATACATGTTGAACAGAAGGTCCTGCAAATGGAGGACCAGAGATTTCTCATTCTACAAATACCTAACTCTTTTTTTCTAATCACTTTGTGGTAGAAACCAGAATGTTAGTCCTGACAAACACAGACAGCTAACTCAGACATTGATATAAAATAGACCAGTGATCCTTTGCTTTACTTCTTTCCTATTGAATGTAAAAGATATAATGGATGTAAATCCTTTAATACTCTCCTGGCAGAGTAAGCACTCAATACTGGAAGAAGTCATATATCATAAAATTTAAGTGTACAAGCTCTGGAGCCA
Organism: Dipodomys ordii; assembly: GCF_000151885.1. NCBI lineage: Eukaryota > Metazoa > Chordata > Mammalia > Rodentia > Heteromyidae > Dipodomys > Dipodomys ordii. The sequence continues at coordinate 4,119,043 of NW_012267257.1, forward strand.
GACTGCCTGGGTGTGAATCCCAGTTCTGCCACATCTCTGCCACGTGACTTTGAGCAAGTGCTTAACCTCTTTGTGTCTCAGTTGTGTTTTGCCTTTCATTTGATGAAGAGGCCAGTAGCAAGTGACTTCATAGGGTGGATGTGACTATCAAAACAGTGAGTGTATGTTCAGTGTTTAGAGAACCTGTCCTGTGATAAAAGCTCAAGAAACAAGAATTGTCACTCACAGTGCTCATGAAGCAAGCTGGCAAAGTGTCACCCTTTCTCCTCCTGCTTTTCTGGTTATCCTCAAACAAGAAAACTCATTTTCTTCATTTTGCTTTTAGTGAACTTTTGTTTTATGTTTGAATGCATTTAAATGTCATTATTCTTTCATATACTAGCCACTAGTCTTTTTATTATCATAATAAATAATAAACTATTTTTACCTGTAGTGTATGTAGGAAATATTTTCAGATCTCACCGCATGCTTCAAAAAAAATCATTCCCATTCAACATTTTAGGAAACAGTTTACTTTGGAATCTACATGATATGTTTGAAGAAGATTATTTCTTCTCAAGGATCATGATGCAGAGAGTTCATTTTGAGTATGGAGAATATAAACAAAGACACAGGTCAAGTTTCATAAATTCTTCTAATATGCCAGATGTGAACTCAATTAACTATACTAGAAATTCAGCCTCATATTCCAGGAACTACAGTGTTATAATTGCATGGTCTAAAGGTTTCTTAACCAGTAATATGAAGGGACTTGTACTTTTTATTTCTAGAATTTTATTATTAACTTTCTAAAATACTTAACATAAATGTGTTGTCATCTTTTGTGTTAAACCACAAAAACACATTTACTTTTCAAAAGAATTTCTTAGAAAGATTTTTTTCAAATATACTGAAAGATAATCAAGAGTATTCATTGGAGAATTCTATGCATTGGTTATTAGTGTTTGAATTGGAATGTCCATTCAAGAAGATGCTTTAAAGTTTATAATAAAAAATTTCAGCAGGTTGAGATTTTTTAGTGAGATTAGATTTTGTGCAAGAAAAGAGTTACTGAGGATGGCCAATAGACACATGAAGAAATGTTCAACATCCCTAGCCATAAAAGAAATGCAAATCAAAACAACATTGAGATATCACCTCACCCCAGTTAAA
>NW_012267257.1:4121109-4160959 GCF_000151885.1 Dipodomys ordii
AAAAGAGTTACTGTGAAAACACTGTCACAGTGGTAAGACTCACATAATCAACGGGTACATCTTTGTGGGTCATAAGTTACTGACTTCTAACTGGTAGGAGAAACAAGTTTCAGTGAACATAGCTCCTAATAGTGTCCTGTATAGATGCCAATCACATTGTTGGAAAATACATTAGAGACAAATTGCAAATAAGTAACTTACCACAAACTATTAGTAAAAGTAAGTAAACTGTAACTAATTCTATTGGCAAAGATATGCTAAGGGTCATGTAGACACTGGCTTTTTCTCAGCACCTTATTGCTCCTATCCAGAATAATGATTTGCTGATTTATGGACAAAACTGATTTCCTTCCTTCATATTCAATCTAAGTAATATATACATATATGACATTAATTTTCCTGCTCAATTCACTGATTTGAATAAAGCATGTAGGTCAGATATAGTTAAGAAATTTTGTATTTGCTACATTTTACAAATCAAATATGCTTTTATTGTAAAAATCTACCATTATATCCCTAACAGGATGTAAAGTGTAATTCCATCAAAAGTATTATTGAACCTTCAATATATGTTTATATACATTCACAACAGCCAAAATAAGTAAATAGTACTCAGGCACTAAATAAGTTAAACAAAAATGTTTGCTTTGAGAATACTAGGCACCAGTTAGGCACCAGTGGCTAACACATGTAATCCTAGCTACTTACTAGGCTAATATCTAAGGATAGAATGTTTGATGCCATCCTGAAGAAACAAATTTGTGAGATTTATCTCAATTTGCCAGCAAAATGCCAGAAATGTAGGTATGGCTCAAATAGTAGAGTATCAGTCTTGAGTGAAAAAGCCAAGCAAGAGCTGAAGACCCTGAGTTCCAAGTACCAACGAAGCAGTACAAACACACACACACACACAAAGTTGGGATAACTAGTTAGGATGGCAAGAAAATCACCTAAAAGTAGAGGTAATAAAAGAGGAAAATGATTTCTTTGATTCAAAGTAGAATCTTGTATAGCCTATGCATGAATCAAACGTCAACCAACAAGCAAAACAATAGCTAGTTGGCTGAAAGAGTGAAAAACATTACAAAACTTGCAGGTGTCTGGGAAGAAAATACTGCAGTTGGAAATAGACTCCAAATATTGTACTGGGATATAAGAAATAGGAATTAAGACCAGATCCCAAGATAAAATTGACATTAAGATTAAGGAACAATATAACCAAGATTATACCAAACTAGCACCTTCTATATACATTTTTCTAATTTGGGGAGGGGAAGGGAAATAACAAAATGCTGAAATAAGGATACAGATTGACCCATTGTAACAATGAGATAGATGTACAAGACACTATGTTGAAAATGAACTTTACAACTTCGGTGGCGGGGGAGAGGGAGATGGGAGGAGTTGGGGAGGTGGGGAGGGAAGAGATGGCAGGGCGAAAACAAAGGAGGAGGTAATAATGCTCTATAGGAAATGTACTCATTACTCATGTAACTATAACCCTCTGTATAATATTTTTACAATAAAAATATATACAAAAAAGAATCTACAAAATAATCGATAAAAGGCACTAATTTTAAGAGGTGGTGAATTCAGGGAAGATATGGAAACTATGAAAAAAGGAAATAACAAAACTTATAAGTTCATCTCAACTAAAATTATCAGATGGGCCTAGTAGCAGGTTAAGTGATACACATACATATATGCACACATGTACACACATACATACATATACATGGAAGGGAGGGAGAAAGAAAGAGGTACACAGGATCTGTGATCTTCATGAAACAAAGTTAGAGAAATTATACAAATGAAGACACAAACAGACTTGCTTGAAAATGGAAACAAACATCAAGAAATAAAGGTTGATGTTCAGTAACCTTGCTTCAAGAGATTTACAGCATATAGAAATGGAGTAAAGTTTGCTTGAACATGGTGTCTTATACATCTCATTGTTGCAATGTGTAAACCCGTATGCAACTTGGGTGGGGAGGAGGGAGGAATCAGGAGGTAGAGAGGAATTGGGGAGGTAGGGAGGGAAGGGATGGTAGGGGAAAAACAAAGGAGGGGTAACAATGCTCTATAGGAAATGTACTCATTACCTTGATCATGTAAATGTAACACTTCTGTACAGTATCTTTACAATAAAAAATATATATTTAAAAAGAACTGTCAAGAAAAAAAGAAATAGAGTAAAAATGAATTAGAATGCACAAGAAGAGGAAAATGACACCACTATTAATTCAACAGAGTAGTCAACAAAACAATCTTTCATGAATTTATTTTAAAACACTTATTGAAGATAAATATGCTACTGCTTTAGGCCTTGAGATGGAGAACAAGAAAGAGAAAGTACTGATTTCATAAAACTTACATTTTACAAATGGAAAAGAAACAGCATAAATAATGTAAAAATTTATTTTGTAGGTGCTCTGGTGAATATACTCATAGGTTGATATGGAGAGAACATCCAGTTGTTGTTGTTACTAACCAGGATATGTCTCTGTGGAGAGGATGCTGAGACTGAACTTTGGAAGTACAGAGTGCTATGAATCTGGAAAGAGTGAATCTTAGAAAGAGGTAAAAGCTAATATGGAGATCTTGAAGTAGGAAGAAGCTCCACTTCTTTGCGGAACCAAATAGAAAAGATTTAGCTAAAGCGCTGAGAGAAGGAACAATAATAGTTCACAGAGACAGAGGAGTTCAGTCAGATTGAGCCAGAGACAGAGAAGCTTGCAGATTTTCTCTATGCGCAATTGGAAAACACTTCAGAGTTTAAAATGGGAGAGGTAAGAGCTACACACATCAGGTCATTCCATAAATGTTTCATATTTTCAAAATATCACTAGTGGAAGAAAAATAGAATAGAGTATGAAAAAGTAGAAGTTGAAAACTCAAGGTTTACTGGGCATGGTAATTTTCTGACAAAGGATAAAGAAACAGGACAAAATCAAGGTTGTGGTTATGCTTGGAAAAAATTGAAGAGGACTAATCTGGAATACAGAAAACTGGAGAAGTTAATTTGGAACAGAAGAGTATTATTTGGGCTTGTTAAGATCAAGGATTTTTTTAAAAAATCTAGATAACCAAGGAAAGAAATATGAGAGTACATGAGAATAAAGTCAAGGAAAATGATGGGGCTGAATTTGTAAGTTAGGAAACCTATGAAGGAGGAATGGCTATATCTAGACATGTGTCTAAAAGCATTTAAGAATAAGAGGAAGGATATTAAGATATTAGCTAAACTATTAAGAGTTGTTGGGGACTGGTGGCTCATCCCTATAATCTTTGCTACTCAAGAGGCTGGTATCTAAGGATTTTGGCTCAAAGACAGCCTGAGCAGAAAAGTCCGTGGAACTCACCCAAAGGTGGAAGAGGAAGTGTGGCTGAAGGGGTAGAATGGTAGCCTTGAGTGAAAAAGCCAAGCAAGAGCAAAAAGCCCTAAGTTCAACCCCCAATACTAACCCCCAAATAATGATCACAATCATTTAAAGGTATATAGAAACTGATCGCTCATATAGAATACAAATCATGAACTGAAGATCAATCATATGAAACAAAAAGGTTTTGTTAACCACTGTGTTGATCATGATAATGTCATAGACAAAACACAGGAAATACAGATATTTAATAAAGACTTCAATGAGATTTTTGTTAACAAGTAGAGGATAATAAACTACATGATTCGAGTTCTCCAGAAATTCTGGAGATATTATATAATAATTATATAATATAACAATTATATATAACAATTATATAATAATTGCTTATTAATTCATTGATGCTTTCTACATGGGAATCGATAAGTGAAATAAGGAAGCTACAATTTTCAAATTGTTCATTACAAATATTTTATTAAAGACTTAAATGTCTTAATATATGGCATGCTTATAATGGAAAAAGAAAGGTAAGAAAAATAGGTGTGAATGTGTGTAAGATGGAAAGGACAAAAATGAAAGGGAAGGAAATAGAGGGAAAGTAGGACATAACAAGGAAGGAGGAGGAAAGGAAGGAAAAGCAAAATGGTACTCAAAATGCAAATGGTATTCCTTGATACAAAATCTTCTCACTTACCTTACAGACTATATTTACTGACCATCACAGTTGTCTGAACTGCAGCTCCACACCTCAGCTAGTTTCCTGCTTCCACTATCGTCCTGCTTTCCCAGTTCAGAGAAAAGCAAATTCATAGGTAAACAGAATATAATAGTGGTACATAAAGACATAAAGGACCGGCTATAGTGTGGAATCCAGCACAGAAACTGCCTTTGGAGCCTGAAAGAGACAGTTATAACCTTATGACTCAAACGCTGTATCTTAGTTTCTTCTCTGGAGAGAAAAAAAATATGGCCTGTCTAGCACAGACCTCTCAACTGAAGAGTCAATGAGAAGAAGTACGTTTCATGCCTAGATTATTTGTTCCTATTAAGGTGTTACAATGAACACATGGTAACACTCTTGGGAAAATGGCAGTAATTAGTTCAAAGACAGAAGATGGACAGGGCAAGAAAATCTTTCCAAAAATTCATTATTTTAATACTTAAGTTCATATGCTTTCAACTTACACATTAAAGGTTTTACATAGATAAGATTTAGTTTGAATAAGTACAATGATATACAAAATAATGGGTCATCTACCACAAAATGAAGACCTGGGATTCACAGGAGAAAATAAGATGTCTGACAAACAGAATTGTATGAAAATATAAATACTGTCTAGGAATAAGGTGAGATTCTAGTTATTATACAGATTCCAGAAAATATGGAAACATCGGATAAGTTATTTCAGGATCTACTATAGAGGAGGAAGTAGGAAAGGGATTACAAACTCCTTTCTAGAATTTAAGCTTTCTTAAAATTCTACAATTTCAATAAAAAATCCCTCTAATATGTTAGGATATATATTAATGCTTACACTTAAATTATATTTTGATCTTAAAATAGATGTTATATCACCATGATTCTAAAACAATAGACTTATCTCAGGTTCATTAAATTGTGACACTAATAAATATTGATGCATCTAAATCTGTTGTCATTTACTTATCAAATGCACACACACATTCTTTCTCTCTCTGTCTCTCTCTGGATTATATCTTTATTGACACAGTATTCCTGCTTATAAAAAAGCATTAAAATGCTAACAAAATTAGTAAATAGTTTTTTTCCCATTTTTAGAAAATGTTCAAATAGAGCCTTTCTATATTATCTTGTAGTTTGATTTTATAGAAAAGAGTTCAACTGACAAATTCTGTTTTTGAAGTTTTTAAACATATTTTTAGGAGAGAAAATACATGAATGAGCATCTAGTTATTTCTATTTTGTTTTTATTTTTTAAATTACTAATCTGAAAGGGAAAAACATCACTGCTATGCTGGCATTTCTGCTTTCAGATCCATAAAAGCAAATTGTGACGAATTGTTTTTCAGCTTTAAGAATTGGTTGTTTTTCTTGTTCTGTTTACATCTCTTTTATGACAGAAGGAAGATAATAACCAAAATACATGCAATACTTAAACGTTGCCAAATATTCATCATATTTATATTCTCTACCAACACCACTGTCCACAGTGATTTAAAACTGCATTAAAGTCAAACCTGGGAGGACATCATAAACAGCTCTTGTTTAAAGGGCATTGTGAAGGAGAGCCTTTAATCTGATTGATGAAATAAATGGAAAGTAATCTATCCTCTATTCAACAGCTTGTTGATGATATGAAAGAATTCCTACTCAAGCAAGCAAGGCTTTAAAGAGAAAGACCTCTTTCATCCTGTCAGCCTCTCATTTTTAGAAAAAAGTTAAGTTTTTCATCATGGTTCAGGGGAGTCCTTGTAAAACGTTCATTGAAAATTTAAGAGCAATTACAGTGTCAGACAGCTAGAAAAATTGCTTTTACTGAGTGAGAGTTCTCTGACAGATGCATTGTGGGAGAATTGATTCTTTCTAAGGGATAAGTGAATTGTCATTGTTAGGCTCTTCTCATGACATCTAGCTAGATGTCATCTGCTTTGTAACAGAAGATTTGAATCAGACAACTGTACTCAACACTAGACAGTGTCTAGATTAGTTCTGCAAAGAAATAAGGCTTTGCTCTGCATGGCATCAACTGAGCTTTTAAAGATTACAGATGAGCAAGGGTTGCAAAAAAAAGTTAGAAAAATCAAAAACAAAGCTTTATAGCCACTTCAGAAATCCTGGATGTTTAACCTGTAAGGAAGTCTGTCAAATCCTTGTGGAAACCATATAGAGAAAGATCAATAGGATGCCTACTGGCTCCATTAGCTTGATGTAGCAGGGGGAGAGGGAAGCTGCTCTTCCACAAGACAAACTACATTATTCCAGGGATTATGCGGGATCAGTTCACTTTGCAGAGAAGAAGAAGAGAAAAATGAATGAAGATTCTTGGTGGGCCAGGACTGGAGAGAAAGGGCTTGTCAGGTAATATAACTGGTGTTAAGGAAGTGGCTTTATTGACTGGACGGTGTCTCTAATTAGATGTTCATTTGCATAAGGGAAGATGCCAGTTCTAATCTGGAGTGTGATTCAGAGAAACTGCTGTCACTCAAATCTGCTGCACCCTCAGGGCAACAGAAGTAGTAAAATTAGTGCTTGTCTGCTGTTTACATTGGCTTTGAGAGTGAAGGTCTATACTTGATTGTAAAAATGTGAATTTTATTTAATAAAACAATTCTTCACAGCTCTTAAATCTATACATTTGTGTGTATGTTAACCCTTACATCAATATTAAAATATTTAGTTAAATGCATGTGTATAAAAAAATACTTGCTATGCCCTAATGCTATAAAGGGAAAATATGGGGGAGGAATTATGTTTTAGAAAGGAATTTCCAAAGTCGATTTATTCTTTATCATTTTATACTTGTCATTTAACATAAAATTGTATTTTCAAGTGATTTTCTGAGAAAACTTCTCACAAAATTGGCATTGAGCACTTTCAGTTAAATTTAATCCAAGAATCCAGGATGAGCAATACTATTAGATGGATAAACCATAGGAAATTTAATTTAAAGATGATAGTTGGAATGGACCATATCAGATCTGATTACTTACACAGTAGTTCAAAAATCCTTTTAGTTTTGAGTAATTATGATTCTAATTACCAGTAAAAAAAAGTATTCATTTGAAAGTCCTGTATCTTTTCAATAATATCTTTAAATACTATCTTAGCTTTAGCAGTATAAGTAAGGTATTAAATGTCTCTTCTTTCCTTAACCTATTTAATGCATCTCTGGCTTTCTTTTGTTTTCATTTTCGTTCTTGTTTTTGTGGGGTTTTTTTGGCCATTAAATCATTCTTAAGAATCTTTACAAGCACACACTGTCAACAGATTCTTTGGGAGAAAAGCTGGGTGCTCCTAAAACAGTGGTTTTAGTTCCTTCCTCTTCTGAGTATTCCACCATTTATGTTTCCCTAGAGCCCTTTATCAATGTTTATATGAGAACTCAAATGAATTGATACTGATTGAAAAGGGCAAATTCCAATTCTGCTAGTGGTGTGCAGTTAAAATTAAACAACACACAGATCTGACTGCTTTCATTTCTGGTATTTTCCTTTTAATATCCTGACACATTTGTTTCACTCAGGTTGGCAAAGTGCATTTAAGTAGTTTACTAACAACTGAGTTATTTCCCGTGTCTGCCCCCTAAACAGCCATACATTATTCAATGAAACACATGTGAGAACTGTATTATCTTGCCAATGGTATTGCAATTCAAAATGTTTGGCATGATCAACATCACATTATACATTAGGTTTAAAAGAACTTAGTTGATTGCCTAGAATTATATGAATGTAAATCTGACAGTGAGATAAGCTAAGTTAAACCAAATGTCACAAGCACATAAATGCTGCATCTATCAGATATTTAAAAACTAATAGGCAGAAAAATATTTTTTCAGCTTTCTTAGGGTGCATTACACTAAAATCATAGGAGTAAAATCATTTACTCCTAATGATGGTAGAAGTCATCATAGTATGATATTTTATAATATATTACAGAAGATAATGCATATTCAATGTGTATAAATAAAATCATACACCTTGCACATAAAAGTTATCTTCAAATTATTAGAAAACATGGAAAAGTATTCTTAGCACTAAACTAAAGACACTTGAAAAGGATGAGTAAAATGCTTCTGCATGTGATTTGGGTGCCCTTTAACTCAACAATATGAACCAACAGCCAACAGGCAGGTGTTCGCCAGCAGTGGAATAATTTAAGGTCACTCATATAAAATGAAATCATTTTTATTAATGATCATAGTAATCTGTATGAAACACATGATGATCCTGCATTTTGTTAAATAACATCTGGCTGTTTTCCTGTGGACAATAGATTTAACTTCTATTTTCCCTATAGACTCATTTTACCCAAAATTGTTTCTGACTATAATTATCAACAATGAAAAAAATGCCAGAGCTTTCTTCTTGAGGTACATTTAAATATAATAACATTAAATACAATTCCATCAAGGATATAAGCCTTGAGTCTTAAACAGTTTATGAGCAGAAAAGCAAATGCTGCAATTGAGAAAATGTGAAAAAGAATGATTTTGATAGCCACATTTCAGTATTCAGAAACATGAATAATCATTTATGTTTTGCCCATCAAGCTTAGTCTGCACAAAAAATCAGTAAGACATCAGTATGATGATGTCCTCCAAATACATCCACTAAGACCAGACGCGGTGCACTTTACATTCCTGTGCTTATTGACATCCCCTCTATTATTTAGAAAGAATATTTTGCAACTTCTGAAACACATAAAATGTGTTTTTATGGTGAATTCATGCTTGTGAAGACATGAAATGAACACCATGTGTAATGTGTACGGTGAGAATGAATGGCTTTCCTTTAGAACTGAGCTACATCAGTTGATGGTGAGTATCTGTGTCTGCAGAACATTGCCATCTGTGGCCTATATATTATCTAGTGTCATGTTATGTAGGCCTCTATGGAGCAGGCTTCCTTCTTACCAATACATGTGGAAGAATTACTTTAATCTTTCCCTTCTATGAGAAAAGATAAATGCTATCTGTTGTGTATACCTGATGAAACACTTATCTACTTTGATAATGAATGAATCCATTTTAAGCACATGTTATACAATCCATCTTTTGTGGTTCAAAAATGGATGACAGTGTGATTATGTCTTTATGAGATAAGCGAATGTGTGTATTCTTAGATCATCTAGCTTTTAAAATACCAGCCAACAAAAGCTAGAAAATTAGTTGTTTTTTTTCTTAATGTTGACTTTAAACTTTGGTAGGTCCTATGATGTCATGATTAGTTTTTTAACTATAAAATTGCAACAACCTGAACATTCTAGTAATTTTTTATTATTTAATATAATGATGTTAGAAAGGGTGTCACATAAAACATTTCTCTTCGCGGTGTTGTTGTAGACAGGAGGAGAAGATAGAGTCAACTCTATTCATCTGAGAGTAAAGTGTAAAGAATGGGAGACATGTGGAATGCTAAGAGAGGCTTCTCTCATGTGAAGGTTTTAGTGCATGGTGAATTAGAATAATAGAAATAATTTGAAAATAACAATGTGCTATGTAAATGCAGACAAAATTGCATATGTTTTTGCAAAGGCCTAGAAAGTAGTTATCACATTCTCTTCCCACCCATGATTTCAGCATTATCCTATCCCAAATCTTGAAAGCCCCTTCCAAGTCCACAAAGTTGTCTCATCTCCCTACCATTTCCCTGTACTTTTGAAGTTGAAAAGATTCCAGCCACTAGAGATGTTATAATAACTCTCCAGGATGATAAAGGTACAGGATGTTAGAAGTAAAACAATGTTCAAGTTGTGCTGGGGCCTAAATACCCAGATGTGAATAAGTTTTAATTAATATGCCTTTGAAAAGCATATTCTTTGTCTTCTATTTCTTAGTGCACATTTTAGAAATTTCAAAGTATGTGGCCCCATCCAGGATATGATACATTTTCCACACCTACTGACAGAGTAATATTCCCATAGATCATTCAAACTACAAATAAAGGTAAAATGCATCTTTAATATATTAAGAAAATCACAATATTCACTTACTGAAATATATATTTTAATAAAGGGGAAGAGTTAAACTGTCCAGATACTTATTAAATATCTTTCCAGTTGCATGGGTTGAGCAAATACACTCGTGTTGATTTTTTTTCTTTATTTTAACTAAAATGATGCATTTCTTCTCCTTGAATCAAATAGTTAATTTAGACCCATTTTGGCACTGGAATGGGAAATAATCACAGCAAAAATACCTTAAACTTTGAGCATTTTCTACTTGAGCAGTATTGTTATCACCTTTTGTTGTAATGACATGCCACCATTGGGATTTGCTTTCCCAAAGTGATTAAAGAAAAGGGAAGATAGAGGAAAGGAGCTGGTCACACTGGTGATAACAGGATATCTCTATGAGTTATATTTAAAGTTGTGATGACACTAAAATGTTCCCTCAAAAATGCACTTTCCTTGTGACATGTCTTGCCGACTGTAAGACTGAAAAAAGTGATAGATCAGGAATTAATCTTTTCTAACAAAAACCAGTGTCTAAACAGAGTTTGGACATAGTTTCTATGCTTATTATCATACTAGAAAAAATGTTTTATGCTGGCTAACTGAAGTTTAGGTTATTTCAAGTTTCTCAAAGTTGTTTGAAACTCATGTTGAAAAATTAGATTCCATTTTATTATTTGATAATGAAGTCTATATCTTGATTATGCAAAAAGCAACTTGTGGAGAACTCAAATGATTAGATCATAATACATGCATTTCTAAATCATTTAAAAATATTTTATAAATAATTTCTAAAGAAAATATTTTAAGTTTTTGTTTTCTCTTCCACCCCTCTTCCTGTCCCTCTCTCTCTCCCCCCTCCCTTTCTCTCTCCCCCTTCCTCTCTTCCTACCTCCTCCCTCTCTCCCTCCCCATCTTCTCTTTCTCCCCCACCTTTCTCATCAGTTTCACTGCTGGAGCGCCATTCCTTGCACTCGCAGCAACTTTGCTTTGATCACAGCTGGTACTCTACTACCTGAGCCACACTACTAATTCAGCTTTTTGCTGGTTAAATGAAGATGAAAAACTAGCAGACTTTTCTGATGAGCTGGCTTCTAGATGGGAGCCTCTATATCTTAGACTCCTGAATAACAATGATTAAAAATATGAGTTTATTGCAGCATTATTTACCATAGCTAAGATATAGAACCAACCCAGATGCCCCTCAATAGATGAATGGATCAAGAAAATGTGGTATATATACACAATGGAATTCTATGCCTCCATCAGAAAGAATGACATTGCTCCATTTGTTAGGAAATGGAAAAACTTGGAAAAAATTGTATTAAGTGAAGTAAGCCAGGCCCAAAAATCACAGGTCCCATGGTTTCCCTTATTTGCAATAATCAGTATATGTATGGGACAAGCAGAAAAGCAGAAAGCAGAAAAGGTCAAAAGCTATGTTCCTAGGACCAGAGAAGATGATGTTAAGTGAAATGAACCCCAAGATAGGGACACAAGAGTTTTGGGGGTTTTTGCTTGTTATTGTTGCTAATATACTTATAATGTACCATGTGATTTTGTTGTTGTTGTTTTGTATGTCCCTCCCCCACAGCATAATGCTTGTTTTCACTATATTTGATGTCAATCTAATTTGGGGAGGGGAAGTAAAAAAACAAAATGTTTAAATAGGGATACAGGTTGACCCATTGTCAATGAGAGTACAAGGCATTATATTGAAAAATGAACTTTACAATTTAGGTGGAGCTGTGGGGGAGTGTAGTTGTGGAGGTGGGAGGGAAGGGATTGTAGGGGAAAAACTAAGAGGAGGCAAAAATGCTTATAACTGTAACCCCTCTGAACAATGTTTGTACAATAAAAAACTTATTAATATGAGACATTACTGCTTGCTCAGGACATAGAAAACCTTTTTGCTTTTTTTTTCTCAGTCATGGGGCTTGAACTCTGGGCCTGGGCTCTGTCCCTCAGCTCTTCAGCTCAAGGATAGTGCTCTACCACTTGAGTCACAGCGCCACTTCAGGTTTTCTGGTGGTTAATTGGAGATAAGAGTCTCATGGACTTTCCTGCCCAGGCTGGCTTTGAGCTGCGATCTTCAGATCTCAACCTCCAGATTAGCATGAGCCACCTGTACCCAGCTAGAAAACCTTCTTGAAGTTAGCTTTGAAAGAACTGACAAACATGGTTTAATCTCTATGCTTTGTGGATATCAAGAGTGTCCATAAGTACTTTTATTCTTAGTGTTCAATTTTCCTTTTTTAGTCATTTAACATTTATTTTCAAATAGATTCTTTACCTGTACTATGTCCTTCATAAAAAGCTATTTTACCTTTCATTCTAATAAACTTCCAAAGATTCCACATACATTAAGAAAATATAGTTGAGGAATAATTACCAATAAAAACCAGCGATGTCTAATGAAAACAGAAATCACTGTGTTCTAGAATGATAACTCAAGTTGTCAGGAGAAGTGGAACTTCAACAGGTCATTATTGCAGTGTAAAGCAAAGAAATGCCAGTTAGACTCAAGTGGAAAAATACATCCTGTAAGGACATAAATGTGTAAACTAAGCTGATGTGTGGTTTGGGGAATTAAGTTTTATTAGATTTTGTGCCAGTCCCTGGACTTAAAGTCAGAGCTTAGGTGCTGTCCCTGAGCTTTATTATGCTCAAGGCTAGTGCTCAATCACTTGAGATACATCTCCTTTCCAGCTTTGTATTGGTTAATTGATAAGAGTCTCACAGACTTCATGTTCTGTCAGGCTTGAAACTTTGATCCTCAGATCTCAGCCTCCTAAATTGCTAGGATTGCAGATATGAACCACTGGCATCCAGCCTTCAGAGTTAATTTTTTAAAGTTGCTCACTAAAGTGTAGAGCTAGCAAACCTAAGCTGAATGTGAATAGGAATATGACACTGATGCTTTCCTTTGTCCCCTTTCTCCTACATGTATTCTCTCTTATCCTCTCTTTTATCTAAGCACATACTAATTGTGGACTTAGTGCTCTCACCTTTTAACATGGTCAGGGACAAGATATCTATACAATGGAACAAATTCTTGTCTGTAATACTACCTGAACTATGTTTCTTCATTAGTACTGCCTGTTTTTCTGTTCTCAGAACTATGGAAAAGGAGTCTGACAGTGCATAGTTGGCCTTCTTTTGAAGAGAGATTTTTAGGAGAGATGTATAAACTATGAAGGCACTAAAAAGTATAAAATCATACAAACTTATAACTAATATAAAACGGGTTTCTCTAATTACTCTTTCATACTTCAAATGTGCCTCATTCTCCACTCCTTTGAATGAGTTTAAAGTTTTGTTAATGAACAACAAACTCATCCTGTTTGCATTTGTATAGATTTCCTTTTTACTTATGGTTTTATTTTAGAGTTAAGATATACTTTCAGGATCAGGGGGTTTCATTGTGATATGAGTACAGTTCACTTTGAAAAATTCACCTCTTTGACCACATTCCCATTCCAGAGAATTGCTTCATAAACTACTGGCAACTAAGTTGTCTTCAAGTGGATCAGATAAATTGAGGGGGATCAAAGCAGTTAATTAAAATCTGAATAGCTTTGGCATTAAACCCCTGAATTTAATTCTTCGATTTTCATGCCCTTCATTTACTACATACACACTGCTTTCATTAGCCTTTCCAAAATTAGCTTCTGATAAGAACAAATTAAGAATCATAATAAAAAGTGAAATAGATCAGGGCACCAGTGACTCACACCTGTAATCCTAGCTACTCAGGAGGCTGAAATCTGAGCATCGCTGTTCAAAGCCAGCCTGGGCAGGAAAGTCCATGAGAGTCTTATCTCCAATCAACCACTAGAAAACAGGAAGCGGCGCTGTGGCTCAAGCAGTAGAACACTCCCCTTGAGCTGAAGAGCTCAGGGACAGCGCCCAAGCCCAGAGTTCAAGCCCCATGACCAACCAAAAAAAAAAAAGTGAAGCGATCCTAATATCCCTAACAATTACAAATACAGAAGCCCAAATTCAGAAATAATGGCAAAATAGAGACTAAACTTTCTAAACTTTGATGTAGTGTGTGTGTGTGTGTGTGTGTGTGTGTGTGTACCAATACTGGGGCTTGAACTCAGGGCCTCTCATTCTTGCTTGAGTTTGTTGTTTTTTTGTTGGTTTGGTGCTCTACTAGACAAAGAGGAAGAACAGTTGTGGCTACTCAGACCACAGTAGGGTGATTTGCAGAGTTTACAGTAGGAGCAGTGGTAACAACAGCAACATTGTTTCTTATTCCAACCAAGGCCAGATAGCCAATTACAGACACTTTGGCAATGGAAAGTGCTAAGAAGATAAAAGATAGAGCATCTTGGCAATTGACTAGGTAGCTGAATGCTGGGAGAAGCAAGGAAATCCCTGAAGGGTTCCCTTGTGTTATCTGCAGACAGGTCAATCACTGGGACCCAGGAGCCTTGAAATGAAATTCTTGACCTCAGTGCTTAGTGAGAACAGCCCGGATTTAAAAACTGGCTTAGTTATGTAACTTGCCTTGTAACTGTAGGCTGCACTCCCAAGCCTCAGTGTCCAAATCTGTGACTTATGAATAATTACAGTATCTGACTTCTAAGGCTTTTGTAGATATTAAATGAAATCCACATTTGAATGGCCCAAAGCATAAGTACTAAGCACTCAAAAATGGTTAATGTTGCCGGGTGCTGGTGGCTCATACTTGTAATCCTAGATACCCAGCAGGCTGAGATCTGAGGATCACAGTTCAAAGCCAGTCAGGGAAGGAAAAACTGTGAAACTCTTATCTCCAATAAACTACCAGAAAACCAGAACTGGCACTGTGGCTCAAGTGGTAGAATGCTGGCCTTTAACTGAAGAGCGGAGGGATAGCACTCAGACCCAGAGTTCAAGCCCCACGACCCCCCAAAAAAAGGTTAACGTTTTGTCATTTAGCTTTGGGTTCCTTGCCATTTATTAGAAGTCATAATTTTTATTACAGAGAACAATTTGAGAAATACAATAGATGACTATTCCATGAGTATGTTAATTCAAAGTAGAGCTAACCATGTATAATGTAAAATAGTAAATAATTTAGGAAAGTATACAGGACTTTAACTACTTAATATCTGAAGAAGAGAGGATCAATTCACTGACAGAATTTAGTAGCAAATAGTCGAAAATGACCTTGGGATAAATGTAACATATTTTGTCATTTCGTGTGCAAAGATCCTTCTAAATGTGCACTCTTCCACATTTTCTTGGTGACAAAATCAATATAGTGAATTAGAGTGATGGTTTGAGGTAGATAAAAAATGATGCTATAAATGTCTGTGGATTATTATCCTTTGTAAGGTGCTTTGGGTGGGGGAAAGTGAGAAGACTGGCTGAAAGAAAATTTCTTTATCTGTCATTGTTCCCACCCACTAATCACTAATATTATTTACTTCATCTGTCTCCCAAATTCAAATTGATAAAACTCCAAAGCACATAGTATACTGTTCACAATCATAAGCATAATCTCTCAGCTATAGATTAGAAAATCAAAGGTACCAAGCACACTTGAATTATTGGCAAACATTGTGTTCCGAAATTTAATGAACTTTGTAAAGACCTTTTTTTTTTTTTAGAACTACCCAAACTGGTTAAAAGATGTATTTGTGACTTTTTTTTAATGTGTTCCAGGTAGGTGACTATGCCAGAAGAAAGACCTCAGATGAGTGAATTATAATGAACTGTTGGCCTGAAAACTGTATCTCTATTTGTTCCTTACTAAAAGAAGGCATTTTTCCTATAATATTTGTAGGGAAAGCTAGACAGTTGTAAACCGTGTTATTTATCTGCTCACAGATAGGTTTCCAACATGATTTGGAAGGGGAAACACAGCATAAAGAGATCACCCAGACAGTCTGGAGATTTATGTAATTCTTCACAATAGGCCAGTTGATTATATGTTAGCATAGAATGGACAAGAGATAAATCTTTAAAATTCTGTCTATAAAACACACACTCACACACACACACACATACATACACACATGCTATAATATTCTGCTGAGCTTTTAGGTTTTACATCTGCTGCTTAGAAAGTCTCTTGACCTTAGGATTTGGCAGAGTCGCTGGGAATAAGTTTGTATAATATCCAACAATGCAACATAAAAGCTGAACCTGTGTGGTTGAAACAAGTCAAGGTCTTTGGCTTTCTCTGATGCAGTTTATATATCCTCAATAGTGTGTTCTGGATTGTTGTTCCTAAAACACCAGTCATATCATGTCATTATCCTCAAAATCTTACATAGACGTTCCCAGAACTGTTATCTTGACATCCTAGCTACTCAGGAGGCTGAGATCTACAGATTGAGGTTTGAGGCCAGCCTAAACAGAAAAGTTAGTGAGAAACTTATCTCTAATTAATCACCAAGATGTAAACATTGAAGCTGTAGCTCAAGAGGCTCAAGTGACAGCCTTGAGTAAAAATGCTGAAGGATTGCACCCAGGTCCTGATTTCAACCCCAGCACTTGCATGCACGCGCGCACGCACACACACACACACACACACACACACACACACACACACACACAAATGTTATAAAGTTGAGAAATTGTGGCAAAGTTCTTTTATCATCAGCACATAAGTTACCATCTAAATTTATCTCACAAAAGACCGCCTGTACCCCTACCCCACATCAAATAAGCACCCCACTCATTGGCCATATCCAAGTGCTTAGAGTTCCCTGATCTGAATGACAAGGCTTTGTGAGCACAGCTTCTTCTTCTTAAAGTTTATTAACTTTCTTCCTCCCTTACTCTATTACACTAAGCTTTCACAGCCCGACCCTCTCTAACAAGATCTATGCTCCCTTTGTTTTTTGAGTCTCATCTCATATGTATATTTTCGAGGAAAGCTTTCTAGCTTATTCTTAATTCCTAAATGGATTAAACCAATCTATAGTCTCCCATATTTTTTTCACTTAGCTTCATGCTAACACTCAGAATAATATATTCTACTGCTTTATATTGCCCTCTTTCCTATTAAATGAGCTCTCTGAAGTCTAAGGAGTATATATTAGTTATATTTATGTGTCTATCCATGTGTACTTCTATAGTAGATGTTCAATTAATGTCTGTTGCTCGTGTAAACCAAGAAGAAAAGATCTCCTTTTAAATGTAATCAAAGATGTCTTTCATTTATCCTTTATTGCTTCTAACACAATTACATTTTCTGAAGCAAATTCACATGGAAATTATGGTCTAGATTTTACATTTTACACAGGACAGTTATTCAGGCATTTTTTAAGATTTTGCACGCACACTTTTGGTGTATTCTCATTTTATTAAGTATAAAGAAGCTTCACAGACATTTTCCCTTTGCCTCTTCAATGAGTTACATGCATATAATTCTGGGGAAACAAATTATAACTACAGAGGGAGCCATAAAATAATGAGTAACACAAAATGAAAAACATAACTATATTAACCATGCAGTCAAAGGCAGGTCCAAATAAAGTAGTAATTGATTTAAGCAATTATGTGCATACATACTTCCCTATTCCTAATTTCTCTATTAAAAGAAAGTTACCTCTAAATGGGAATGTTGCATTGTTTGAAAAACTGTAAAAGCAAACAAAAAAAGTGGGTGTTTTTTTTTATAGTACTGGTACAGATAGTTTTGAACTATCTCAGGGTAACAGAGAAAGCAAAAAAAAAACAGAGAAATAAAAAAATAGTATAATTGTTTTTTTTACCATAAGAAGTTCTAATTTACAAAAGAAATATTTTGTTGAGACAAAATATGCTAATTTATAATAAATAATGAGAGAATTTCTGTACTATATTTAAAAATCACCTTTTCTCAGTACTAACAGGAAACTGTAGCTACTAGCGGCAGCATAGGGTAAATAATTGGGTAGGAACAAGTGTTGATTTCTGTATCCTTATGATTTGAGTAAAGAAAGAAAATCTGCATACCAAAGGAGTACTACATCTCTCATTTTTAATATGGAGAGTGGTATTTCCCAGTATCTGCCCTCTTATCTTGTGTAGTCTGCATCTTGAAGTGAGTTGAATGAGAATGTACATTAAATCTGTTTTTAAATTGCATTTTTATTATTTTTAAGTAATTGTACAAACAACTTACCAGTTAACCATTCAGTAAGAATATAATGCATCTTGAAACAAAGGAGGAGGCAACAATGCTTGATAAGAAATGTACTCACTGCCTTGCTCATGTAATTGTAACCCCTCTGTACAATTATTTTCACAATTTAAAAAAAGAATATAATGCATCTTGATAACATTTTGATCCAATTTCTAACATTCAATTGGAAAACAAAGCAAAAACATATCTATGAATGTAGACTCAATAGAGGATGGACTTGGAGGAATTCATGTACCCTGAGCCAAATAGGAGTCAACAAAAATGCTAAAGAACTTTGGTTGAGAAGAATTGTTCTGGACTCTTTATAAAGTCCTAATCCTCACCCTCTTTAAAAATTGAAACATGAGGTCATGTCTATGACTAATGATCAGAATGAGGACATAATTCATTTTAAAGACAGAAAAAAATAATAATGATAAACTGAAGCTAGAAGCAGTGTGATTGTTGTTATGGTCCCACATATAAGCCTATCATAAGAAAAGAGAATTGTAATTGTTCTGTGACACTCTCAGTCCTTTAAACTGAACCCAAAAGATGAAGGACACAAAAGGAATATACAGTGAAAACACACACACACACACACACACACACACACAACACACACACTCCTTCACAATCAGAATTGTCCAAGGTTAAAATGAGCTTTGACAGGAATTACAGATTTCTCAGGACAAATTTCAAATAAAACTTCACAAATAAAGAAAATTATATTTTATAAAAATATAAGGTATGTTGTGGAAGAAATTTAATCATTTAATGCAGTAGAAAAACAGAAGAGTTGGGTTAGAAGACCTACGAAGACTTTTACAAGCTGGTATGATCATATTTCCCTAAAAGAACCAGTTGCAGAAAATGAGTAATCATGGTAACAGTACTAGTGGTATTGACCATAGCTTTTTTTAAATTCAGTGCATTATATTGTCCACACAATATTTTTTAGCATTTTTTTAGTATTTGCAATAATTCTGTAAAGTCAAGATCTTGGTTATTTTTAATTCAAAGATGGGGAAGAGAATGTTCAGGTAACTTGTGCCCATTATTCTAGAGCACATTGAAAGGGTGAGTTAGAAGGGAAGAGCAGAAGTTGGAAAGATAACGGGGGGGGGGGAGGAATGAGGATAGTTAAGGATACAAACACAAGAAGAAATGACTTCAGGGACTAGTCTTAACTGAAATAGAGCTGAATTAACAAATACAAACTGCACAGCAATCTAATCAAAATAAGCAAAATAATAAACTCAAAACCTGCACAGTGAGTTGGCTCCATCTAGGAAGAAACTCATTCCCTCATCAGGTCTATGTGCTGATCTTATCTCTGATGCTAGGAAGAAAAGTAAATAATGCACAAGAAGAAAAATAAGCAAACTATCAACATGAGTGAGTTAAGGTCTTGTAAGCTCTTTTAGCACTGAGTATTAAGAAAAATTGTTAAAGAATTACAATCAGAATATACAAATAGAATCAAGTTGGGCTACAAGAGTTAAACTTTTCCAAAATATTTTAGACTATATTTCTGTTTTGAAATAATAGTTCATTATATTGTAAAGGTGTTAGACAGAGAGGGATTATAGTTACATAAGTAAGGTAATGAGTACATTTTTTGTGGAACAATGCTACCTCCTCCCTCGTTTTCTCCCATTTCAAGGTAATTGGTACCAAAGATAACTTTGTTAAGTTCCCTATCTTATTTTCTACATGCCCAAAGAGGAAAATCATATTATTAGAATAATCAGTAAATTTATCTGAGTACAAGTATGGGTGAATTAGTGTCTCCCTACTCAACAAAGAAATCACAGTGCTTACAAATAATATGTAGGCTTCTTTATGTATTCATTTACGAAACACATAAAATAATAAAATATACTCCTACCTGTCCTTAAACACACCCACCCACCCACACACACACACACACACACACACATACACACACACACATATATACATACCACACTGGAGGGAGGAGCTCTAGAGAAAATGAATCATTTACGATTGTATCAATGCATTTGGACTTACTAATTTTAAAAGAAGAGATACTCTTTGGAGAAGATCCTTTTGATATACATCTAAAGACAGAGAAAAACAATGTTGTCTAGATCAAGGAAATTGAGTAAACAGAGATTCTAATAAGTCAGAGAAAAGAAATAAAAACCAATAAACTGGTTGCATTATGAATAGGGATATAATTTCTGGTGTTTTTAACCTTCTGTTTTCACCCTTATAGCCTTCACTACTCTTTGGAAATTTTACAAAGCACACTCTAATAGACAACACTCTTGGTCATCTATAAGTCACCAAAGTCCTAAAAAGCTTTTGGCAATGTTCATATAGTTTGATGATAGATACCCATTTTCACAATAAAAGCAAAAATAATCTGGGCACTGTGGCTCATGCTTGTAATCCTAGCTACTCAGAAGGCTGAGATAAGAGGATCACAATTCAAAACCAGCCAGGTCAGGAAGTCTGTGAGACTCTTATCTCCAATAATAACCAGGAAACCAGAAATGAAGCTACAGTTCAAAGTGGAGATCAAGGACAGCATCCAGACCCTGAGTTCAAGCCCCAAGACAAAAGAAAGAAAAAGTTTAAAAAAGCAAATTACAGAATATAAATATACTATATGGGTATTTTTTTCTTGAGGAAAAATTAGCATAGGTAATTTTGAGGGCCAAAATTCTAAAGCTAGTACTTGATACAATGACCGATGTTCATAAGCTTATCACACATCTGTCCCTACCCTCTTCACCCGCAAATCACAATCTTGTCGAAAAATCGAACAGTTGGAATTGATGTATTCTGAATCAATTTTATTCCCAGTAATCTAAAGAGTAGAAAGCCCTAGTGAATTATAAATTCATTACATCCCTCTACCATGATAATAAACTGCTTGTATTTCCTCCCTGTGTCTGATCAGGCAGATTTCAAGTGGTCACTCTCCAAAAACTCCCTGCTGAAGTGCGAACAGTCTCACACTCAAGTCAGGACCGGGAACCTCCAGAACTACAACTGCTCACAAGAAATACTTATTTGGTATTAGTCTCAGACAAGAGAATGACTAGTGATTCTTTTTTTTTTCTTTTTAAATTTTTTTAATTGTAAAGATACTGTACAGAGGGCTTATAGTTACATGAGTAAGGCAATGAGTACATTTCTTATCATCCTATCAAATGTCCTTACCCCTCCTTTGTTTATCCCCTACTAACCCTACCTTCCCCACCTCCCCAAACTCCTCCCCCTCCCAAAGATGTAGTTTGTTTTCTACATAGTGTCTTATACCTCTCATTGTTACAATATGTCAACCTGTATCCTTGTTTCAGAATTTTGTTCTTTCTCTATCTTTCCTTAATTTAGAAAAATATATATACAAGATGCAGGGTACCAATATCAAATACAGGGGCTGGGAAGGTGGCTCAGTGGTAGAGTGCTTGCCTTGCATGCATGAGGCCCTGGGTTCGATTCCTCAGCACCACATAAGAAAAAAGACGCAAGTGTCGCTGTGGCTCAAGTGGTAGAGCATTAGCCTTGAGCTGAAGAGCTGAGGCACAGCGCCCAGGCCCGGAGTTCAGGCCCCACGACCAGACCCCCCCAAAAAAAAATCAAATACAGTCACAACAGGGGTAATAACATGGGGAAAGAATATACAAAAGAAACAAAAAAATCACATAGTACATTAAAAACAATAACACAAAACCTCTGTGTCCATATCTTGGGATTCATTTCGCTTAGCATCATCTTATATGGTCATATGTACATAGCTTTTGACCTCTTCTGCTTGTCTGGTAAGATTATCCTGAATGTATATTAGTTATTGCAAACAAGGCAAACCTATGTTTCTTTGAGTCTAGACTACTTCACTTAATATGATTTTTTCCAAGTCTTTCCATTTCCTAACAAATGGAGTGGTGCCATTCTTTCTGATGGAGGCATAGAATTCACACACACACACACACACACACACATCTGACATTTTCTCGATCCATTCATCTACTGAAGGGCATCTGGTTTGGTTCCACATCTTAGCTATGGTGAATAATACTGTGATAAACACAGTTGTGCTGGTAGCTTTAGTATGGCCTTGTTTGTAATCTTTTGGGTAAATACCCAAAAGTGGGATTGCTGGGTCATAGGGGAGGTCTATGTAGAGTCTTTTGAGGAAGCTCCACAATGCTTTCCAAAGTGGTTGAACACGTTTACACTCCCACCAACAATGCAATAGGGTTCTCTTTTGGTCACATCCCCTCCAGCATCTGTTGTTATTAGATTTCTTGATTATAGCCATTCTAACTGGGGTGAGATGGAATCTCAATGTTGTCTTGATTTGCATTTATTTTATGGCCAGAAAAGTTGAGCATTTCTTTTTGTGTCTACTGGCCATACTTATTTCCTTTTCAAAGAAGTCTCCCTTTAAGTCTTTAGTCCACTTATTAATCAGGTGTTTGTTTCTTTGAGTATTTGTTGTTGGGGGATTTAATTTTTTGAGTTCTAAACCTTGCAGTTTCATGCAATCCCATTTGTCCAACCTTTCTTTGATTTGTTGTGTTTCTGGGTCTTTATTGTATGGCTAGGGAAGCCCAATCTGTGGGCACTCTATTGATCTTGCTAGCTATGCCCTTTGCCATGAAGAAGCCTTGAAGTTTCATGCAATCCCATTTGTCCAATCTTTCTTTTATTGGTTGTGTTTCTGAGTCTTTATTAAGAAAATTCTGGCCTGTGCCAAGAAGCCCTAGAGTTTTTCCTATTCCTTACTGTCATGTTTTCAGGGTATGACTAGTGATTCTAAAATAAGGAAGGAACTAGAGGGAACTAGGCCATTCATGTCTTTTACCCCCTCATTGATGAGTCATGACACAGATGAAGAAGAAAATCCCCCAAATTTGTATCCAGAGGAGGAGTAATAGCCATGAAGAGAAAAGAAGTGACAAGTTGGGAACAGAGAGGTCACTCTTCAGTCAAGTTACTCAGAATTGTTCTTTTAATAGAGATGAACAGGTGCTGCTGAATTTTTCTAGAATCAAACATTGCTTATCCTACTCTGCTCTTCCCTTCAGTTTTATTGCGTTCTTCTGTTTCTGGAATGAGACATACTTGTTTATCTCTGGGACCTGTCCTGTCCTACATCTGAATCTTCCCCAGCCCTTGATTGGTTTACAAGGTCACATGCTTCTTCTTTAGGCATCATTTGCACCCGAAAGAGTTTTTGACTCATTCCTACTTTCACAATCTAGGCTGGATGTTTTTGTCCTAATATCTGTGAATCTTCTACCAAAACAAAACATGTAAGATTTGATTTGTCCATGTCTCCCATTAAATTTACACTCTGGAGGAAAGAACCAATGTCTATTTTGTTTGTTGTTTTATATTCATTCATTGCAGAGAATAATATTCAAAACATACCAATTGTAGTAAATATGAATGAATAAGTTAATAAGTGACTTACTTTACCAGAGAAACTTCTAATAGAGGTCCTGTGATGAAAATGCATACAATGCTAACTAATATTCCTGAACGTCTATTTTGTGTCAAATATTTATTTCTAAAACACATAGTCTCTGATTTTCAATTATAAGTTTTATGGCTGAAAGACAGATGAAAATTCCAAAGATCACGCTGGGAATCAGCTTTGAAGGTGATTTCATATGAAATTTCATATGATTTCATATCTCTATCACCCTGACCTTAATATAGTATCAATTGCATAGGAATTTTCTGAACATTTAAGGATTCATTGACAAAAATTCAAAAAGCTGTTTGTTGAGAACTTAGTAACACTTGAATACTCAACACACAATTCTTTTAAATAGGTTTTTTATTGTGAGAATATTGTACAGAGGAGGGGTTGTAGTTACATGAGCAAGGTAATGAGCATTGCTTATCAGGCAATGTTGTCTCCTCCTTTGTTTTTTCCCCTACCACCCCTTCCCTCCCATCTCCACAACTACACCCCCTCCCTCCCCGCCACCCTCCTCACCACCACCACTGCCTAAATTGTAAAGTTCGTTTTTAAACATATAAGCACACGAATTTATTCCAGCAGCAAAAACTTCCTTTCTTTCCTTAGCTGTTTAGGTTTACTATTAAACATATAAGAAATATCAACATAAACAAGTCCACAAAATTATCAAATTGAAAGTATAAGCAATTCGTGACAATGGAGGAATTACAGCAAACTCTTACTAAAACCTGGCTCATAATTAACTACAAAATGTGTGGATCAGGTTCTAAACAACATCCCTATAAAATGGTGTATTCACACAGAGTGAAATCACAGCCAAGACACCAGCTATAGCCTTGTGCCACTGTTCATCCTACTGTCAGCAAGGTGCGTGGGAAATGCAGCCAGGGCTGCTCTTAGCTCCAGCACCCCCAGGCTTAAGGCTTGTTCTTTCAATATTGTGGTTTGAAGGAAAGTGCAGTTTAATGGCTTATCCACCACCTGTTGCCAGGTAGATTCAGCGATAGTCAGAGTCTGACAGACTCTGA
The DNA here is from genome assembly GCF_000151885.1 of Dipodomys ordii. Taxonomy (NCBI): domain Eukaryota; kingdom Metazoa; phylum Chordata; class Mammalia; order Rodentia; family Heteromyidae; genus Dipodomys; species Dipodomys ordii. Next base: position 4,145,753 of record NW_012267257.1, read on the forward strand.
TTACTAACTCTCTGTAGTAGGAAGTATCAGGAACAAAACATTTTTTGTTATCTTTACAAAGAGATATTGAAACATTACAGAAGGGCTTGAATACCAAGCTTTTGAAGAAAAAAATATCTTCAGGCCCAGATGAAATAGGAAGGAGAGAAAGAAGCAATAATGTGCAAAAAAGCTCAGAAAGAAAACAACATATTCCAACCTTAGAGTTCTGTAAACAGAGAAAGGTGCTGGCCAATATAATATTCTAGATACCTGTAGCTCTGTGAGACCGGGCATGTGGCTTTCCAAATTTAGATCTACTTTAAGTGAAAATATATTCTGGATTCCAAAGAATCACACTGAAAAACGTGTAATAGATTACATGAATAATTTTTGTGCATATGATCTATTGAAATATTATCATAAAATATTATAGTTAGATTCAACACATGTATTATTAATATTACTTTCACCTGCTTTTCAAATTTATTTTACTGTGACTCTCATAAGTTCCAATTTACACATGCAACTTTCAGTTGTGGCTCATTTTCTTTTAAAAATATCATTGTTGATATACTAAATGTATACATTAGGTTCCATATGATATTTCAATGCATTCAGAAAGATTATACAGATGATGTCCAAATCCCCTTTGTCTATTCTTTCTCCTTTCCTTCTCTACATTTTATAAATTTGTTTTACCTCAGGTCAAACTTTTTTCCTAAGCATTTGTAGTTCATTTTCTATCTCTATTTTAACAATGGTTTATATAAATAGATTACATATATTTCTTTCATTTGATCTTACTTTAAAATAAGCTTGATCTCTAATCTATGATTCAGGAAGTCTGAATTTGTTTTAAAAAAATAAATTCATGTTATCAATCCTCAAAGAACATATCTATGGTTGTGCTGGGGTTTGAATTCAGCACCCTGTACTTGCTAGGCTGGTGTGACACTGCTAAGCCACACCTTCAGCCCTGTTGATCTCTGGATATTTGCAGGGTATGATCTACCTTCACACTCGGGTGAATGGCTGAGTCAGGAGCCATTTGTTTCTTAGGCTTCTCACCTCACTGGAAGGCACCCCCTGTATATCCAGATTCTCTTCCATGGAATTGGAGTCTGATGGACTTTTCTTTTCATGCTGGCCTCATTCTCACCTTCCTATTCTCATTCTTCCAAATAGCTAGGATTACAAGTATGAGCCACAGGTGTCAGCTTTATTTTAATTGACACATTTATGGAGTGTTTTATGTTAATTTCATACATGTAGACAGTGTGTAACAATGAAATCATAAAATTGGTATATCTATAACCTCAAACATTATTTCCATTATTGCATACAAAGGTTTTAACTATATTCCAATTCTTCTGACTCAATTTAACTTCCAAACCTTTAACTCAGCAACTGTGCGTAAGAATGAAGTTTTGATAACAGCTAGCCTAAAAAAAACTTAGAGAAGCAACAGTGGACCTTAACCAACAATTGTTTGTTTGTTTGTTTTGTCAGTGGTGGGGCTTGATTTCTGGGCTTGGGCACTATCCCTGAGCTCCTCACCTCAAGGTGAGTGCTCTACAACTTGAGCCATTGCGCCACTTCCAACAATTGTTATGTGAAAAGAAATATGTGTCTAAAATAGAGCTGAGACAGAAATATAAAAACAGAACTCTGTGAAACCAATTATTGATTCCTTGCATTGCCATTATTTTCTCCTAGGTATTCTTTTTCTTATAACTATTACTATTGTGAAAATACAATACAGAGGGGTTACAATTACATGGGCAAGGAATGAGTACATTTCTTATCAAGCATTGTTGCTTCCTCCTTTGTTTCCCCTTCCCATCCCTTCCCATCTCCACCCACCACATACCTCTCCTAGGTATTCTTATCTGAGAAGATACATATTATCAAACTAAGTGAATTAAAAACAATTTTGTGAGTGATAGATAGCTAGACAGACTGATAGAGATATGGTATATACTATTTTAGAATGTACACAGAACACTCATAATTAATTTTCTAAATTAAAGTTTAGATAATACAACCTTCAGGGTCCTTAATGTTTTTTAAGTTTGTTATCTATAGAGCATGGTGGAAGCCAAGTTTTTCCTGGAGAGTTCAAGTAATGAAATTCAATAATATGCAAGATTAAGATAAAAAATAAAACAAATAACTGAGACAAATAAGATGCCATTATTTTAAAAGAAAAATAATTTTTTAAGAAAAGATGCCATTATTACTGCCAGTGCTGGTGGCAAGGGTTATGTAACAAATTTACTACACTAAGAAAACAAACAATTCTAAGAGAAACAAGGATTTTTCAAAGGTAGGTAACATTTGGGAATGCAGTTCTAAGTGGCAAGGTCATCATAAAGCACGATCCTAACTATATTAGCTTTCCAGTCTGCTGTATTCGTCCAGCTCTGCCAGAATCTCTTATTCACCTTCAAGAACTCAAAAAAGCTGAACAATGAGTCAGAAAGGGATTTAATAGAGTAATTATCACAATTTTGGACCACTTTCTTTTCAGAATTGTTTTATCTAAGGTCTAAAGTAGTGTCGATAACCATGGTGACAAATGAAAAAAGAAAATAAAGTAACATGGAAAAGTCTAATGGAAAGGTGGTCAGCCAAATGATAGATGCCATATCAGAACGAAAACGTGATAGAGTGAACTGCGTGTATGGTGGCAATTGAACTCATGAGGGTCGAGATGTTCTACAAGAGTAAGAGAATAGGGCTGGGAAGGTGGCTCAGTGGTAGAGTGCTTGCCTTGCATGCCTGAGGCCCTGGGTTCGATTCTTCAGCACCACATAAGCAAAAAGAAAACAAAGCCAGAAGTGGCGCTGTAGCTCAAGTAGTAGAGCGCTAGCCTGGAGCTGAAGAATTGAGGAACAGTGTCCAGGCCCAGAGTTCAGGCCCTACGACCGGACCCACCCCCCCGCAAAAAAGAGTAAGAATAAATATAAGCCGTACAAAGAAAATGCTGAAATAAGAACACAGGCTGACCCATGGGAACAATGAGATTACAAGACACTATGTTGAAAACAAACTTTACAACTTTGTGTGTTGGGCGGGGGCGGGAAGGAAGGGGATGGCAGGAGAAACAAAGAAGGGGGTAACAAGGCTCAATAGGAAATGGACTCATTACCTTGCTCATGTAACTGTAACCCCTCTGTACAGATCTTTACAATAAAAATATATTTACAAAAGGAACATATGTATCTATAAAAAAGACTAGAGGACTTATGATAATTTAGGAATAAAATTTATAATTTATTTTCAAGACCAACATTAAAATGACAAGATTTCTAAATACGTATGTGTAGATGTATGCATGTAGTCAAAATGTATGATTTAATGGGAGCTGACAAAAATCAAATATAGTAGAGAATGCTATTTTCAATTTTTGACATTTTATATTCATTTTATTTTTTAATTTTTATTTATTTTTTATTGCGAAAATACTGTACAGAGGGGTTACAATTACATGGGCAAGATAATGAGTATATTTCTTACCAAGCATTGTAGCCTCCTCCTTTGTTTCCCCTTCCCATCCCTTCCCATCCTTCCCCCCCCCGCCCACCCAATCCTCCCCTCCCCCCCACCAAAGTTGTAAAGTTCGTTTTCGACATGACAACTTGTACTTCTCATTGTTGCAACGGGTCCACCTGTATCCTTATTTAACGACTTGTTTTTCCCCTTTCCCTCCACAAATTATACCGACATCAAATACAGTGAAAGTAGGGGTTATACTGTGGGGAAGGACATACAAAGCAACAAAGAAATAATCTTATAAATGCGTTACAATCGCCTGAATGAAAAAAACAACATTTGAATACATATCTTAGGGTTCATTTCCCTAATATCACCTTATCTGACCTTTTCTGCTTGACTCAGACATATACTTTAATCACATTGGTGTTTGGAATTGCTTAACACTTTAGAAAAGTTGAAATCTCATCTTTTAAAAACAGTGGTTGAGCAGGAACCAATATACAAGGACACGTGCACCTCCATGTTTATTGCAGCACTGTTCACAATAGCTAGGATATGGAAACAACCCAGATGCCCCACGACAGATGAATGGATCCAAAAATTGTGGTATCTATACACAATGGAATATTATGCAGCCATTAGAAATGACAAAATAATGGCATTTGCAGGGAAATGGATGGAGCTAGAAGAATCATGTTGAGCGAGGTAAGCCAAGAGCGAATAGACAAACGGTACATGGTCTCCCTGATAAGTGGATGATAAATCCAAAATGTTAGGTGATACGACAAAACTAACAGGACTTAAGAAACAAAGACTCCTGCTCATCTGGTTGAACCACTACTAAATATCCCCATGCTGCTGATCACATGTATGGTGTATAACATGTGAACACTGTCATATATTACAGACTGTGATAGACAATTTGCTCCAGGAAAGTTAGAATGAACTTGTGACTTAGAAATTATGTAATTACTTAATCACAATCAAAAAAAAAAAAAAAGAACTTCGGGGAAGGGAGGGAGGGAGGGGATGGTAGGGGGAAAACAGTGGAGGGGCTAACAATGTTCAAGAGGAAGTGTACTCATTACCTCACTCATGTAACTGTAACCCTCTGTATAGTATCTTTACAATAAAAAAAAAGAGAAAAAAAAAACAGTGGTTGAGTCCAGCCATTATTTCCTGGAAATAAATCCTAAGAAGTCATGTGATCAGCAAGTCTAGGGAAACCGAGAACCTTCAACTGTACAACAGCTGGCAATATACCAAGTCTATTGTCTAAAATGAGTCCTCTGAACCACTATCTAGTTAGAAAATTAATCAATCTTGAGCAAAAGTGGAGTGATCTTTCTCACACATTCAAATGACTATCATGGGATAAAAACATGTACTTTTTAAATTATATTGCATATGTGGACTTTCATTTAGACAAAATTCTTACTGAATACTTTTGTTATTTTAAACACAGTAGTAGAAAATATTTGAAATACTACTTCATGTACATAATGAACAATTCTCCTAGTACCTAAGTTTTTAGAGTAACTTACCATTTACTGACTACCTACTACATATAAGATAGTACATATATTATATAGATATATTATGCAAAATTATATTATCAATTATATTATTCCATAAAATATATATTATAATGTATTCATTATAAATGAGAAAAATCAAACTCAAAGTGTAAATAATAAATCCTTGTGAACATTAATTGAAACAGGAAATTCCTAAGTATTTCATTATTCTCAGGGAAAAAATTGTGTAATAAACTCATTTTTATATCAAAACAAATAAGAAATTTCCAATCTGTGCTTTTCTCTGGGCATTTACTTCCATCATCTAATCATTGTGAATTAATGACAAATCCATTAAATAAATGTAGACTTCATGCCTGGAAACATGACATCTTGGATGGCTTCCACTTTAAATTCAGCCATCACTACAAAAGGAATGCTGATGATATCACTGATTGTGAATGGCTATTAGGATTTACACATTACAGAGAAAAATATGTACTCGAATTGTTTTTTAGAGGAAATTCTTACAACATCTCTGTAGATAAAATAAGAATACCCCCAGGGTTCATCAGCAAATCAATGAATTTGCAATCATCTATCAAGGATGTTTAGAAATACAAGGAAGGAACCACACTGCTTAAATACTGTGCCAATTTTTAAAAATTGCTGTGCTTTACACATTTTGCTGTTGCTAGTTACATAAGCATTCACTCAATAATAAACAGAGAAACACTCCTGATAAACTTTTAACTTGTCAGCAAGAATTATTTGAAAACCAACTTTCTCCTTATTTCATTCTCTTTCTTGCTCTCTCTTCCCTCCCTCTCCCTCCCTCCCTCTCCCTTCCACCCTCTCCCTCCCTCTTTCTCCATTCCTCTCTCTCTCCCTCTCCCCCCCTTCTCTTCCTCCCCTCCCTCTATAGCCTCCACATATTTGAGGCTAAGGGCTGGTGGTTCACACCTGTAATACTATCTAGTCAGAGGCTGAGATCTGAAGAGCGCAGATCTCCACTTATCTCCACTTAACCACCAAAAAGCCAGAAATGGAGCTGTGATTCAAGTGCTAGAGCACTAGCCTTGAGCAAAAAAAGTTCACGGACAGCATCCAGGCCCTGAATTCAAGCCCTAGGACTGGCAAAAAAAACAGTATCAGTATATGATTTTGAAATAGTTCTTAACGTTCATCAACTTAATTTTTCTCATTGATTTTAAAGTTCTTTCTTGTGGCTAAGCAATAAAATTGTTTGGCATCTAAGTAACCAGCAAAGTCTTTTTTAAGAAATAGTATCTGCCTAATTATGGAAAAAGTAAAAGAGAAAGTTTCCCCAGAGACCTTATTTACCCTAAATTTATGTTAAAAAGAAATTACTTTTTAGAATAGAACTTAAAAAATAGAATTCACTATTAAATGGAATTTTAAAAGAAAATATTATGCTTTTGAATGATTCAAATTTATTACATACATTATCTGGAAAATTCCAGTAACTTATTTACATGTAGGATTCAATTAAAAGCCAAAAATAATTAGAAAGAAATATTTCAATTCTACTTCTTTTATAAAGCAATAAGATTTTTTAAGGATGACCAAAGTATATGTACATCATTACTAAAATGAAAACCAATTATACTTAATGTAAAAAAAACCAGTTTGGCTGCTTCTTTCTTTTTTGAGGAGGATATTTGTGTATGTGTTGCTAAGGACTGAATTTATTCATTGTCTCACACTTGCTAAGTAAATGTTCTACCACTGAACAATACCCCCCAGACCCTTAAATGTTTTTTAAAGGAACATAGAGATAGAAACAAAGAGCATAATTTTTGTGAAAGCTAAAACTGGATTTCTTTTTTTTATTGTGAAAATACTGTACGGGGGTTACAATTACATGGGCAAGATAATGAGTACATTTCTTATCAAGCATTGTAGCCTCCTCCTTTGTTTCCCCTTCTCATCCCTTCCCATCACCCCTCACCAAAGTTGTAAAGTTCTAAAACTGGATTTCTTACTTGTAATTGTCTACATGTATTTTTGTTCCACTAAGTGATGCTTCGAAGGCTTGTTATACTTCTCCCTTGAGTCTCATGCTAAATAAAACTAATCATATATATAGATCTATAGATTTTTCTTAATTACCCAATATTCAGGAGATAGAGATGTTCATTTTACATTTGTTATTTATTAAGATTTTTCAATAGTATACATTAGCATACTGCACAAGGGAAGTTTCATTTTGGCATTTGCATGCGAGGATGCATACAGTGTACCTCATCAACTTCACCCCCTTTAACACTCCCCTTCATTCTCCTCAATCTTCTTAAACAATTTCAAAAGATTGCACTGATCTGTTTTCATATGTGCATATAAAGTACTTTGACCGTATTTAACCTCATTCACTCCCCCCCCTCCAGCAGTGGAATCTGAATATTGTGCAGGCAAATAGACATCCTCGGTTAGGACTGTAGCAGTTGTCACGTTTTAAGAAAGTGATTGTGTGGCATGTATAAAAGACATTTAAAATGGTTAACTTTAATACATGTTTTCACATCTAATTATCTAGAATTTGATTATCCCAGTTGTAAAAGTTCATGATAGGTGTGTACTCTACCAGGAGCTATCCATCCAGCCCTAAAATGTTAATGTTTTCAAATGAATGCAGGAATACACTGAAATGAACTCACCAAGACACAAAATACAAAATGCAATTTATTTGTGATCCATACTTTCAAATTAATATAAATCTATGTGTGTGCATGTGAATGCATAGGAAACAAAGGGAAACAAAGCTAATTCCAAGGAGGAGACAAATTAGATGAAAAGGTTAGCTATAGCTTTATTTTTCCTGTTTATTCTTTTTCTACGGCACACATTTTCTACTAAAGAGTTACATATTCTTATGGTTCTATCAGCTATTGTTATTATTATAGTTGTACTATAACTTTAACTCATGGCCTCTTGCTTGCTTAGCACTTAAGCCATGCTTCCAGAGCTCAACATATTATTATTCTGTTAAGCAAGCAGACTACTCTTTTTTTTATTATATATAAAGATTCTGTACAGAGGGGTTACAGTTATATGAGTAAGGTAATGAGTACATTTCTTGTCAAGAATTTTTACCCCCTCTTTTGTTTTTCTCCTATTATCCCTTCCCTCCCCCACCTTCCTTACTCCTCCCTCCACCCCAAAGTTGTAGAGTTCATATCCAAAGTAGTGTCTTGTGAGTCTCATTGTTGCAAAGGGTCATCCTGTGTCCTTATTTCAGCATTTTATTATTCTCCTTCCCCTTCCCAAATTAGATAAATGTATATATACAAGATACATGGTACAAAAAATCAAATACAGTTACAATAGAGAATATACCATAGGGGGAAGAACATACAAAAGAAACAAAAGAAAATCACATAGTATACTAAGTACACTAAAAACAACAACAGCAAAGAAAATAATGCAAAATTAGTTTATGTCAAGGATAATCTTATCAGTTGAGCAGAAAAGGTCAAAAGCTATGTACATATGACCATATAAGATGGTGCTAAGTGAAATGAACCCCAAGATATTGACACAAGGGGCTACTCCTTTGGTTTGGGGGTTTGGTTTGGTTTTGCTTATTAAGCATCAAAGTTCTGTGCTTGAAAACCTTTTCCAATTTTCAAATTATTGTTTTTTCTTTAACATTCTTCCTTTCCATCCCAAATTTATCAATTTTTTCTGTTTTGAAGAGACAAGAGGGGAAAAAAAATCTCAGGGGTTTGAAGTTTGGTATTATTATTCCTCCAACACTGTTCTGTCTACTAAGGATTGCTTTTACTATTTGATGTCCTTTATCATGCCATATGAAATTTTGAATTGTTTTCTCTATCTCATTGAAAAATGTTGTTGGTATGTTGATGGGTACTGAACTGAGTTTGTAAATTTCTGTGGGAAGTATTGCCATTTTCAAGATGTTATTTTCTTTGGTTAAGTGAATTCTTAGGAGGTTTTTCATTGAGGGGCAGGGGATTTTTTTATTTTTGTTTTTTGGGCTTTTTAAGGCCAAAAACCTGGCTCTGTATCATGAGTGGAGATCTGTGTCATTGTGGTTTTGTTTAGGTATATGAATGGAGAGCACCCACTACTGTTAACACCACCACAGAGCCCACAGGACCAAATCTCAGAGTGTACTACAGTGGGAAGTCATTGATAACACAGCTGTGCTGCTCTCCTAGTGGCTGTTATTTGGTAACAATTTGTTATTTTATTTAATACTTCCAAATTTTATTCAACAATTACACTTCAATAAAGCTAGAAAGTTTTTTAATAAAAAACAAAATCTAATGGTAAAAGATTTATTAAAATAAACCTAAATTATAGCTGTAAGTCATGTACAAAAATTAACTTGAGATGGTTGACACACCTAAACAGTCTGGATTGAAAAAAAGAAACAGGGAAAATTCTATATATTCTAATGCAATGACTAGAAATTGGAAAAACATGACTAAAGTTTTCTTGCATTTCGAAATCATTAGATGTGGTGGCAACTTTTTTCCTTCATACCAATCTCAACTGTGTGTCATGACTAAAGTTTTCTTGCATTTCTAAATCATTAGATGTGGTGGCAACTTCTTTCCTTCATACCAATCTCAACTGTGTGTCATGACTAAAGTTTTCTTGCATTTCTAAATCATTAGATGTGGTGGCAACTTTTTTCCTTCATACCAATCTCAACTGTGTGTCTTAAGAATGATCCTAACATTATCTTTTGCCACCATATGAAAACATTAATGGAACTTTGTTTCCCTTTGTATTAACTTTTTCTCATATGTTTAGTGCCATGCATTTGTTCTAGAATATTTGGGATTTACATACAGTACAATCATGCTATTTCTGTCTATATCCAATATGCCAGTTTCTGTAACTTGTGAATATTTCCATTTTCATGATTTAAGATAAGCTGATATTATTCATGGAGTGTATTCATATTCATATTCATGGAGAGTAGTTGTAAGGTGAACGACTAATGGAATATTGGGATTTTATCTGTCATATAAAAATCATTAAGTAAATACTGTCTTTTACAATCTGTTCTATGTTCTAACTACTTCACATTAAAGAAAAAGTTTCTCACACACACACAGGGATTGTTTTATGGCTAGTAAGAATAGACAGTTTCATAGCTTACTCTGGACAAAAAAAAATCATCCAAAGTCAAATCTGTAGTTTTTCATTACAATCTGTGTTAAATTTTAACATCAGCTTAATCGTACTTATTTTTCCTTTGAGTATCTTTTCCTTTATATGTTATTTTCTTTGATAGTGTTTTTTTTCTCATAACACATACATGATTTTATTTTCTTACCCATATACATGGAACATGCTCTCATTTTTTCTGTGAAGGTAGAGTATTGTACTTAAAAAATAATTTAAAATACTAAAACTTAAAATGAAACACTTCACTTTAGTTTGAGCTCTTAATACCAAGGTTCATTATTCCAGTATTTCTGAAACTATCTTCATCTAGAGTGATCTCTACAATATTCCAAACACACTTTACATCTTAATTTATCCACTAATATTCCTTCCAACTTGGGATCCAATCTCCACTTTCATTCAAAATGTGGTTCCCTTCAGTATAGCTAGATTATTTTCCAATGCACCATATATTCTTTCCCTGTGGTATAAAAATGTGTTCTGCTTGCTTCTCATTCTCGTCTTTTCTTATCAACACTTGATGCCTAGGTCTAAAGTGGCCACACATAATTACCCGTCATCTAACACCAAAATCAGAAGTAAAATATATGCACACATATTTTCTAATATGTATGACTACCTTTTATATATAAGGAATTTTAAGATTCCTGTAAGAGTCCAACATTCAAGATCATATGACCAGTGAGTGACAGAGTAAGAGACTTTGGCTGTCTGCATTCACTATGTTCAGTGCTAACAGCAGGGTTTGCTTACTCTCATAAAATTGATGTTACCATAAAAAGTATGATTTATGTGATGTCCACAGCTTCCAAAATTTCACAATTTTGGAACAAAACTCAAGGAGAAATCTTAAGAATATATACTATAATTTTATGATACTATTCATATTTATGGAATAAATAAATCAAAATGTTGAACATATAAATTCTTTTGCCAAATCAAGACAACCAAACTCTTCAATTTTGTCTTTTATGATAATAATATTTTTGTGAGATTTGTTGAACAGTGTGTCTTTTTTATGCAAACTCAAATATTAATATGGTCTGTTCCAGTTAGAATCCTTATTAGAGAGTAAAATATTCCAATAAGGGATAAGTGGATCTTGCCAGTAAAAGTTAATCACTAATTTTACACACACACACACACACACACCACATAATCTGCTACAGCAATGTTATTATGTATTTTAACTCAAACATCAGAGATTCAACCATCAAAATTATGAGTGAAAATATGAACATATAGAGACATTCAACAGGTCAAATGACAGCCTTAGCAGATTATAAGCAAAGGTTTAACTCTGAATGGAACTGAATATGGAACTTTGAAAATTCATTCTTTACTTGATTTTTATGACTGCAACAAGTTGAATTTATTCTCTTAATATCATTTAATATAAATGAAATTGTTAGATGGCATGACATGAAGTAACACTCACTAAGAACCAAACAAATTTAGAGAAGAGACTTCACAATGAGCTCAAGCCCACACTTTTCATAATGATTAAATCTAAGCCATTTTGATATTATTCATACAAGGCCATGTTGCTCATTATTGTTCAAAAGAGTATACATTCAGTTCAGGATCTGTAAATGCCATGTGAAGTTATTCAGAATGAGAATGACAAAAAGTTTAAAGGAAGATTCATTTCATATCACTAATTTTGATATTCCTCAAGACATTACACTAGTTTAATAGTATTCCCAAAATTTATGGTATAATTCATTAAAAGTTAAGTCAATATAGCAAGCAATACTTCAATAAAATATTTTAACTAAAATAATGATAAATAGTAAGTAATGCTAAAAATATTAAAGAATAAATAGCATAATCAAAATAAACCATTAACTTAGGAACGTAAAGAAAACAGACTTCTTAAATTTTCTGATTGTGTAATATTGCTTTCAAAATTAAGAGCATGGATTATTACTTGGCATTTAACTAATTAAATCCTTAAATTTTAAGGCTAAAAGTCTGGCTTTAAAATAACAGCAATACTCAATAACAAAGAAATGGTTGGTTGTGCGATGTAGAAAATCTCAGTTTGGCTTCTAATTATTATCAATATTAAATATAATAAAGTGGAGAAATTAACAACTTGTACAGTTATCAATATATTATAAAGTATATATAATTTCTATTCATTAAATACACCTTACTAATAATTGAATGAACAAATTTAAAACCTTAACAGAAATGTTTTGAATGCTATGCTTAGACAAGTTATCTTTTTTTTTGGCCTGGGGAGGGGGGAGGGCCCGGTCGTGGGACCTGAACTCAGCCTGGGCGCTGTCCCTCAGCTCTTCAGCTCAAGGCTAGCGCTCTACCACTTGAGCCACAGCGCCACTCCAGGCTTTTTTCTTTTTGCTTATGTGGTGCTGAGGAATTGAACCCAGGCCTCATGCATGCAAGGCAAGAGCTCTACCACTGAGCCACCTTCCCAGCCCCAAGTTATTTTTTTGAATGAAAGCAATACAAAGGTGTTATAAGATTATACCAGCACAAAATTTAGAGCAATCAAATACTCATAACTAATTGATAATAATTTGTAATGTATAACTAATGGATGATAATTTTAAAATATGCAAAAAAGATACAAAATAAAAACAGGTAGAATTTTGCAATTTTCACTTCCAAGTAAAACAAGTAAAATTTTTCTCAGATTATGCTAATGTTTTTAACTAATAATTTCAAGGAAATGAATACATTTTAAAAGAAAAACGTATTAACAGCCAGGCACAGCTGGCTCAAGCCTGTAATCTTAGCTACTCAGGAGATTGAGATCTGAGGATCATGGGTCAAAACCAACCAAAAAGCTAGAGTGGAGTTGTGGCTCAAGTGGTAGACTATTAGCCTTGAGCACAAATGTTCAGGGAAACGGAGGTCCTGAGTTCAAGCTACAGGACCAACACAAACAAAAGTAATAATAAATAATAATAATTAATAGCCAAAATTATTTTCATCATATTTCAGAAAGAAATGCATTAAAGCTAAAACTTTGGAAACCATCAAAAACTAATATGCACGTGAAAGAATCTCCAGAGACAGATGTTTTTGTACTTGATGTAGTCCAAGTTTTCAAGACCCAGATAATGTCTTTGCTACAAAAGATACTGGAAAACAGAGATGGTTAAAAGGAACATTGCCAAAATCATTTTATAGAGCAATAACTACTCTGAAAATAAAAGCTGACAATGATATACAGAAGAGAAATCTCCATATCCAATTCTTTATGACTACAGACAAAGTCCTAAACAGACTACAACAACAAGGTCTTTAGTGCAAGAGTCAAACTATTCATCATCATGAAATCTACTAATAAAATTTATCATGTGGGCAATTTACAAAAAGAAAAATTATATAACATTTTCCATTGGGTATACAAAAAGACTACAACAAATTCCAGAAACCATTAACTGGTAGAAATGTTTGATATCCTGAAATCGAGACACTTCCTCAACACAATGAAGAATATCAGCCTCAGGCCAAGGGACAATGTGACACTTGATTCAAAGCCACAGGAAAACATCATTACTGTTGAACATTGCCTTAAATCTATCTAGTGAAACTTGGAACGGAGAAAGAAAAATAATTACTTGCAGATGACATGATGCTAAGTCTGTAGAATACAAATGTTTACAAGATGAAAAGCAATGTAACATTTGAACCTAACCAAAAAATAAAATATTTGCATGTAAAACGCCTAAAATACAAAAGATATTACTGAATAGTAAAAATGGACACTTTACTTTTTTCTACTATTTACTTTCTAAAATTTCTTAATTTATACATATATTCTCTAAACAAGGTAAACAGAAAAATTATCTGGAACTAATTTTGTTAAATAAATTGAAAAAATATGTATTTCCATAATGGTGAAACCATACAATAATTTTCTATAGAAATGCATTTTCACGTCTTTATAATATATACACTTGTACCATGCTATTTAAACATATCCACATGCAGAAATTCATATTATGCATAACACTTTCCAGCTTGTAAGGTTATGGATGTCTTACGTCATGTCATCCCATACAACTGTTGGTACCCATCCTAATATTTTTGCCAGATAGATGGTATTTTCTTGCATAAGTATGCTACAATTATTTAGTAGCATTGTATTCATTGTAAAATCGAATTTCAGGTTATTATTTCCACGCATGCATATAATATACTTTGATCAAATTCACCCCCTCTATTCATCTTTGTTTTCCTCCTTTTAAATACAATTTTAAATAGATTTCATTATTCTACTTTCATGCATGAGAATAATGCACTTCAATCTCCCCAGCTGCCTCTTCTTTTGTCCTTCCCATTCCCTACCATTCCCACCACCAAACACTCATCATTCTACATTTTTCCCACTCTTTGCTTTCTCAATATTTATCTTTCACTCTGTCTTCTTTCACTTACTATAATGAGCTCCAATTCCTCCATTTTCTTGAATATGACATTATTTCATTTTTCTTTATGCCTGCATTTCACTCCATTGCACTTATATATCCATTCATCACTCCATGGGTACTTTGGACAATTCTAGAGTCTGTTTATTATGAATAGTGTTTCTACTTCCAATATGAACACTCTACATGGCTGTGTAGATATTTCTATTGTATGTTGCCTTACATCCTTTCAATATACATACAACAGGAATAGTATGAAATTTAAACTGTTGCTAGGGTTTAGTTGTTACAAATGACATTTCAATACTAAGCTGCCACAAAATTTAGCAGATAAAAACAATATTTTATCTCAAGGTTTTTGTATCAGGAATTCAGTCATAATTCTTGTACATCATAAGTCATATATGGAAGTTACTCAGGTGTAGATGAGTTGTCCAGGTGCCCAACACCACATCCTTTCTCTTCTTTGAACTTTGACCATAGTATTAGAAAGTTGAGCTCAACTAGCTCTCAACAGGAGTGTTTCGTTATAAGCTATTCAGCATAGCAGTCTCAGTGTAGTTTAGTTTCTAACATAGAAACTCAGAGCTCAACAAGAAGTATTCTGAGTCCAAGGTGGA
>NW_012267257.1:4162114-4266041 GCF_000151885.1 Dipodomys ordii
ACCCAAATGTTTACAAACAAGACCACACTAAAGCTACAAGTACAACTATGTTTATTGCAGCATTATTTACCATAGCTAAGATATGGAACCAACCCAGATGTCCCTCAGTAGATGAATGGATCAAGAAAATGTGGTATATATACTTTTGCTACTTTCTATTGGCTAAGGAATCTGCTAAGGCTGGAGAGGAGAGGAGAACTGACTCCACCTCACCATGGAAGTAGCAAATTGTGACTCTTTTTCCTTTACCATAGTAAGTCCAAAGTCACTTGAAGTTAATTTATAAGGTCAAAGAATGTGTGTGTACATCATCACTTTCTATATATGCTGGTGATTCTGAAGGTCTCAGGCACTTATATACTTATATTTCATTTTCATTATATGTATATATACTTGCTAACATACATGTATATACTTGCTAACCCATGTATGTGTTTATATATACATATATACATATGTACTCAGAACACTGATTGTTACCTATTTATATACCTTCTTTAAAAAAACATTGGTTTGTGACTGTGTGTGTTTCCTTCAGGTATTTTATTTTATTTTTTTTCAGGTAAGGGGTAGCTTTATTCATTGTTCTGGTTGGCACCAGGCCATGTTGGCCCTCCACACAGCTGGGAAAGGCCTGGGAAAGAGCTGGGAAAGAGAGAGAGCTGGGAGAGAGCTGGGAAAGAGAGAGCTGGGGAAGAGAGAGAGCTGGGAAAGAAAGAGCTGGGAAAGAGAGCATCTGGGCCTGGGCTAGGCCTTATCTAGGGTATGGGCAGAGAAAGGTGTGGCCACATCAAATTCAGATATGACCTCAGAAGATGCAGATGTGACCTCTTCCAGGTGTGCCAGTTGCCTAGGTAACGAAGGTAATGGGTGGAGACTTTGCTGCGAGGAGGGTGGAGTCTGCTCATCATCCAGGAGTGGACCTTACATTCCAGCCTTTTAATAATCATGGAATAGGGCGTGGATTCTCACTGGCTACTTCCTGCTGACATTAGGGGTAAAAGGCTGGAATTTGGTCCCCTCCCAGAGAAGGCAGCAAGCAGCAGCTGTCCCTTGGTGGTGTGAATCCTTAGATGAAGTCTGGAGAAGTCTCATGAGGTATTGAGGGGTTGGAAAAAAAAATACTAGAGCAAATAAATGGCAAAAGGAAGGATTTGGGGATGAAAATGTTGGTAGAAATGTCCCTAGCTACTTCTGACATCTGGTGACTATGTAGAGGAGAAGTAAGGTAACAAAGGTAAGAATATAAATATATGTCCAGTTAATAGGTAGACAGGTATGGACATTAGATAGGCAGGCTTTTTACTTCAGCTCAGAATGAATTGTTAGCTCACAATGAATTAAAGCACAACAGTTATTGATGACTTAAAAGCAAGTCTGGGGCTAAGAGGAGTCAAGATAATTTAGCTATTTCATATTGTCCGGGATTCAGTGTCTTTTTTTCTTCCCTTCTTGTAGTATTGTCTGTTGGACATCTGTCCTCATGATCATTGCATCCTGAGTAGAAATAGCTGATTTAACTCCAAGTGTTGAATTCCTTCTCAAAGCTTTTTCATACCATTCATATAAATGAATGGTATATAAGGTAGCAAAAACCCACTTTAAAACTTCTCTGTGGAGTGGTGGGGCATATTTGGTCACTCTACTATTAAGGAGGCTGAGAAAAATAGTTCCTGACTTTCCATTATGTAAGGAGTGGGCAAGCAAGAAAAAGTTGTTGGTAGTAAACCAACATCTCTCCATGGAAAACCAAAA
The DNA here is from genome assembly GCF_000151885.1 of Dipodomys ordii. Taxonomy (NCBI): domain Eukaryota; kingdom Metazoa; phylum Chordata; class Mammalia; order Rodentia; family Heteromyidae; genus Dipodomys; species Dipodomys ordii. The sequence goes on from NW_012267257.1 coordinate 4,163,870, forward strand.
GAAAAAGCAGTAAATTGAATCATGGGGGTAACATTGAAGAAGCACACAAACTAATGCTTCCAAACAGGAATGAAAAGATTATGAATTATTATACGTTATACCACCCAGTTCCCTTACACAGATTTAGATTTGAATAAACTTGGTGCAAATTTAAGTAGAAAGAATATTTACCTCCCTCCTTTTCCAAGTTTTGCTTTGGTGTCTGCTTTCTTTTACAAAATATTTTTATTGTAAAGATACTGTACAGCGGGGTTACACTTACATGAATAAGACAATCTGCTTTTAACTTATAATATTTTTTTTCTTTGGGGGTCCAGTTGTGGGGCCTGAACTCTGGGCCTGGGCGCTGTCTCTCAGCTCTTCAGCTCAAGGCTAGCACTCTACCACTTGAGCCACAGCGCTACTTCCGGCTTTTTTCTTCTTTTTTATGTGGTGCTGAGGAATCGAACCCAGGGCCTCAGGCATGCAAGGCAAGCACTCTACCAATGAGCCACCTTCCCAGCCCTTAACTTGTAATATTTAATCTATTTTTTTGGAGCAAGAAACAAAGAAAAGTATAACAGAAAAATGACGCAAAGTGGAAAAAAAGAGAAAGCAACAAAAATTAGAGCCTTCAATAAAGAACCAAAGTTGTTATTTTTTTCTGCTGCTAGCTATGAACTCTGAGGTTCTTTCTTAAATTTAACTTTTGTTTTTTTATTTGTAAATGAGATGGAAGCAAAATGTTCCATTAAGGTCTCTATTTTATTGCTTTGTTGCAATTTTGTTAGAAAGTAGTCAAAAATCACAAACCTCAGTAAAGTTGGTCTACTCCTAGAGTTACTTTATTATTATTGTCAACCTCACCACCACACACAGTGCTATGTACTCTATGTGAACTCTACCTTAAATATTATTTTGTCTCCATCTGTAGTGATTTTGATTTCCAAACAAAAGTCTTTCATTGAAATATTACTAGCCATCAGAGGTGGCTCATGTCTCTAATCCTAGCTACTCAGGAGGGTGAGGTTTGAGGATCAACATTCAAAGCCAGCCCAGGCATACAAATCTGTGACAATTAACAGAAGTGGAGGTGTATATGGCTCCAGAGTACCACCTGTGATTGAAAAAGCCAAGTGGGAACTTTGAGGCCTTGGATTGAAGCCCAAATACCAAACAAAAAAAATACAAAAATTATATTAAGTGAAGTAAGCCAGGCCCAAAGAAACATAGGTCCCATGGTTTCCCTTATTTGCAATAACTAGTATATGTCTGAGACAAGCAGAAAAGGTCAGATAAGATGATGTTAGGTGAAATGAACCCAAGATAAAGACACAAGTGGTATTTGCTTGCTTGCCATTGTTTCTAACGTATTTATCAGGTGATTTTTTGTTGCTTTGTATGTCCCTCCCTCACAGTATAACCCCTGTTTTCACTATATTTGATGTTGGTCTAATTTGAGGAGGGGAAGGGAAAAAATAGGAATACAGGTGGACCCATTGCAACAATGAGATGTACAAGATGCTATGTCACAAAACGAACTTTACAACTTTGGTGGGGGGAAGGAGGTTAATAGAGGTGGAGATGGGAGGGCAGGGATGGTAGGGGAAAAACAAAGGAGGAGGCAACGATGCTTGATAAAAAATGTACTCATTACCTTGCCCATGTAATTGTAACCCTTCTGTACGATATTTTCACAATAAAAAACTTATTTAAGAAATACATAAGCTCTTAAATTTTTGTCAATATACTCTGAGCAAAATAACCCAAATCTAGTATCTGTGTTTATTTTGAAGGTCTCTAAGCAGCCTGCTCAGAATTGGAAGAGAAAGGACATTCAAGAATGGTCCTGTCCAGGGTTGCCATATATTAATGAGTAGCAAGGCAAGCTGATGTTTTGATGGTTTCTAACTTCAATACCAAAGCAATGGCCTTTTTAAAAAAGGAAAAGTGGCAGAATGGCCTGCGATAAGATAAAGTAATGGAAGGATTTGTTATATTCCCTCGTGTACTAAGTAGATTAAAAGGTGGCTCTGGCCAGGAATTGGAAAGGATAGACCAGATACAAAAGGAAGCTTGTAATAGCCTGGGGTTGAGAAAGAATCAGATCCCTTGCCAAAGCTAACTCTTGCCAATGCAACATCTTCTCACAACAGGTTGGCAGCCTGCCTGCAGTGTACGATTTGGGACCAGACTCCAGGAGTGGGACTGCTACCTGCTTGCTCTAAAAGTAACATACAAGCTGTTTTCTCCTTTTTGTCTTTTGTGGCTGCAACTGAATAGGAAAATATTTTCTTTCTTTCTTTTTTTTTAAAACCATCACTCTTGGATCACTCTGGTGCTACCTAGACAAAGATGAAACCAGTCCCAGAGAGGGACACAATACTGGAGTGAATAAAATTTCATCCCCTATTTGATGGCAATTTGATGAAAGTTTCTCTTTTCTTAAACAAGGCCTGTGAAGAGTTTCAGAATCAGCTGTGCCCAGCAGCAAACCCCTGAAGCCTAATAAGCAAAATGAGAAGTGGAACAATTTGTGAGTAAAAGTTTTCTCTCCAGCTTAAAGGTGGATTGGCAAATATTTGTATTTTTCATTAGAAAAAGTAGTTGCTAAATGGCTATTTTGAAGCATGCTGGATAGAATTATGACCTTAAAAGCCACTTATACCCTAGTATACTAACACAGCAACTCTTTAAAGTGAGAACCAATTCCTAATGTCTGCAAATTTGTGGATGAGAAAACAAGTAGAGAATACAAACCAATATCTCTGTAAGCAAAAATCATAGTGCAGAATCTGCCAGTGCCAGCAGTTCAGAGATATGCTAAGTGGTAATTCACTTCCTGGAATTAAATGTGTGGAGTTTAGCTGAAGTGGCAACTGGGTAGATCCTGAACAGTCAAGAGATAAGGCAGAAAGAGGGGAAGCATACATATGAAAGGTGGAGATGGAGCCTTTCCCTGATGCTTCTCTCTGTTGCTATCCTGTTTGACTTCCTTGGCATGGCCTAATTAAAAGACAACTAGAAGGGCTGGAGGGTGGCTCAGTGGAAGAATGGGTTCATTTCCTCAGCACCACCTAAGCAGAAAAAGCCAGAAGTGGCGCTCTGGCTCAAGCGATAAAGTGCTAGCCTTGAGCTGAAGAGCTGAGGGACAGTGCCTAGGCCCAGAGAAGTGAGAGATTAATTAGGTTGATTTCATTATTCCATAATGTACACAAATACATACAATTTTTCTATATTAAAATGAAAAAACAGTGGAAGGCGTCTGTCTTCAGTCACTAGAGTAGTGATAGTCCCTATTGATTTGTTGTGCTACCATTTGTTAGTGAGAGGAGGGATGGAGTTGGGCAGGTGATCAGCTAGCTGCAGTGCTTTCTGAGCTCCTGACATAAAGTTAGGCCACTACTCGCAACATGATGTAATGCTGGTGACTCAGTTCGAGTAACCTTAATAGGTATTTTCCTGAAATGGAAATCCCACAAACCAGGATTACGTAGATAATTTCCAGTGCTACTCAATTTTTTACAACCCACGCTGACATTTTCTGGTACTTCTGCTTTATGACCCCCATTGGGAAACTAAGGTGATTTTTTTTCTTTTTTTTTCCTCCAAAACTCAACTCATATATTTAAAACAACTCTGAGCTCATTACCTTTTCCCAGCTATTAAAAAATACATTATTACTATAGTGGAAATGAGCCCATGTCTCCCTTTTATTGGACTGTTTCAGCTGGAGAGCTCAGAGCTCTCTTTTGGATGTGTAAAGCAGGTAATCATGTGAAAGGGTACAATTGGAGGAGGATCAGAAGATCCTCCCCAAATAAAATGTTATATCACATCCCCACCCCCACCCCATATCACCTGAGCAATTTGGTGATTGTGGCTTACTTACATAGTCACAAATTCATTCCAATGCCCTCTTGTAAAGTAAATACTGCTCCTGTGATGGGTAAGTCTCTCTGCTAGCTTCGTTCTAAATGGTTGATACATAAACATCAAGGCCTCTTGTCACTAATCAAACAGGCAAACTCATTTTTACTTTTCAAAACTCAACTTCATTCCATGCGTTCAGTATGTGTACCTCAAAGGGAATGGATTATTGCTTGGACCACCTTAGGCCAAAGTGATTTTACTAGCTTCCATTTTCTGCAATACAGAGAGTGACTCATACAATTAATTAGAAAATACAGCTTAAAGTAGTTCTAATTAGGTTCATTAAATTCACCTTCAATGAGTCAGAAATTATGAGCCTGTTGCTTCTTTAATGGTACTTCTATTTATAATCTATCTTAGGACTTTTATTGGTCAATAAAACTATGTGAGACTTATTAATACCAATCAGAGAGTTTAGAAAGAAAATTGTCATTAGTAGCTGCCCAGGTGTCTCTGCTTCCAGTGGTGGAGGAAACCCTCAGAGGGAATGTATGAAATATTTTTTGTAAATTTAGGTATTTACTCAGTCATATAGTTAAATGAAAGCCGATCTTGTGCTCTTTACCTTGAAGAAATGTACAGCCTCTCCATACACGGTAACAATAGCTATTTATCAAAGACTTTCAAGACAAAATTTGAATAAAGGGATTATATATGATTCATAATAGTTGCCAAACTGTAGTCTCCCACGCGGTTGATTGCCAATTAAGCAGTCAGGAGAAAATGATGGCATCTTTACTGAAAGAACCTTTTCAGTCATACATCTCCTTTGTCTTTTGCATATTCTTCTAGTAACCTTCCTTTCAAAAATAGAGTTCAATTGCAATGGCAGATTAATATTTTGGTAATATTAATCAACAAGATTTGTGTCTAAAATTATATTTAACTTATGAATTTCCCCAGAGTTCACACAGTTAAGGTCTTCCAAGTTCATTTCTCCAGGAAGGGATATAATAGGATTAAGACACAGCCAACCCAAGACTCAAATTGCTGGCTCTTGAGGAAGGTTGGTTTTATAAGTGGGAGTAAGAGCATGAGTCCAGAATCCTCACAGAAGTAAAAATTGGCAATAAGCTTGGTCCAGCTGGAGCAGAAAACAGCTCTGGGATAAAGTTGGAAGTTGAATATATTGTGCAGCAGTGTTTAATGACTAATGTAGATAAGTTTGGATCTAAGTAGGAAGTGAGAAATAGCATTATAGGCAAAAGAGAGCAGATTTATTAAAATAAATTATCCAATTCTAAAACAAAATAAATGACAACTAAAGTGTGTCTTGTCAGCCAACTTTCCCTTTAAACAATCTTACATTAGTGATGATTTCTGGGATAAGTCACCACTTAGCATAACTGTGCTCAAATACTGGAGTGGAAAGGACAGTTCTGAAATAGCAAGCTGAGACAGTGCTTAGGAAGAGGAATAAGAAGTAAGTTGCATAGTTAATCACAGAGAAATTGTCATACAATAATGATGCATTATCTTTACCTATGAACCTACATGGTCCAGCAACTAGGTACCGTTTGCTACCTGTCTACTGGCAAACAATCTTACATAACGATCTAGTGACTGTTAATCTGCCAGAGTTAGAATCCTAGTTTTTCTCTAGAAACAGTGATGTGATCATAAGCAAGCTAATGAACCTTCCTCTTCCTTAGTGCTCTCATCTATAAAACTTTATAATGTCACTGTGAGAAGTAGAATTGCACCATGCAGAAAATAAATAAGGTTTTTGCAAGAAGAGCTCTGAACTTCTCTTGTAAAAAAAAATTACCGAATAACCCTTAGTTAACTTGAGGATAAGATGAAATCACAGGAACCTTTTGTAACAGACAGAATTTTACCTGCAAATAGGTTAATTTCGGAAGCTTTGGAATCTATGAAAATTACCTTATATGACAAGAGATATAATAGCTGTGATTAAACTTAAGGCACTTCAGATGGTAAGATAATCCTGGATTGTCAAACTGACCCAACATTAATGCAGTAGTCACTTCAAAAGGGACAGAAGGAGAGTTTCAGGAATAAGGTGTATATGGCAGAAGAGCAGATTGAAATAATATTCTTTAATATTGAAAACAGGGCCACAAGCCAAAGAACAAAGTTGCTGTTAGAAGCTGAAAAAGCACAATATTATGAAGCTTATTCACGCGCTGAAATCTTAAAGTCAGATTTTTAATATGTCCATGATTATGTGTCTATTAAATAGGGAATGGATCTGTTTGATCCCAAACACAATGTTGTTCATGACACTACAGCTTCCTGTGGAGATTTCTACCTCCAAGTCTCAGAGAAGAGTTAACTTGCTCCAAACATAGTAACACAAATGTGTAAGGAGCATTAGCCTTTCGTTTTTGTTCAAATACCATCTTGTTCTAACCAAATAAAGAAATGCAGGAAGAGAAAGCCACATATAACCCCAGCTGTAAGCAACAGCTTTGAACAGTAAGGTCTACAATTGAGAAATGTGAAGTTAGAAGAGATTTGGTTCCTAAGTCATTGACACCTTTGTTATATAACCAAGAATGGATGGTTTAATTTCCCTTAGTCTTAATTTCCCCACTGGCATAGCAATTACAAGGTTTTGTACAAGTGTAAATGATGTAATCAACATTAAAATTGTTTGCATGCTCTACCCACAATTGCATTCATGTTTTTCTTTATTGAGAACTGATTACCTGTCTGAAATGATTCTAATCACATTACATGGATTATCTCATTTAATTTCCAAATTGTCCATAGCATGTAAGCAATTCAGTGGCAGCATAAACAGTGGTTTCCAGCATGAACTTCAAGGCTAGATAGCATGAACAACTGCTCTGTGTCTCCGTCCTATTCCCTACAAAATGATTATGTTAATTCTGATATGGTAATGCTAGCATAAGAAATAATGTGTATAGGTGGGGGCTGTTTAGCTTTAAGAACTGTATGCAACCCAATCAACATCCTCACTCTAACTGTGTGAGATAATCAATCACTCCCCCACATTTTACAGAGGAGGAAAGTAGTTCATTGTACATCCAAGATCAAAAAGCTTGTAAGTGCTATGTGTTAGAAACAAGATTGAAAACTGCGATATTGCCACATTGCTTCCTTCGAACAATAATATATTATAATAAAAATGACATCAAGATATCCATATAAACTACCACCAAGGACCTAAGGATTGACATCACTACAACTGCTTAAAATTCCTTCAGTTCCCCTGAGTTTCTTCTAGCAACTGCCATGGGTCCCCTTCATCACCCACAGTAAGCAGGAAGTAGCCAGAGCAGAACTCAACCCTCCCCATGTCCCTCAACAGATAGGGAAAACTCAAAAGTGAGGGATGGGGTGAAGGAAAATGTCAGCCAACTGGTCCAGACCAACTTGTCCACCCCAATCCATGGCCATCACCCAAGGCAGGATTTTGGAGGGTCTTGGACCCAGCAATAACCCAAGTTAGCCCTCCTATATGCTACCACCCATGGATGATCTTGCTTGCTTCAAACCAACCAATCACCATCTGACAAATTGCCAAGAGGGAGGAGAAAAAGTGAGAGGGACAATACAAAACAGCTGACCACATGGTGGAGAACTATTTGCAGTCCTGCTGCTTACCCTCCTTAGTAGACTTTACGTTCTCATTACTAAGTAAACTATTCACAACTTGAAATATCTATACATATATATATGGGTATATACAAAGAAATTTAAATTGCTAAATGTTAAAAGTAAATTATGCATAGAATTTATGCTTAAGATTTGCATAGGATTTATTTTACTGATGAGCTTAATTTTTTTCTTTTTTTTATTGTGAAAATACTGTACAGAGGGGTTACAATTACACGGGCAAGATAATGAGTACATTTCTTATCAAGCATTGTAGCCTCCTCCTTTGTTTTCCCCTTCCCATCCCTTCCCATCCTCCCCCTGCACCCCCCACCCAATCTACTAAATGTGTTTATTTGTAATCATCGGAAGTTTTAAAAACCTAATCACCAAAACATGAAAGTTGGTGAATGAATCAATGTACTGTGTGTATATGTGTGTGTGTATGTGTGCGAGAGAGACAGACAGAGAGACAGAGAGTGAGAGCGAGCGAGCAAGAGAGAGAGAGAGAGAAAGAGAGAGAATGTAGGGCTTGAACTCAGGGCCTGGGCCTGTCCCTGGGTTTTTGTGGTCAAGACCAACACAAGATTACCGCCTGTCCCTGAGTTTTTGTGGTCAAGACTAACACAAGATTACCACTTTGAGCCACAGCTCCACTTCTAGTTTTCTGGTGGTTAATTAGAGATAAGAGTCTCATGGACTTTCCTTTCCTTCCGGGACTGGCTTTGATCCTATGATCCTCAGATCTCAGCCTGCTTCATAGCTAGGATTACAGGTGTGAGCAACTAATGCTTGGCTTTGATATATTTTTGTACATCCATGCAGTGGAATATTATTTAGCATTGAAAAGAAATGAGGAATCAAGTTATGAAAAGATATGCAGGCTGGGTATCTGGCTCAGTGATAGAGTGCTTGCCTTGCATGCATGAGGCCCTGGGTTTGATTCCACAGCAACACATATGCAGAAAAAGCCCAAAGTGGTGCCGTGGCTCAAGTGGTAGAGCACTAGCCTTGAGCTGAATTGCTCAGTGACAGCACCCAGGCCCAGAGTTCAGGCCCCAAGACCGACAAAAAAAAGAAAAGAAAAGAAAAAGAGAAAGAACAGAAAAGAAAAGATATGCAAGAAACTTAAACTATTTGGCAAGTGAAAGTAGCCAACCAACAACGATGACAGAAAGATCTATGGCTGCAACTCTATAGCATTCTGGGAAAGGAGGGGAACTACTGCGATAGTGCTGTTTAAAAGGAATTGTACATTCAGTAGGAAGGGCCGTTACGCTATGGCACCATTATAGTGCATAGGTGTCATTACACATTTTCCAAACCCCACAAGAATATATAACACCACGAGTTAAGCCATATGTATACTTCAGATTTTCAGTATATTTTCACTGAGTATAACAAGGGTGCAGCTTTTGATGAGGGGTGCTGGCAGTGGGAAGATTGTGGGAGAGACAGAGGATATTTCATAAGGAATACTCTGGCCTTTCTGCTCAATTTGTTATGAATACAATAGCCTCTTCTCCCACTGCCTCCCTCCCCCAATAAAACTACACCCACTTAAAACGGAGGAAAATCCTAGAAAGTTTCAGCCTTAGGCTTTGTCAATATTGCACACCTTGAAATGACAATTGTCCTGATTTGAATCATAATATCAAATAATTGTGATCTTATTTATATTTTCTTATTGATTTTTAGAATTGTGATTTACCCCAATTTACTAAAATTACAATCATTGGATTTTTTCATAATTATCATTTTGGAATTAAAAAAACAATATTACAAATAGCTTGAGAACACTTGGGTCTCCTACTTCCAATTTTTACTAGGAGGCCAAGAGAGTAAATATAATACCAAGGGCATTATGCTTAAAGGAAGCATAACCTTTACAAAAGTCACACATTTATTTGCAGTTCAAACCCGTCTCTTTCACAGTGTCATACTTACAGCAATGCAAAAGCCCAGCAGGAAGTGCTACTTTTTCCCATCATCTCTCTTTCTGATGTTGTGAGGATATGTTCAGACAATGCAGCACACAGCCTTCCCCTGCTCTGTCTTTCATCATGCCAGCATGGCCTCCAGTCCTTCATGCTACCACACAACTTCTCTACCACTTCCGCCAACAGTTGAGCTGCTTCGGCACCATGTCAGACCTGAAGCTGGTTGTTTTTACCCTTTGCCCAAGAATCTTTGACAGCCATCCCCAATAGATTTGGGGAAAATACATAGTGATGATGATGATGATGATGATAATGATGACTATTATTATTATTATTTCTATTTCTTTTTCATTCTCAAGTCACTAACTGAAGGAAAAAGGCTAAGGAGTATTTCGGCCTCCGCTTTTCAATTTTTTTACACTGACATCGATGACAGAACTTCTTTCCTCCTTTCCCATTCTTTTGCTTCTTTATATTCCTTCCTACTTTTCTGCTCATCATTTATTTTACAATAAATGAGTGTGGTGGTCACAGCAATAGATAAAAGTTTTCTTTTGAAAATTCCAATGGGAATTGGAAAAAAAATAAGGGAAGGAATGGGTGGTGGAAATGTTGAAGAGATGACACAGATTAAGATGCGGTGTATACATAAGTTGCTTTGTTGAATGGCAAAATTCAATATATAACCTAAAAAGTAAGAAAAGTGAGCGAAAGAGTAGAATGGAAGGAATGGATGAGAAAGTTAAAAGGGTGACATTCATCAAGAGGCGCCGCATTAATAAACTGCTCTGTTGACGGGCACAACCTTTGTACAACTACCTAACAAAAATTAAAATTCAAAAAATCCAATGGGAGACCATTATTGAATTCCAAAGATAGGATTCCCAAGAAATCATATCCATGTGCCCGGACATTTCACTCACAGTTATTATAACAGCAACATTGCTCAAAGTTCACACAACCCACGTAGAACTATCCATGACTACCTTATGTCATTCCTCCAGATTTTTTTTTTTTACCTCTGCAAGTACAAATCAAAGGAAGTCCTTTCAGAGTGTAAAGAGAAGAGTTACAATGTGTTTTCATGGAACCAAGCAAGGAAATACAGTCTTGAAAGAATAAAATCAAGTTGTTTAGCTCTGAGATGGGTAGATTTTTCTGAAAAGCCTGCAAGAATCAACCTTTCTGAGGACTTAGGAATAGGACAACTTGGGATAACAGGACATTGTTAGTACCCATGTCAAGTTAGACTGTGGAAAAGTTAACAAGTTGTTAACCTTTTTGGACACAGACAGTGTTGTTAACATTTTTGTCTTAGACAGCAACAGGCAGGCATCAATGCATAAGATATTTAGTGCAGTGTATTAACATGTCTGGAAGATTCACTTCTAACTAAAATCCTCACCTACCCTGAGCATTTAGTGTAAATGGAAATCAAGTAGCTAAACCATGTAGTATCCTAGACCAAGCACTATTTTTCCTTGGATTCTTTTGTTTACAAAGCAGCAATAAACACAGTAGAATATGAATCTATGAAGGAACACCTAATAACCAAATTAAAGAATTCACTGAAAAAAAAACCAAGAAAAAAAAAGAATTCACTGAAAATAACATTTACCAGAAATAAACAAGTAGATCTCCTTGGAAAGAGCAACATTTATACAAATTAGCTAGTTTTTCTTTTTCTGAAGTAATTTTGACTATTTTATGAAAGCAAAAACACATAAAGGGTCAGATTATTGGTCTACTTGTGAAAAAGAAATTTTAAAGTAGAAACAAACAAAAATTCAAACTGTAAGTTTTGTCCTTATGTGGTAGTATCTCAACAATTCTTAAATTGATCACAAAGGAGACGTTTTTACCTAAAGATTTGGAATATATGCACAGAAGGAATGATATTAATAACTTTTATAGAATGGTGAAAATATCCTGTTGGAATACTCTACTGTCTGTCAGCCATACTATAATTTTTATTTATTTAGTTTTTTTGTCAGTCATGGGACCTGAACTCTGTGCTTGGGTGCTGTCCCTCAGCTCTTCAGCTCAAGGCTAGTGCCCTACCACTTGAGCCACAGCGCCATTTCTGGTCTTTTCTGCTTCTGTGGTACTGAGGAATTGAACCCAGGGCCTTATGCATGTGAGGCAAGCACTCTACCACTGAGCCAACTTCCCAGCCCTATTATTGTTTTATTTCATAACTTGAAAAATTTGCATGTTCTTGTGTCCATGTGATGAGAGGTAAATAGATAAATGCTTAAGTCAACAAACTCATCCTCCCCCTGAGCAGTTGCCTGCTTCAAGTACAAAAGTGTGAAAAGTGAAATTGGAATGGATACAAGCCCATTTCTTCACTTTCCAAAAGATACACATGCAAAGAAAATACAAAGTTCAATTTTCATTGGGCTGCAAAAGGCTGAGGATTTTTTTTATTTTTATTTTTTAAAAGAAGTCTGAGTAGGTGCAAAGCTATTTTTCTTTTCTTCCTAAAGCAGATTAACTAGTTTGGTATTTCTTTGAATAGCTTAAAAGGTTCAAGTTATATCTGGCAGAGTGAATAGGTAATGATATATGCCTCATTCACCAAAGAAACAAATGTTTTGTTTCCCAACTCTAAATCTGTATTTTGTAGTAAGCTGGAGTGATATCATATACACTAGTATTATTGTAAAACAAGAGTTTATTACTTGGCTAAGTAAGTTGATCTTTGGAAAAGTGTACAAGTGCTTTGAAATAAAATAAAAACTACTTAATCCAATCTTCTCTCATACAATTTCTTTCAGGGAGAACAGACACAGCCTGTTAAAATAACAAAGAATGTAGAGTTTCCATTCATGGACAAAGTGTCCTCATTCAAACTCCTACTCCCAAGCTACCTTGCCCCTCTTCTCAACTTTCTTTGCAACAGGGAAATGTGATTCCCTGAAGCCTCCGGGATTTTGTTTTATGTTAACTGGCAGAGCTTTCCACGTCTCACAGACCTGGTGACACCTAAATGACACACACTTCGGGTTGTCTTGTTGTGTGGAAAAGGTAGATAAAGAGAAGAGGAGAAACCCGAAACAGATGAGAAAAGGGCAAAGTGGCATTGTCAAGCATTCCCTAAGATCTGGGCCAAGCTTAGGATCATTGGAGTGATTTGAAAAATTGGTCTACTGAAATGACTTCACACACATACACACGTGTTTAATTACAAACCACATCCTGAGAATTCTCCAAACTCAGGCAGCCTGAGAATGGAGCTTTGCAAAGAAATTTTTAAAAATGCCAAGAACTTCCAAATCTCTAATCAGGAGATGAGAAGAGCATAATTTTAGTGTAATTAGTAGAACATGGGTAATTTAAAAAAAATAACTGGAGAATTGTGTCAGATTGGGATTGGTGTTAAATGCCGGCATCTCCAGCTGTCCTGGAGCCATGGTATTGAATGGAATTCTATTTGGCATCATGTCTATGTCACTGGGACTATTCAGCCATGGGTGTTTATCAGCTCTTTAAATTCTTTGTAAGAAATTATAAACAATGCAGATTTTCTAGTCTCAGGATGATTTAGAACAATATGTTTCATACTGATGCAAACAAAAATATGTATACATCTTCTGACTTTCCAACTTTATGGCAATATGCCTTTAATGTGTTCATTCCCGAAAGGCATTTTCAAAGTGTCTGCCAAAAAGAAAAAAAATACATCATAAAAAGGTTGAGATGTGATTTCCACAAGATTACAAAATGTAAAACAAATGTCAAAGTAAATTTTTGCAATTGCATTTGATTATAGCATTTTGAATTTCTACAACGTTTTAGGAAATTCTTACACTAGCATCGTTTTTTTTTTTTTAACTAAACATAACCTCCCTTGAACCTAACCACATTTCTTTTTTCTTCCCATCAGTCAAGTCCTTGTTCTTCTTTTGAAACACTATTTGTAAGACAGGCCCCTAGGGCAGAAAGCCTTTCTTAGGCCAGATCCCATTAAAAGCAAACCTTTCTGGAGGGTGGGATCCTCTGCCACATTAAAAATGCAAGACTGAGTCCAGGGGGCTTATTTTTTTTATCAGACTTCTTGTTTCCTCTGTCAATATGAGTAGCCTCCATCTTTTGAGAAAAAGAATAGAATCAAGTGTGAATCAAGGACACAGGACAGAGCTTTTATAGTCAATGAGAATATTTATTTCCTTCTCTAAAAGTTCAGTCATGGCTAGAGTTACTAATGGGACTGATCATCACCAAAACATATCTATATCAGTGACTGTACTTTGTTTTTCCAGTTCTCAGCACAATTGTATTATTCTGCCACAATGAAGTGCTTCCTTTCAGCTAATGAGTTCAAAACTGCATCAAATCTTAGTAGCTATATGAGTAAGGTAGTGTGCCTTATTCTCATAGAGGAGAGCAGTTCTCTGTAGCACATAGGAGGCCAGGTGGGAGGGGGAAAAAATCCCTGTTCAGAATTTCAGCTACTACAAGGCACCACCAGCTCCATCAGCTTCCACTCAATCGGCTGCTGATTTGACATCATGATTATATACATAAAGTTATAACTTTCTGTTTATCAAACACCACAGATTCCATGAGGATTGTAATTTTGAACTTGGTCTATTTGTGCCAAATTGCCTGAAAATAATAATTAGAGACAATTTAACATAATGAGTACAGTAGTTCCAGATAAATTACCCCTACAGAACATTAATTGTATTCATTAAACAGAAAGGGATAAAATTCCAAGGTCACATCTATTATGGCTTTACTTTTAGAAATTATCTCCATTTTCATCCTTTTAAATTTATAAGACAATGATTTCAGAAGACTAAAGGAATATTTATCTAGTAAAATTATGTCATTAACATGTTGGTTTCAATTAAAAATTCCACTTAAATTTATGTAAAATCTCATTCAAGTTGTGTTCCAAATGATACCGTTAGGTTTTTCATTACTGTGAATTTTAAATCTCCTTATATCTAAGCAATACAAGATTATTCAAGTTTGCATTTTTCTGCTCTAGTTACATTATCCTAAATAAATGAACACAAAAGTAGTACAAACTGAGAATGAATACTGAAATGTATATTAGAAAATCAGTCTAGACTTGGAAAAAAATTATATTAAGTGAAGTAAGCCAGACTCAAAGAAACATAGGTCCCATGGTTTCCCTTATGTGCAATAACTAGTATATGTCTAGGACAAGCAGAAGAGGTCAAAAGCTATGTGCATATGACCATATATCCTGATGATAAGCAAAATGAACCACAAGTTAGGGACACAGAGGTTTTATCTTTCTTGATGTTCTTTTTAATGTACTTACAATGTACTATGTGATTTTTTTTGTTTCTTTGTATGTTCTTCCCCCATGGTACAATCCCTATTGTCATTTGATTCCAGTGTCCTGCATCTTTTTTTTCTAATTTGGAGAGGGGAAGGGAAATAAGAAAATGCTTAAATAAGGATACAGGTTGACCCATTGTAACAATGAGATGTACAAGACAGTATGTTGAAAACAAACTTTACAACTTTGTGGCAAGTGGGATAGGGTAGGGAGGAGTAGGGGAGGTGGAAAGGAAAGGGATAGTAAGGGGAAAATAAATAGGAAATGTACTCATTACCTTACTCATGTAACTGTAACCCCTCTGTACAGTATATATTAAGAAAAAAAGAAAATTAGTCTAGAATACGTTTTTCAAAATTAAAGACTGGTCATATTTAAGAAGGAGTGTATTTTGACATACATAAAATTAATCTGTTCTTTGATTATTATAATTATTGAGCCTGAGCAAGTTAACAAAAGGGTTATCTTTATAAATTTTATTTTTTTAATTTTGAGTTAAATGTTGGACAAGAATTACACTTAGTTCCTTATGTAATTGTAACCCCTTGTACATCACTTTTACAATAAAAATACATTTGTAATATGAAAGGGCTTCAGTATGATATTTTCAAACAAACTGCTACCTTGTTCCCATCACTTACCTGCCTCCTTTTTCTTTTCAAACAGCTTTGATGGGTTTCATTATGCTGCATTCACAAACAATGATGATTCATCACACAAAATTTAGTTCATAGTAAAAGTAAGGCCTGTATTTAAGTGTGACTTTTACAAAAAAAATACTCTGAATTTTATCTTTTCTGACCTGGAACCAATGTCACAAGTCAAGTACATAATATACGTTATAAATTTATTATACATCGTTCTAAATAAGTAAAAAAATAAAAATCACACATTTGCTTGCCAGTATAGAACTCATGGACTGGCTACTTAAATCTTTCTTAATTAAAGAAAAGGAAAACTTCATAAAATTCGGACAGCTTCTTTTCTCACTTTTCAGATTCAATATATACCTTTGGAACTTAAAAGGAATAGCCAGGGATATCCTTACAATAATAAGTTTTAGTTTCAAACTCTTTTTTTTTGTTTGTCTTTGTTTTTTTAGCAATCAGATTGGTATATGCTGTAATGCTTTGTCTTGTTGGCTCAAGTTGAAGCAGTAGAGTCAAAGTGATGTATTTGCATACATGGACCATTTTAAATCTATCAAAATTTCTCTGATCTTCCAGTGCAAATGTATGGATTCAGTTTTCTAACAAGCATAGACAATTTAATGTAGCCAAAGTAGAAGTTTTGACTTTCAACTCCAAACTTATCTATTCCTTTGAGGAAATGGTACAATGATCCTACCATTTGTTCTGACAGAAACAAGTGAGAAAGAGTACTAGTTCATCAGGAACTAGCCTGAATTCCTTTTCTCACTCTGAACAATAATCAAGTAGTCCTGAGTGATCCTACCAGGAAATAAAACCCTGTTCATTTCCATTGATGCCTCCCTAATTCAAATCACCATTCCCTGTTTCTGAGGCTCATTCCATAGCTAGTCTTCCAAGTTTCCTTCTTGTCCTCCATTTCTACCCATGATTGTTTTCATAACATGAATCATACAGTATATCTTCTTGCACTCAAAAACTTGTAGTAGTGCCATCTCACTTTCAGTGAAAGCAAAAATACTTTTTCAATCCCTGCTAGGGTCTGTCTCTGGTTCTAATTCTGACCTCAAATTATCACTCTCCCAACAGCAAGACAAACCAGTGCTCCAAAAACCTTTGCCTCCTTGCTCTTCCTCCAGTAACTCACCACACTCTTCCTTTGTGGCTTCTGTTATTACTACCTGACCAGTTCAGAATGCTCTTGTCTCAGCTTCTTTTTTTTTTTTTTTTGTTGGTCGTGGGGCCTGAACTCTGGACCTGAGCACTGTCCCTCAGTTCTTCAGCTCAAGGCTAGCGTTCTACTACTTGAGCTACAGCGCCACTTCCATCTTGTCTCAGCTTCTTTCAAAGTCTACTCAGGTTTCTATTCAAATATTCACCTGATCAATATCTTCCTCATCACTCTTGATATAATGGCAATTTCTGACACATATCACTCAGTTCACTTATTCACTTAATTTGCCTCCCTTTACTTTTTGCTCTGGTAGCATTTATCACTGTGTGGTAAGTACTAATAATCCAAATAATTATTGACAATAAAGGATATGAGAATCAAGACAAACAAAGTTAATGCTACAGAAATATCCATTTTAAAGAATAAATTAATGCAAATTGGACAAAAATTATATTCATAGTCTGATGAAATTCCTTGACCCATAGATTTGTTTTCTAATTTTTATATTTTTTTCATAATAAAATAGTATGAAAATCATTTAATAAAAGGCACTTATTTAAATCCAGTGTTTTTATCAAGCCAGATTGAGTGTTTTGTATGTCTCATTATTGATGCTGTGGCTTCAAATTCCTGCATTCCATGGCCTTGGTCAATCTGAGCTTTCTTGGAAGTACCTAACAAGTTAACTTTCAAACATTTATTTAAATGGGTTCTCTTTATAATGTATGATAGATAAATGTATAGATATCTCTATAATATATATTACCTCATATATAAGATATTTGATATATTATGTATAATATAGTTTATATTATATACAATATGATATTGTATGATATTCTCCATCACTTTGACTTTCTTCTCTGTCTCGTTTTCTTACAGTATTTGGGGCAAGTTATAGGTGTAGACATCTGTACACGTAGTCCATAGATCCAAATCTACAAGATAATTATCACCACTATTTGTAGTAATTGTGTCCTTCCTAGTGATTCTAAATGGGAAACCATGGGTTCTTGGACCAAAATTCAGAATTATCTATAATTGAGCTTGTTATTAAGAAGTCATTTCTTCAGTTACTAAGATATCACCTATCACATGCTGCCAGGTTAGAGGCAGAAATAGAGATGCAGAGAGGACTTTGATGAAGGAAAAAGAATGCCATGTGAAGTTAAAGTCACAAAGATGAGACAGTAGATTGATTTTTATAGGCTTACTTAACAGAGCATTGTGAATTCTAAATGAAGCTGTTTCCCTCCTCATAACGTTCACACCTGGTGTTGTAAAAAATTCATAGCATTTTATGGGCTGTGGCTGTCAGAGCTTCCATAATTTTGACATATACATTATTGATGTTGTTGATTTAATATAATTTAGAGGATGTTTGTATCTTAGTGAAATTTTATTTTCCCAAGTGAATATTCTGTTGGTTTTAGGGCATTTTTAATTTCTTTACTGGGAGAGTTCTAGAATCTTTAAGAAAGTTAATCCTACAATTCTAAAAAGTAGCAGACATTGACACTGCTGTCTTTTGCATCAGTTTAAAAACCGTAATTCCAGTTAGCTTCATGTAGAAGCTATATTAATTAAAAGCAATAGAGTGACCAGAGGGTGAAGTAGAATGAATATGGTCAAAGTAATTTATGTACACATGTAAAAATGGAACAACATAACCTGTTGAGATTGCTTGGGTAGCAGAGATTTCAAGCAACACATATGTGTGGACATAATCAAAATGAAACCCCCTTGTACAACTATCATACTAATAAAACTAACAATTTTTAATATGTTATTTATAAAGATAGTCCTTTAACTCAAATTCTAGCTAACATATCTACATCAAAGAACATAAACAACTATAAAAAGCTAACAATTCCTTTCTTTTGAGTAGGAAAATGATGCACCTCATTCATAGATTTGATCATTATAAAAGTTATGTTATGTTTATTAAAATAATTTTGAACATATTAAGAACCAATTTGATTCAACTGGGAATATAAATAGTAGACTGCTTGCCTAGAAAGTATGAAATCTTGGATTTAATCCCCAGGATCACTAGAATTTAATAAAACAAAGTAAAAAAACAACAATTAAAAATTGTATTCATGAGTAATAACATCACATTCAACTTATAGCCATCTTTACTCTACAAACAATCACTCGATTCTTAAAAATATTTTTCTAGTATATTTTAGGAATTTCAACATTATTATAACACAGATAAACACACATTAAAATATCACAAATGCATTGGGAATTGTTTGTTTCTTCATCTTAATAAACTATCCTTATAATATTTTCTTAACAGTTCACCCACTTATTTTTTGAAATTTATTCCACAATGTAGATACACAGTTTTCCTTTTTATTTTTTTTGTACCTGTCCTGGGGCTTGAACACAAGTCTTGGGCGCTATTATTTAGAATCTCATGGACTTTTCCTGCCCCAGCTGTCTTTGAATTACCATTCTCAGACTTCAGCCTCCTGAGATAACCTGTAGCTAGGAATACAGGTAGTAGCAATTGGCATCCAGGCCTAGACATACAATTTGTAAAACTTATGAAAAATTGTTTTGCTTTCAAACATTGGTTATGTGCAGAAAACAATAAAACTACAATTTAAAATATTTATAATTTCCTTAGCTATAGCCAGAGACATAAAGAAACATAGATTGTCTTCTAACCAAATGCATTTGGACAAACAAACAAATACATAGATATAGCCAGGTAGACCCTGAGATTCCATTGTTGTCATGACTTTGCTGTAAATTACGTATGGAAAAGTTAAAGAACCTCTATTGGAGTTGAGTTGTTCAGTCTTTTAGCTATCCATAGATGTCTGCCAGGTCATTTGCACTCTTTCTAGACATAGACAAGAAAAATGTTATCAGTTAATTTTAGTGCTTGTCAAAATAAGTGCAATTTTAACCCTCCTAATAAATTAAGTGCCCAGCTTGCTTAAATGTCAAGGTCAATAAGTATTTACCTAAATGCAGACTTTCTCTATAACACTCTACAGTGTCAAACACTGATTAAGGTAATGTACTGTCTAAAAGTTGACCATGGTTAGGAATAAGCCACATAAGATTATTCACCAAGGAAACTATGATTCAATCTCTCTTTCAGAGCAGTATCTGTGTTCATCAAAATTTAATTCAGAAATTGGGAACAGGTCATTCCCTAAAAACTGTGTAAACATTGCTAATATGAGAAAAAAACAGACATGAAATAGAAGAAACTCTTTTATCTCTTGATGGCAAACAAGAGATATCAGGTTTAAACACAAAGACTGCAACTTGTCATTCAGAACCCCTTTAGTTAGGCAGAATATTTAATGCTTTATATTACTTATTTAAAGGTAAGTAAAAAATGGAAATATATTAGAGTGAAATAATGCACTATTATTATGGGATGGATGCCTTCAATTTGAAAATAATTCCTACAGGTAACCATAATGATATAGTAATGTTCATCAAGACAGAGGCATCAAGATTTTCTCAGGCTAGAATGACCAAAACATAAAAGTTTCAGAGAATATTTTGAGCATATTTTGGTTCACAAAATTGAATTCGGTCATCCACATTGAAGGGGAGGTAATAGAAATGGAAGACAAAAAGAACCACTGATCTGATGACTACTCAGTTAGGGTGGGGAAAATATATTACAGGCTTCTATATGGCTCACTGAGAGCTTTAAAGATATAAAAACAGGAAATGGACTTCAGTTGTCATAGAACGATTTATTTAAGGCTGATGGCAGAGACTATTAAATTCTGAGTTTCCTTCCAGAGAAGTATTTAAGAATATAGTGAATAGCTATTTGTAGAATTTTACAACACCTTTGCCAGCAAATATTACTTCCCAATCTCTTGATATATAACACTCTGATTTTTCTCCTTTCTGTAGGTCCTTTCAACCTCACAGCTAGTGTTTTATTGCAATCCACATGTACAGAATCCTCAACCATCCAGTGGCATAGATTACCAGCAATGTCCATGTCTGAGACTGGAAAAGTTCAGTCTTCAGACTTCTTTTTTTGATTTCCAAAATGGATAATATGTACAGAGTCATGGAGATGAACCTAAGTGAAAAAGTTTTAACTATCTAAAACAAAATTCCTCATTCCTGGTATCATAAAATCCCCACATTTCGTATCTTAATAATTATGAAAATTATATCTATCTTTGCATCTTTCATTTACACTCTCAGCATTTCCTTAAGAACTGTCAAATAGTACTTTATTCCATGTGTTAGAAAAGATTCAGTACAAGATAATTTTGCTAGACATGAACTTAACATTTCTGTGTACATAAAAGTGTAGATAAACACCTGTTTAAGAAACCAAGGGAGAGGGTTAAAATTCTAATTTACAGATACTCAGTCTGTCTTTCAAAAACTGTCTAAACCTGGACTAATATCATCTCCCATCCTGCACAGTCCAGTTGTTTTTCCCATGTTTATGCACATCTGCAGGCTGTTAATCATGAGTATAGCTGTAATCTGGGTGGATTCCAACCTCAACCTGAACCAAAGCTCTTTTATAAGTCTAATGCATTTATTCTGAGTTTAGGATCAAGGTTCATCTTGCTCTTTTTGTGTTCCCAAAAGCAAATGATATGATACTGTACAAACACAGAATGTTTAATCAATCCATATTGAATTGTAATAAATTCAGAGTAATCTAGAAATTTATACAATATATCTTGTTATTTATCATAAACATGGACAGACTTCCTTCCAGAACTTTTAGCACACAATTTCTTTAATATTTCTCCAATGTCTCATGCATCTATTTGTCTTGGGTTAGAATCCCTCTGAGGGAGAATCAAATACAGAAAACTTGCCAGAAGGGTTCTTAAGCAAAAGACTACTTATACGAACTTTACAACTGGGGGGGGGGGGGAAGGAGTTGGGGAGGTGGGGAGGGAAGGGATGGTAGGGGGAAAAACAAAAGAGGAGGTAACAATGCTCCATAGGAAATGTACTCATTACCTTACTCATGTAACTGTAACCCCATTTTTTCTTTCATGTGATTGTTTCTAACATATTTATAAGATAATTTCTTTGTTGCTTTGTATGTCCTTCCCCCGATATATAACCCCTGCTTTCACTGTATTGGATGTTGGTATAATTTGTGGAGGGGAAGGGAAAAAACCAATCTTTTAAATAGGGATACAGGTGGGTCCATTGCAACAACAAGATATACAAGTCGTTATGTTGAAAAAAGAACTTTACAACTTTGGTGGGGACAGGGGGAAATGGGGGGGGGAAGATGGGAAGGGATAGGAAGGGGAAACAAAGGAGGAGACAACAATGCTTGATAAGAAATGTAGTCATCTTGCCCATGTAATTGTAACTCCTCTGTACAGTATTTTCACAATAAAAAAGAAAAAAACATATGTGCACATATATAAATATATGCGTATACACATATATTTATATATGTGCATACATAAATATATATACATATATATGAGCAAGACTGGTTTGAAGGAAAAGGAGATGAACTGTAATGTGAGCATATCAATAACCTCAACGGGCTGATGCCCTTGAACTGGGTCAGGATGACTTCCAGCTCTGTCCCACCTTAAGTCAAGGAGGTTGGCTTGTATGCCATCTCTTGGACCATTTTTTGGTATAACCTGATCTCAAAGAAGGGAAAGTGATCTTGGGTGAGTGAAGTGTGTTTAGACAAGGACAATTCTGTGAGATGGGTTTAACTAAGAACTGTTAGCCACCAACATTCCCAGCAGCTAAAGTATGGATTTTATTACTAAAGGGGCCTGGGGTGTTACACTACATCATCGTTTGCACTATTTTCACATTAATCTTTTGTAACATGAGCATGTCACTATTTGATTAAAAAGGGCTTTTCTTTAACATTATGGGTAACTTTATGATTCAATATTTATCTTTCCTAATTTCAGAATTGAGCAAAATCTTGAAAATTTCTCCAACCAGTTTGCAACCTTGACTGATGCTATTCCTATTCCAGAAGCTACTTGTATTCTACTTCCCCCCCATTCGCTTTATACTCTCGCCAGAGTGTTCACTTCCTTGTACTTTAAATTCTCATAGTATTTAAAGAGTATATCAAATCAACATCTTCTATTTGTTTACATTCCCACATGACTTCTTTAATTCTGAAAAGCATATTGAATATTTTCATCTGAAGGTCTTTCACTATTTTTCCAAAAACTATTCAAAATTTCTAAGGCAATATTAAAACAGCAAGGCAATGTTTTTGGATTTTTAGTAAAACAAGTGTCATTTTATTAGTACTACAATCATTTCTAAAGCCATACATAATGGCAGATCCTACTTTCCTTTCTCTCTCAGTATCTTTTTCTCTTAACATCTTTATCCTATCTGACCTTTTATCCTCTAAATATCATTTCTCATGATGCTAAGTGAAATGAACCACAAGATATAGACACAAGAAGTCTGTCTTAATCATTATTGTTTAAAATGTACCATGTGGCCGGGTGCTGGTAGCTCACACCTGTAATCCTAGTTACTCAGGAGTCTGAGATCTGAGGATCATGGTTCAAAGCCAGCCCAGGCAGGAAAGTCTGCGAGACTTTTATCTCCAATAAACCACCAGAAAACCAGAAGTGGTGCTGTAGCTCAAGTGGTAGAGCACTAGCCTTGAGCTGAAATGTTGAGGGACAGTGCCCAGGGCCAGAGTTCAAGCCCCACAACTGACAAATAAAATAATAAATAAATAAATGAATGCACCCTGAGATTTCTTTTTTGATTGTTTCCTTTGTATTTTCTTCCCCCTATGGCATATCCCCTGTTGTCATTGTACTTGATTTTGGTACCCTGAATCTTGTGTATACATTTGTCTAATCTGGAGAGGGAAAGGGGAATAACAAAATGCTGAAACAAGGATACAGGATGACCATTGCAACAAGGATAGCCACAGGACAGAACCTTACAACTTAGAGGCGGGGGGAGGAGTGGGAGTGGGAGGGAAGGGAGAGCGGGACAACAACATGGGAAGAGGTAACAATGATTGACAACTAATGTACTCATTGCCTTACTCATGTAACGGTAAGCCCTCTGTACAGCATCTTTACAATAAAATAAAATTTAAAAAAAGACACTGTAAAGAAAAAAAATCATCTCTCATCCCTGAATTCAATGGCCTCAATATTATTTCATTGAGTATTAATTCATTGAACTAGTTTTCTTTATTTTATCTTGACCATAAAATGCTATTCATTACAGTTGTTTCTTTTCTTTTTCACTGTTTTTTTTTCCTTTTTTGTACTGGAGCTTGATCTCAGGGCCTTTGCTTGCTTTGTAAGTGCTCTACTACCTGAGCCACATCTAGACTTCTTTTATTAAATGTTTACAGTTTTTGAAGGTTCTGTACATTCAAGTTACAATTTGAGCAATTAATCTTTCAACATTATATCCTTAGCATATACTTTATTTTTTGGAACTGGAGATTCCATTTAGGACCTTATGCTTCCTAAATGAGTGACTTACTACAGAGCAAAATGCTTTACTATCAAAAATGTTAAATAGTTATCTGAAAGTGAAGTCAAAATATTTCTAAATCTTTAATCTCGTGTTCAAGGTTTCTCAGTACTATAAAGTTGTTTTAAGCTGGGCACTGGTGTTTCATGCCTGTAATCATAGCTACTTACATAGTTCAAAGACAGCTTGGGCAGAAAAGTCCCCATGAGATTCTTATCTCCAATTAATCATTCAAAAACTGGAAGTAGGTCTGTGGCTCAACATGGTAGAGCACTCACCCTGAGCATTGAGCTCAGGGACAGTACCCAAGCTCTGAGTTCAAGCCCTATAATACCCCCCCCACCACACACACACATGCAGTTGTTTTATAAATATTGGCTGAACTACCAGTATGCCTCATGAGGTATTCTAGTCCCAAATTCAACCATGAACAAAATTTTTAAAAAATCCTGTTTACATCTAGGAAAGAAGTTGCACAATATACCTGATAAATTAATGCAATATTTAGAATGGGGATAGGGTAAGTGCCAAGATGGTGACAGTGGGGAATATAAAGCAGAGAAAAAATATTACATGTTGATGTGAAGGATGTGACTTTTATAGGGTAACTGTCTTACTGCTGAATGCAATAACAAATACCACAGAATAAGGCAATATAAATTTATTTCTCAGGGTTCAGAAGACCTGGAAGTACAAGACCAAGTACAAGTGGACTGTGTACATGGTGCACAGATGACCACCAACCTCATATCCTTCACACAGTAGACAGAGATCATGTCTCTTTATCTCTTCATATAATGGCAATAATCTCACTAAGAGTGTTCCATCTCATAACAAATTACCCTATAAATGGCCACTTCCGAATGCAATCCCATTGTGGATTCAAGTTTTGACATAACAAGGGGGTGGTAAGAACACAAACAGTTCATTCATAGATATGGAATTGACCAAAATGATGGCTAGTGAGAACCTATGTGAAGGGAATGAGCACAGATCTTATGGATATCTAAAGGAAGAGTAGCATAGACAGCAGGATGAATAAATTCCAGTCTTAGTGAAGGACTTTGTGACACTGGTTCACTATTTACCATTCTAACAAAATCACCTGAATTGGGTAAGGGACAGTTATATACAAATTGTATGAAGTTTTACCATTTACAGAGTAAGCAAGAGACAGACTAGGTTTAAAATCTTAGATTTCAGACCAAACTCAAGATAGCTGGCTGCCCAAGATATCTGTGCCCACCTTGTAGCACTGAGAGTAACCCCAGAAAGTAGCCTACTCTGAGATTTATACCCTAAAATTAAAGGTCTCAATGGTCCACAGCAATAAAGAATA
Source organism: Dipodomys ordii (assembly GCF_000151885.1). Taxonomy (NCBI): domain Eukaryota; kingdom Metazoa; phylum Chordata; class Mammalia; order Rodentia; family Heteromyidae; genus Dipodomys; species Dipodomys ordii. The sequence continues at coordinate 4,189,272 of NW_012267257.1, forward strand.
TTCTGTCTTAGGAGGGAAATTATAGCCTGGGCTTTTCCAGCAGTTCTTCCTTAGCTTAAGATGCTCAATTCTCAAACACTCTATACCTGTCCTTGCTAGCTACAAGTGATCAACAGAGGAGAGTTAAGTTATCTCAAAACCACCTGGAGGTCTGTTCTGTAGAACTTGTCTGTTTCTTTTTTTAAAGCAGAAAAATAAAGGTTAGTGACTAGAATAAAATAAGTAAGGATAAGTGCTAAGAGTTGAAGACAGAAAAAGAAGGTCATTGTAAGCATTTAGCTTTTACTTTGGGTGAGCTGAAAACCATTTAAAAATTTAAAGCAGCATTTGTGACATGATCTGACTTTCATTATAAATGTTTCTTGGCTGTGATCGCAAAAAAGGGCCAATGTGGAAGCAAGGCACAAGTGGTGAGGTTGTAGAAATGCAGTGCAAAGAAGGCCACTGGAAGCAGAAGATAGTTGAAGAGAAGTGATCACACTCTGAATGGGTCATGAAGGCTAATCCAACAAAAGACACTGATGAACTGGATCTGTGATAATGAGGGAGATGAAGACAAAGAATGAATCTAGTGTGCTGGACAACTGATAATAGAGCTAGACTTAATAAGATGGAAACTGTGGCAGGACAAGGAAGTAAGGTAGGGCAGAAAGCAAAGTTCAACTTCAGACATGTTTCATATTATCTACTTGATTAAATAATAATTGATGGTAAGTTAAAGGTGATCAGGTACACGGTTCAATAACTGATTTTGGAATTTAGACAGGTAGAGGTTAGAAATGTAAGTTTGGAAGATGTCAGTGTGTGTGTGTGTGTGTGTGTGTGTGTGTGTGTGTGTGAAATTATACCTCTGAAACAAGAATAAAAGAAACAGTAAAGGAAAATAGGTGGAATATCCAAAAAGGAAGATTAAAACACAAGAGGTTTTTCTTTGTTAATGTTGTTTTGAATGTACTATGTGGTTTTTGTTCCTTTGTATATTCTTCCCCATATGGTATATCCTCTGTTGTCACTGTACTTGATTTTGGTACCTTGCATCTTGTATATACATTTGTCTAATTTGGGCAGGGGAAGGGGAATAATAAAATGCTGAAAAAGGGACACAGGATGATCCACTGCAACAATGACACCCACAAGATATTATATTAGAAATGAACTTAACAACTTGGGTGGGAGGAGGAGGGAGGAGGTGGGGGAGGGAAAGGATCATGGGAGAACAATGAAGGAGCTGGTAACAATGCTTGACAAGAAAAGCACTCCTGACCTTACTCATGTAACTATAACCCCTTTGTACGGCATCTTTACAATAAAATAAAATTAAGACAACATATTCATAGTGTGCATAATTCAAATGATAAATTTATTTGAAAGAAGAGGAGTGACTAGTTATATCAATGGAGGTCATTGTTTCAGTCAGATCACTGCTGTTAACTTACAGTTTACTTTAGATTTTGAAAAACACTAGAGACTAACCTGGTCTCCTCTTTTAAACACTCATTCTATAAACATTTACCTATACTCTTTTCTAATCAGATTTGCCTTCTTGGTTTTTACAAAAATGACATATTTGCTTAGGCTATTTTTCTGTACTCTTATATTTATAGCTCCAGTTAAAGTAATGGCTTCTCTGCCCAGTCGAAAGTTTCCATCTTTAAAGTTCGAATTTTGTTATCTTTTAACATTCTCCACAGTATGCCATAGTTTTAGAAAGTGTGTTATCAAAATCAGGCATTTATAAACTCTCATAGAAAATGCTGTTTGATGAAAGGTAGGTAGTTCAAGAACCTGAATTATCAAACTTTAAGAACATTTAGATAAGATTCATTCATGTTGTTGATTTTGAAGTATAAATTAGAAAATGTTTTCCATTTTAGAACTATGAAATTGAAGCATTTATATAATTCAAGATTTAGCTTCTTTGAAATTAACCGACAACTGCTAGGGAGACCATTCATGACAAGAAAAAATCCTCTTTATATTGTTGGTGCTGTAAATGTTTATAAAGATAGATGGCTATCGTGTTCCTCCGACTGATCTGTAGCCCCATCATTCTTTCCTTGTGCAGACTAAACATTCCAGTTTTTTCTAAACATTCCTTATGTGACACCATGTCTAGCCCTTTTACTATCTCAGTTGCCCTATGTATTAGCTCCAATTTGTCAATGTCTCTCTTAAAGAATGGCAAACCAAAACTGAACCCAGCATTCCAGAATGACCAGTTCCCTGTATAGTAAAGGAAGACATTTTCACCTCAGTATTTCATTCATTCATATTAGTAAAGATAGCCTAACATTTAGTTAAGTATTGGCTTGCAAAATCTGGAAAAAAACTGAGATTAATTCAATATAAAATTACATGAATTATTCTAAATGTTGTAAAGTCGAATAGGTCAATACAATACTCAATTCTTAAACGGGAGAGTTAAAACTTTCAAATAATAAAGTATAAAGGCTATAGTTTGATTTCTAAAACCACAATGCAAATTCAAGAGTGTTTTAGGGGGTAGAGTTTTTCAGGAAATAAAAACATGAAAACTTATTGCCTCTGACTAGACAGCTTCACTTTGGTATTTATAAGTACATTAATTTGTTTTATTGTTCTTAATATAAAGGGATAATAATATATAATTTCAGAAATTTAAAAGAAACATGAAATTATATACTTACAATAGGCAAATTATACCAAATAATATTTTAGAATGTTTCAACCAAAGGACTTGAATCTGGACTATATAAAGAATTCTAAAATTTTATGAGAAAATAATGTTATTAAGAATTAGCAAGAGGGGCTGGGAAGGTGGCTCAGCAGTAGAGCGCTTGCCTTGCATGCATGAGGCCCTGGCTTTGATTCCTCAGCACCACATAAGCAAAAAGAAAAAAGCCAGAAGTGGCACTGTAGCTCAAGTGGTAGAGCGCTAGCCTTGAGCTGAAGAGCTGAGCGACAGCACCCAGGCCCAGAGTTCAGGCCCCACAACCAGACCCCCCCCAAGAAAAAGAATTAGTAAGATAATATATATGTATTTGGTTGTGTGTGTGTGTGTGTGTGTGTGTGTGTGTGTGTGACTGAGGCTTAAACAGGTTTATATATGGTTTTTAAGATTATTTACTCAAGGATGGCTCTGTACCATTTGAGCCAAAGTTCCACTTTCAGCTTTTTTGTTTATTGAATATAAGAGTGCCATGATTTTCCTGCCCTGGCTGTCTTCCAATTGTGATTCAAAGATCTTAGCCTCCTGAGGAGGAAGAATTACAGGCATAAACCACTGGCTCCCAGCAGCAAGATGTTTGAATAGACCTAGTACAAAATAAGATATACAACTGCCAAATAAGCACATCAAGTAAGGCCAAGTCATTATTCATCCCAAAAAGGAAATCCACAAAATAGTAGAATATCATGAATACTAGAAGGACAGAAAATTATTAAAATTAGAAACCAGCTACTGTACTGGACTCCCACGGCTCGTGCCTATAATCTGGAAATGTTCAGAGACAGTGTCCAATCCCTGAGTTCAAGCTCTATAGCCCACACACAAAAAAAGTACAGTTGAAACTGTTGAGCAACTGGAATTCTCTCACATTGCTGACAGGAATGTATCACATTATTAATACTTCTCAAAAGAGTCTTGATAGCTGGTAAGGTGGCTCCGTATCTTCCTAGCAAGTATGAGGCTTTATCATTCAAAACAAAATCAAAGATATATAGAACTTAACATCCACACAGAGCATTCAAAACAAAATCAGAGACGAATAGAACTTAATGTCCCCACAGAGCCTGGCACATGAAGCAAGACATAGTTTTACTGCAGAATTTCACAACCTTTCCAATACTCATATGATCTATTTAAGACATGTCCATTTTAAACTCATAAACTATTTTTATACAGTCTTTATAGGGTCACCAAAAACTGGAAGAAACCTTCAAGAACCAGAAGCAATCCTTCAATAGATGAATTTGTAAACAAACTATAGTAGATCCACACAAAAGATTATTATTCAGTGGTAAGAGGAAATGGTTGTCAAATCATGCCAAGCACCAGTGCATTCTTAGCATTTTATGTTGCTATGTAAAAATGTCAAAGTAAAAACTTTAGCTATTTTATTATGCTATTTATATGATGTTCTCAAAAAGGCAAATTTATAGATAGAAAACATTGTAAATAGGTTAGTGTTTGACAAATTTCAGGAACAAAAATGTTTGAATAAATAAAACAGACTTTTTAAGGTGGTACAACTGTTCTGCATTTTATTGTAAATATAGAATATATTATTGTAAATATGTATACATATACATTATGTATAATATATTACCATGTATTTGTATACATTTAATATAAATTTACAATATATAATATATTTATATATAAATACATATATATTTCTATTTATATATGACACCAATCCTTTTTCAAATGTAGGATGTAAGAATGTCAACCTCAGTCTATAGACACTTTAAATCATTGTGGAGATCAGAAGATATCAGGGGGTAATGAAGAATGTCATGCAATATTCCAACCATATATAATCAGGTGACAGGAGCTCAGAGTGAAATAACACTGAGGGGAGTAGAAACTGTAAGACTAAGAACCATCACTGTACTCTAGTATACAACACTGTTGTACACAAACACTGTACTCCAGTTAATAAAGTCATTTCCAATGGTAAGACTTCTGAGACCACTATCCTGGAACTTAATATGTAAGGAGACAGGTATAAGATGATTAGAAACAGGTTCACCATTATTGGAATGGGAGGTGACAGACAAGCAAGGGTAGGAGGCTAATATAATTCATATGGTGATAAATTAAAGTAGTAGACATCATTGTGAAATCACATTTAGGCTAATATACAGTTACAAAGAGAATATTTATGGACATCTGTATAACCATAAATTAGTTATATAATATATACACACATAATATATGATTTGATTATAATATACAATGCACAAAGATGTTATAAAAAGATATGATAGATACAAATATTCTCTCAGTTGAGGAGGCCTTTGTTGTACTGCAATACTTCAGGAGCAGAGAGCAGATGCAACATCCTGGAATTTTGTTCCAAATACTATTCTCCAACTTAAGGAACTAGGAGATCTCCTTAACAAATACTTGAGTATAAATCTGAGCAATAAACATATAAAATTAATCCAGAGTATCTTGTGATGAATGCAAAAAAATTATTTTATGTAAAAGAAAAAATATCTCACTGGATATAAGTCAAAGGGACTGAGGAAACAGCTAAAGGAATTGCCAGTCCCTTTGGCTGAAACAATATGAATGAAATGAACAAGATGCTAGAATATTAGATATAAAAATGTATAAAAGTAAATATTCATGAGTCTAGGCTGATCTAAGTAAAAGATTGAATAAGTAAATGAAGTTACAATCTCATGTGGAACATTCCTAAATAATTCAAGTAGCTACATCTCCAGGGAAGAGGTGGCGCATGATATCTTTACACCCTGCATTTCATACTGGTTGCTGTTTTTTGTTTTTTTTCTGCTAAAGATTATAGTGTGGAAAGCAGGTGAAAGAAAAAATTTGTAATAAAGAAACTCAACAAACAGTACTTCAGTAGATGTTAGTAATATAATTCATGCTAAATATCTGTACCTTAGTGTGAAGACACAAGTCCTGCTACATTAACAAAGAATAATCTTCCTTCCCCAAACACAATTTGTTAACATAATAATAATGTATTAATTATAATATATTCATCTTAGGGAAAAAGCTCCAGAAAACCAAAATCGCAGGACATTCTATAAAATATCTGGCCAGTATCCCTCAAAATTTTCAAAGCCATCAAAAGCATGAAGAGTCCAGAAAGGCCAAGTTTAATGAGTCAAAGTCGACATGGCAACCATATCCAGTATGGTTTTCTGGGTGGGATTATAGTTCAGAGAAAGGGCATTGGCATTAAAGAAAAGGTAAAGAAATATGAACAAAGCATAGACCTTAATAATAAGGTAACTATTAATTTTTCCACTGTGAGAAATATTCCCTACAAATTAAAACACTAACAATATAGGGAAATATTAAGTTCTATTACACACACACAAAGATAACACATGCACAAACACAAAGATAGCACAATATAACCAAACACTGAAAGAGAATGAGAGGCTTCCATAGAAAATTACAATATTCAAACAAGTAGGTCAATAACAAAGTATGGGTATTAGTGTTAAAATAAAGATAAAGGTGATCAGTATACATTCTTTCAGCTTGTTAAGTGGCCAAATATGAGGACACCATTAATACTCATGATGTTAAGAGGATTTTAAATAAAAGAAAAAAAACACATTAATATCATTTTCAAGTCCAAATGGCTTGTCTTGAACTCTTTAAGAGTTAAAATATGAAACTTTCAATCATCTGGAACTCAAAGACCAGAAATGGTAAATAAACATATTCTGATAATGATAATAAGTTTGAAGATGAGATCATTTAACGTTATCATGGAAGCAATGAACCTTTACAAGTAATATTGGACGAAAGGATCAACTAAAAAAATGAGAAACCCAATGCCTATGACTCATGCCTATAATTCTAGCTAAGCAGGAGGCTGAAACCTGAAAATCAAGGTCCTAAGCCAGCACAGACAGGAAAGATTCTGAGACACTTACCTCCAATTAGTCAGTAAATTTGCCTTGAGGGCAAAAAGCTAAGGGATAGCCCTGAGTTTAAGCTCAGAACCAGCACAAAAACAAAAACAAAGAATGGGCAGCCTGTATATGAGACAGTAGTATAGGTAGAAAACTTTGCTTCAAAAAAGGTATTTGGAATCATTATTAGTGATGATAGTAGTGTTGCAGTTGGGAAAATTGGTGATATTAAGGTAATAATCCTCAAGTTTCTCAAGCTCATGATTTTAACTGGTGTCTCCAGAGAAAATTTGCAGTTGGCAAGAAATGGAAGCTAGTTGTTAGGAAATGCAGATTATTACTTAAAAGCAACATTTTGTATTCAACTTTTGGGGGAAAAATAACCTTATTCATTATCAGTGTCTATATAGTCCACTTGGACTTTACCTAAAAGAAAAGACAAATGGTGGACTGTTCAATTCTGCTCTCTTCCCAGTGTTGTAGTATTAAAATTCATGATGCATTCTAAGAGTATAAGCAATTTCCTCCAAATTCTCAGGACTTCTTAAGTATCCTACACTTAAACATTAAGTATTTTATTAGTTCATCCAAATGTAGCAGAGACCAAAACTGTTGTTTCCTCATCACTGCTTAATTAGACTGCACTACTTCCAAGTGTAAGGGCTTTGGTTTGGGTGAAATGCAGCCATCCTTATTTGACTATGGTGGTATTAAGAAGCTATGTTCAAAGACCTAGAGAACATACACATGACTGCATGTCAAAATATTTGAAAAACAAGACCAGAAGAAAATTTCTGAATAGATTATTCACTCACTTGACTTCAATCCCTATAGAAAACTACTGTTTGTGAGTCATCCCCCTAGCAAATTATGAAACCCCCTAATTCATTCAATATCTCATTCCCATGGACCCATGACTAAGAAAACATAAAAATTTTATACTCATTGAACAACATTGCATTCAACTAAAATAATTAATAGTTCATTTATAGAACACTTCCAAGCCAAAACTAAATTTGCAATTCTTTGAAAATGAAAAAGTAGAGATCTTGGTCCTGGACATTTTAATTTAACTTTCTCTGTGATTGAAAGGGGTAGTATACCTAAAATGGCATGTGATCCTGGCATCTGAATCCCGGTCATGAGCCAGCAGAGCTCCAGGTAGTGGAAATAGGGTAAAATGGCTTTTCTCCAAGTAGCAAATTTCCTTGAAACATATCCTCTCAGAGCATATTAAAAAGAAGCAGAATGTCTGGTTAGTGTTTAGATCACCTTATAAGATCTCACATGTAGACTACAGGTTGTACTCAATAGTAGCCATACAATAATCCACTGGAGATTTCAGTCTTGTCTAGACTCATTGTTTTGTCCATCACTCAAAAGACTGCTCATGATCTGTTTTACAAAACCACTGTGAGACCTCCACTTCTAAATGGCTCATGTGGGAGAGCGATGTTTCCATTTAAAAGCTAAGAAACAAGGATCCAAATGACAAAAAACTGTTCCAAAATCTTGCACACTCTGGTTGATAATTGGCAAGCAAATACCTGTAATTCAGTTCTTTTCTAGTAATTTTACTGAAATTTAGGGACTAAGTAATTAAATGTTATCATTTGCTGATAGGCATCATAAAATACTACATAATAAGTCTATGTATTGGAACTATGCATTATCTCCAATATCAAAATAAGTAAGCCTTTTAAATTTTATAACTGTTTCTGTTTCAAAATAGTTAAAATTTTCCCAACTTCCAATGACAGAAAAACTTTCTGGCTTCTTCTTGAATTAACTATTCACAAACTTTCCCTGATCTTTAAGAAAAGAGAGGTTAGAATAAGAGGTTAGAATAAGCTGAGACTGTGATCTGTTCTCTGTGGGGTTTCATCCAAACCTACAAATCTTCAAAAGTTCATGCATCACCACTCCTTAACTTGAGTTGAGAATTCTAGCCAGAAGCAGGACGACAAGAGCCAAGAGCATTTTAATGCCTAATAGTTACTATGCTGGGAATCACTGGCTGAAAAGCTGGGCCTCGAGCCAGATGATTTTTTAGTAAGAACACTACACACAAATCATAGTCAACATTTTCCTTGTAAGTTAGAGGAGTATAGAGTGGAGCTTGCCCATAACATTGTTAAAGAACCAAATTAAGATTGGCTTATCTCAACTCAAACTCAACAGAAATCACCCTATTTCATCTGTCTGTGCTCAAAGGACTTTACAAAACCTGATGTCTTCAAATTGGTAGCGCTAAAGGGCCTTGTGTTGCACTAGGTAACGGCAATAAGCAATTCTTTATATTTGGAATTTATTTATATTTGTTTTAAATACAAGTATTCATTTATGGATAGGGATACTTGTCAAACGCATATACATACAACTTGAAACATAAAAGAAAATTAAGTTATAAATAAAGGAGTACAAAAAGACATGGCAATATAATTAGAAGTACATTTGCCTCACATGAAGTATGAACATATCATGTCTTTAAGCAGGCCCAAACTATATACAAGGCCCTTCCAGCTTACTGCATTATCTTCAGCTTCCTCTTCATTCATGAATCATGTGAACACAAGTTGTTTCTGCTTTCTTGTTACTGACAACTTTCTAAGGAACTAACTTACTCGAATTTAAAGGATGAAGAATAAGAAATGACTTTACTTAAGCTACTCCTGGAGTGATTCCAGGTCCTATTAGAAGTTAAAGTTGATAGTTTCAGAGACCATCACTTGAACTTTGCAGTTCCATTCATCACTCTGAGAATTCCAGACTTCCTCTTCAAAGTAAAACTACAAAGGAAAAGCATTCCATTGAGTGGGTACATTGAAATTTTTACCAGTCTTTGGAAAAAATAAAAGTTTTTAACAATTTAGGGAAAAAGAGGGAATATATAGTAATATTATAATATTCCAATCCTATTGGAATATTAAATTAGCTCTATTATTTTTTCCATCGTGGAACTTGAAACTACAGGCCTGGGCTCTGTCCCTAAGCTCTTCAGCTCAAGGCTGGAGCTCTACCACTTGAGCCATATTGCCACTTCTGGTTTTCTGGTGGTTAATTGGAGATAAGATATGGGCTTTCCTACCCAGGCTGGCTTTGAACTGCGATTCATCATTGAACACATTAAATTTGAATGCCATGTAGTTCTCTGCAATGACAAATACCACTTTTACTGGGATAAACAAAAGTATATATTATGTTCATAATATATAGTATACATATAAATATTATCACACATATAAAATTTAGAAATATACGACTTTACATTAAAAATAATGTCAGATGGAAATTTTTCTAAGAAGTCATAAAAACAATTCAAATTTTACAATAATTTCTTCTGTAGTAGTACATAATGACAAAATGTCATAAACTAAATTAAAAATCTAGACAAGTAGTGACTCATACTTGTAATCCTAGCTACTCAGGAGTCTGAGATTTGAGGATCGAAGTTTGAAGCTAGCTATGCAGGAAAGTCTGTGAGACTTATCTCCAATTAACCAGCAAAAATCTGTAATTGGAGCTGAGATTCAAGTGATAAAGCCTGAGTCTTGAGCTAACAAGCTAAGGGACAATGCCCAGGACCTGAATTCAAGGCCCACCTTTCACACACATGCATGCTCAAACACACACACACACACACACACACACACACACACACAATTAAAAATCAAATGATGGGAAATATTTCCAACTAGCAAGAGACAAAGAGATAACTCATGGAATAATAAAGAGATATTTTATACTTTTTGCTGTTAAATATTAGCACAGTTGAACAGCCAAAAAATGTTCAATATAGTATAGACATAAGCATATTAAATTGAATATAATAAATACAATGTGTAGCTAATGTGGGAAAGACAATAATCAATTCCAACTTTAAAAGAATGTGCATCAAAATATTGTATTATTTTTGTCTATCACACTAATAAGGATATTTTCATAGTACCCTAGTGATGTGCAATCTATTTGTCAACATTAACTTAAAATAGGTACAATTTTGAGGAATATTCTAATTCTAATCATTTGTCCTATGTTCATTGCATAAAAAGTCTTATATGCAATGACAATCAAGAAATATATTAACCATACTAACAAAAAAATTGGAAACTAAATTTTAAAAAGTCATGATTCATCCAAAAAATGAATTTAAACAACAGTTAAATGTAATATTCTTAGCAGACAGCTGGTGGCTCATGCCTATAATCCTAGCTACTCAGGAGGCTGAGATGTGAGGACCAAAGTTCAAATCCAGTTTAAGCAGTAAATTTTGTGAGACTCTCATCACCAATTAAACACCCAAAAACCAAAAGTGGAGCTGCTCAAGTGATAGGGCACTAGCTTTGCGCACAAGAGTTCAGGACAGCACTCAGAGCTTAAGCCTCAGGGCTGGCAAAAAAAAAAAAAAGAATTGTGTGTGTTAATGTGGAAAACACATAGCATGTATCATTAAGGGTTAAGAAGCAAATTAAGAATAATATGTATGTCATCAAATAAGTAATGATATTTTAATACAGTCTGTGTATGTGCATGTGAGTTTATTAAGGATAGTGAAGAATCCATTGGTAATGATAAATTTGGGATTTGGAAATGAGAACATGGGGTGCTCCAAGTTCATTCACTTTCTTCTCTGTGCTTTGAATACTGAAACATCTCTTTTTACAAATGTTCTTATTTCTTAAAATAAATTTTAAGATAATCCTGAAATGAATCATAATTCTCTCCATCATATCTTTATTTCCAAGCATATCTGTATCTTTTAGCTTAGCTAATACTTAACCAAAATAGAATGTTCAAAATTATTTGTTTTTTTGTTTTCCTATAGATAGTTCACATGCTTTTTAAGAAGTTTCTCTTCTTGAGTACTATATTGTCACATGTTGTTCCTATTTCTATGCAAACATAAAGCTCAGTCTATTCCTGTAACAGATTGGACATTATACATTATTTTCCTGCCTTAGTTGTTTGTAAAGTTTACTTGTAGTCCACATTCATTCAGAAGTGTCTCCTAATGAAGTTCCTTACATGAAAACTTTAAAGCAGTATCAAATAAATAATTTTATATTATGACTGGCCTTATTTATGTTTTCATTTAATTTTTTATTGTGAATGTGATATCAGAAGGGTTACATTACAGAAGTAAGGAAATGAGTACACTATTTATGTTTAAAAACACTAGATTTATTTAGGCATGAAGAGCCATTTTAGCTTGTATAGATGACCAAATAACTCATGCTAATTGGACCAGCATCTTAATTAAACATTCATAATATTGAATTCACTAGTATATGCATCTCTAACCAATGTCTGCATTCAAACCTTTGCTGTGGATTATAGATTATAGCTTTGTGTTGTCTTAAGCATTCAAACCAGACAGAATTATTTTTACATGCATCATTTTTCTTTCTGATGAGAACCAAATACCCCATCCGGCCTCACATGCCACAACGTAATGCATCTTAAAAGAAGTATCTTTGTATGCCTTTAATGCCTAATATTAGGAAGCAGGTACCACCAAGTGATAAACAAGTGTTCTATTTTCAATCTCCAGCATTAGTTATGTGGTGAATAATTAAACATGATGAGAAACTCTTTGTAGCATGTAAATGACTTGAGTGCCTGTTAGGAAATCAATCTATATAGAAGTGTGACAACAAAAGTGCTCTGTTGTTGGGTATGTATCTTACCACACACCAATGAATATTGCATATGGTGCCCACTGTGGATAAACCGTGTGATCTGTACATCAATATTAACAAGAACACAAAAGCAGTATCTGTGCTTACAATAATAATTTATAAATAATACCTGTAGAAGCAACTTGCATTTATTTTGACAAATACACCTCCTTGAATTTCAGTTATTAGTACAGAGAATACAAATAATGAGTCTAATTATCTTGAATGAGATGATACTATTTTAGATCTTTCTTTGTATTTATATTGGTTTTTGTCATGCACAAGACAATAGTCTTGTCATCATTTATATATTCAACAAATGTAGTACTTTAGTAAAGTCATAGATTGATACATTTAACTAGTCATATTTTTATTAATATATAATAATTGTACATATCAACTAGAGTCAGCTGTGGTATTTTGACACATGCATACAGGGTACTTAGATCAAATCATGGTAATAGCCCTTTCTTTCCATTTGTCATTTTTTCCTGTTTGAAGGTCTCTACATCTTCATAAGATATACACTATGTTAGTGCAAATTGTAATTGCCCCACTGTGGAATAAAAGAGTAATACTTATTCTTTCTATCAAACTGTGTTTTAGCACACATTATCCAACCTTCCAACATCTTCTTATCTCCAACATTCCTGACCTCTAATAGTCACTAGTGTATATTATACACACACATACACACACACACACACATATACACGTGAGACAGAGAAAACAGGCAACATGTATTTCTTTTGTGACTGGTGTATTTCTCTTAATGGAATATCCTCCTTTACCAACCATTTTTGTTATGAATAACAGTATTTCATTCTTTTTTGGATGTATAGTATTCCACTGTATTTTGGGGGGGTCCAGTCGTGGGGCCTGAACTCTGGGCCTGGGTGCTGTCCCTCAGCTCTTCAGCTCAAGGCTAGCTCTCTACCACTTGAGCCACAACGCTGCTTCCAGCTTTTTCTGCTTATGTGGTGCTAAGGAATCGAATCCAGGGCCTCAGGCATGCAAGGCAAGCACTCTACCACTAAGCCACCTTCCCAGCCCCTCCACTGTGTTTGTTGATATATACCATGTAATACCTCTGTTTATGTTTATGTTGTTTTTTTCCTCTAAAATATATAACATTCTCTCCTCTTGGAGGCAAGGAATAGAAAAAGAAAAAGAGGAAAATATATTAAGTTGCACTGGCAATTTTGCTACTTCTTCCTGGTTCATTTCTAAGACTAAACACAGGTATTAATTTTTCCCTATAACCTTTTTATGATTTACATGATGAGAGAGAAAACACATCTTCCTTTTATATAAATGACAACAGCAACATAATAAAACTATCTTGAAGGAGCTAACATGACTTAGATTACTAAAAATTCTCATTTTCCCCCAGAAAAGTGATTTATAAAATATATTATAGGTTACAAACTTTCTGATACATTCTCTCCATTTCAGGAAAAGGAAGTAACATTGTGTCTTTTCTTAAGTTTATTTTTTAATTATTGTACATTTATGCTAAGCGCATGACTTTGCTCAGTCAATACAATGAGCATACTGTTGCTTGATAAGACTAGGCCTTGCAAAGCTGGGAGAGAAAAAAATAAAATACCTAGGAGTTAACTAAAGTAGTGAAGGATCTTTATGATGAAAACCTTAAAATCCTGAAAAAGGAAATCAAAGCAGAACTTAGGAAGTGGAAAAACCTCCCATGCTCCTGGATTGGGCGGATCAACATCATGAAAATGGCAATGTTTTCAAATGCTATCTACAAGTTCAATGCAATGCCTATCAATACTCCAACCTCAATCTTCAAGGAAATAGAAGAGGCAACCCAAAATTTAATATGGAACAATAAAAGACCCCGAATAGCAAAAACAATCCTTAGCAGAAAGAACAGTGCTGGAGGAATATCAATACCAAATTTCAAACTCTACTACAAAGCCATAGTAATCAAAACAGCTTGGTACTAGCACAAGAACAGACTTGAGGACTAATAGAAGTGAAGACCCAGAAATGAACCCACAGACCTATAATCTTTGATAAGGGAGCTAAAAAAATAGAATGGAAGAAAGACAGCCTGCTGTGCTGGCAAAATTGGTTAATCACCTGTAGAAAACTAAAGCTATATTCCTTTATATCACCCTTTAGCAGAACAGGAATTTTTAAATGAACAACTGCACACTTAATATATTAACCTTAATCTTTCTTCAATAAAGTGTAAGATGGAGATGAGACCAAATCCTGTGTAAGATAGAAATAAGAATAAGTTTATAAAGAACATCAGCCACCCATCCTTTGGTAAGGTGCTGGTCATGTAAGGTATGTCTTCTCTTAATTCTTATGAATTCAGGTCTAGGCCCAGAGTTCTCTCTACATTAGGGTTTGCATTTGTTTTTTAACATGCAAGCTGATTAGGGAGAAGCAGACCTTCAGTACTGCTATACATTTCCCTTAAGTCTGAATTTTATTGACTTGCTATCATAGCACACGATCACAATGTAAAAATTGATTAACCTATAAAACATTTTACTAGATACTTTGTTTCTATGCGGATAAAATATCTTCCTACAGTTCATTTATTTTTCTTTTATCTGAAGCTGTGCTTACTTACTGGAATTGAGTCAGAATGAAAGTATTATTCCCAAACATATTATGTTTGGGAAGCCTACTTTTTATGTGTATGAAAGTAAGGAGACTTCCAGCTCTTACCCTTACATGACACAGTAAATAAAGCAAAGAAACGAAAATTCATGTGTGATGAAATTCATCTAAAAGGCACAGAAGAAGATAAATAGCTTTGGAAGATTGACTTGAGTAGACATTTGATGTGACAGATGGTCAAGAAAGTGAAGAACTCTCAATCTGTCACCAGTTTTAAGAACAAACAAGAACTGATGCTAATATTGTAATAATATAATGTGGAGGGCTGGGCTGACACAGGAGGTTGAAACCTGGTTACCTGGGAAGACAATGAAGGAAGGAGTAGTTGAACATCTTAAACCCAGAGAGAGCTAACCAGGTTGAGCGACTATATATGCAAGACATGCTAATGAGGTGCAGGTGAATCAGTGAAGATTCATTTCCTCACCTATCGAAAAAGGGTAAATACTTTATAAACAGAGCAGATGTGAAAATAAACTCTTGCTCATAAGAAGTTTACCAGAAATTCAAGATCACTGTACTATTCAATAAATATCAGGTATTGTAATTATAAATTTGTTGTAAAATGTATTCTTGAGATAATTTAAATATCTTTTAAATAGAATTATACATTCTTACTACCACCATCCTAAACTGTGTAACATGAATTTTATTCCTTCTCTTTCTTCAGCTTCGATATTTTTATTTAATTCTATTGTCAAGGTGATGTACAGAGAGGTTAGTTACATTTGTAAGGGAGTGAGCACATTTCCTGTTGAACTTGTTTCCTCCTCCCTCATTTTTCTCCCACTTTTCCTCTCCAAGCCCCCCTTAAATTGTAGAGATCATTTCCAACATATTGACCTGTATTGCTGTTGTGTTGGTTCTCTCTTTGTACTTTGTCTCACCATTTTGTTGTTCCCCTTCCCTTCCCTAATTCAAATAAATGTATATACAATATCCAAGATACCAAAATCAAATACAGTGACAACAGGGGATAAACCATAGGAAAAAGGAAGAAACACAAAAGGAAATGAAATTATAGAGCACATTAGAAACAACAACAACAAAGAAAAGCCTCTTCCTCCGCCCCCCCCCCTAGTTGTGGGGTTTGAACTCTGGGCCTGGGCACTGTCCTTCAGCTCTTCAGCTCAAGGCTAGCTAGCACTCTACCACTTGAGCCACAGTGCCACTTTTGGTTTTTTCTGCTTATGTGGTGCTGAGGAATCAAACCCAGGGCCTCATGCATGCAAAGCAAGTGCTCTACCACTGAGCCACCTTCCCAGACCAAGAAAAGCCTCTTGTTTCCATGTCCTGGAGTTCATTTCACCTAGTATCATCTTATATAGTCATATGTACATAGTTATTGAGCTATTCTGCTCATCTGCTAGGATTATCCTAGACATATACTAATTATTATGAATGAGGGAAAACATGGGATCTATGTTTCTTTGGGTCTGGCTTACTTCACTAAATATGATTTTTTTCGAAGTCTTTCCATTTCCTTACAAATGGGGCAATGTCATTTTTTCTGATGGAAGTTTAGAATTCTACTGTATGTATATATCACATTTTCCATTCATCTACAGAGGGGCATCTGGGCTAGTTCCATATCTTAGCCGTGTTAAATAATGCTGGGATAAAATAAACATGGTTGTGCTGGTAGTTTTAGTATGATCTTGTTTGTGGTTCTTCGGGTAACTGCCCAGAAGTGGGATTGCTGGGTGTTAGGGGAGCTCTATGCAACTTCAGTATTTCTTTCTTCCTGTTTTGTTTTATTTGAAGGTTTGGGAAAGATTTGCTGTTATTAGGCTAGTATTGAAGTGACTTCAAAAGGACTCTTTATATGCTGTGATATAAACTCTACTCCACCTGCCTTCACATATTCATAGTACTATTCTCCACCCACTGGTCCATGTGACTTCATCAAAATCTTCCAATGCCTTTTCTCTGCTCCTACAATAAAAGGGAAATTGTTAGCTATTATCACTCGGCATATGTATATTATAAACATTGTAAGGATAATTTTCAGAAATGCTTTTTGATAAGGTTAATGTGGTGTATTTTGTCATGGGCAAAGGAGCCCACGTTTAGATACTAAGAGAAGGCTTTATTATTAAACAACCTAATAAAGAAACTATACATTCTTTCAGCTATAAAATGCTTTTTATTTTTCAAAAACTTACTGACTTCTTTTCAGGAATTTTACTAGTATCCAATTACCCAATATTTAACCCCTCAAAGTAATTAAGTACATATTTTTAGTACAATGAATCAATCATTATAGAAGCTTATTTTAGTCCCTCTCTTTTCAGAAAAGTTTAAAGCAGCCATTATTTTAATTAACGCATTGCACATAAGAATACATGATAGCAGCTGTTAGCATGCATTTTTAAGATTGTGGGGTGTGGTGAATTGTCTAGATACAAGTGCAACATATGCTCAGCTAAGTGTGTGAATTGTAATATAAATTAAGTTTGTAGTGTGCAGAGAGAGGTTCCCACAATGGGATCTGTTCCCATTTAATCATTAATGTCCTTCTAACCTATACCAGAGAAGAGTTATATTTACATCAACGTAACTGCTGAAATATCCCATTGAAATGTGATGTATTTTATACAATAATAACATGTTATATTAGCTTCATATATTTTAAGTCTAATAACTATAATTTTTCATGAACATAATTGAGGACTTATTTTTAATTGATTATTCAAGACAGGAACTAAAAATCAATTAGTACTATGAGGATCATGAAAAAAACTCAAAATATCAAAAAGGATTGTTTTCTAATTTTAAGCATGTTAACTCATAATTTTGATCAGAGATCATTTGCATAGCTTTAAGACAATTATTGAACTTAGTAAGTAGTGCATTGAAGAAGTGAGAGATAAAACAAAATACCTTCTCTTGATAGTGCCTCCTGGAAGAATCCAATGACTGGATTAAAGCTGTGGCGTGGCCCACAAACATGGCATAGCAAGTTACTCCCACGATCATACTGAGCATGGTGATCCACCATCCTATGTGCTGACTGAGGCTTGGGTTCCATACCCAGTGCACAGCATGTGAATCATAGCCTTGAGGAATGCATAGGAATACTGCTTTCCCCAGCAATCATTCTGGAACATAAGAGGAAGAAATTACCAGAGCAAGCCATTAGGCTAGGAGAATGAAAATATGATTTTTATGGAGTCCCAACCCAGTAGTCAGGTCTCCATGTGTCTAAAACACTGTAAGAGCAGAGGCAGCAATATTAGCAATCACAACAAGAATGGCTTCCCCTTGCCAACAGAGAGAGCATTCATGGTGATCAGCTTAGTGGCCCACCATTGCCAGGATTCTATTCCTGTACTGTCTACAGGAATATCAAATCTGTCACCTAAGTTTCCTGAAAATACACGTGACACTCAGGCAATAACCTTGGTCAGTAAGTAATCAGACCACACACACACACACACACACACACACACACACACATTTTAATGAACAAATTGAGTAGTTAAAATTTCCAAAATACATAAATAAATATTAACAAAACCCAATTGGCAAAAAGCAATACATATAAACAGGCATTTCTTAAAAGACATAAAAAGAGACCCACAGAAACATGAAAAAATGTTCACTATCATTTAGTCATCATCAGGTACTTCTAAAAACCAGTAAGAAGGGCTATTAGCCCAAAAGATTAAAAAGATAAAAAGTACTTGGAAGACCTAGAATTAGCATATAAACTTGTAAGTTGATACTTTGGGTTTATGCAGATGAATACAAATGTATTAACTGAGATATGGTAGGTTCAGGGAAAATTCAAATAATGTAATTCCTTAAAAAGGCAAGGTGAAAATGCAACAAAAATAAACACCAGGAAAAGTTTACTTAAAAGGCTGGAGTATGGTCAAGTGGAGAAGGATATACAACGAATATGAATAGGGGGGAGTGGGGAGAAGCGAGAACACAGGCAAGAACTCAATGTATACCTTCTAAAATAAAAGTGAGGGTTGGGAAGGATTAGCAAGAATGCTGAAAGGGATGACACTATGTTTAGTCTTTTGAGGAACCTCCTTACTGCTTTCCAGAGTGGTTGAAAAAGTTTATATTCCCACCAATAGTATAGTAGTATTCCCTTTTGACTACATCCCCTCCAGCATCTGTTATTATTAGATTTCTTGATAATGGCTATTCTAACTGGGATGAGGTGGAATCTCAATGTAGTTTTGATTTGCATTTCTTCTAAGGCCAGAGATGTTGAACATTTCTTCATGTGTCTATTGACCATTCTTATTTCTTCTCCAGAGAAGCCTCTTTATAATTCTTTAGCCCACCTATTCGGGGTTTTCTGTTATTCCACATGAATTTTGGATTGCTTCTTCTATTTCATTAAAGAATGTTGGGATATTCATAGGTAAAGCACTGAATTTGTGGATAGCTTTTGACAGTATTGCCATTTTCACTTCTTGACCACAAGCAAGATCATATAAATAATGCTACCAGCACGACTATGTTCATTGCAGCATAATTTACTATAGCTAAGATATAAAACCAACCAGATGACCCTCAGTGGATGAATAGATCAAGAAAATGTATATATACGCAATGGCATTCAATTTTTTCCATCAGAAAAAAAATGGCATTCATAAGGAAATGGAACAACTTGGAAAAAATCATATTAAGTGAAGTAATCCAGAGTCAAGGAAACATAGGCTCCATGGTTTCCCTCATTTGTAATAATTGGTATACATCCAGGATAGTGCTAGCAGAGGATCATAATACCTCAATATCTATGTACATATGATCTTGTAAAATGATGCCAATCGAAGTGAACTACAAGACAAGAGTGACTTTTTTCTGTGTACTGTGTGCAGTTATTTCTTTTTTCTTTCACTTTTGGGTTTTCTGTTGTTGTTTTTTGTATATCCCTTGTCATTTTTTTTATTTCTGTACCCTTTACTTTGTGTATAAATTTATCTGATTTGGGGATGGGGATGGTCAGACAATAGACAAAGAGTGAACCAAAGCAACAGTGATACTCACAAGACACTATGTTTACAACCTGTGGGGGAGGGAGTCATCAAGGAGGGAAAACAGGAGAAAACTGGGGGGGGGTTACAATGTTCAACAAGAATCATACTCACTTTTACTTACATAACTGCAACCTCTCTGTATATCACCTTCACAATAATAAAGAGAAAATAAAATTTAAATGAATAAGAAATAGAATAACTTTATTGATCCTACCTAAACCTTTAGCTATCAGCCCTTTATCTATTTGTAACATTACAAAAATAGCTGAGTTTCAGAAACTCTAATTAGGTTGCCTATTGCAATTTCTAAAAGAAAGTTGACAGTATGTGTCTACTTTTACCTGGTCTTCCTTTCTGGCTCCATTTTAGGGCATGCCTACTCTTGAGCGAGACAGAAGAGGAAGTATATGTTCCATATTATACTTTATAATTCCCAACTTTGAAAGAGGTTCAAAAGAATTCCATTCTGAAGTTTGTTGAGACCATCCAAATATATTGATGACTAGTGATTCTTCTTAGATATTAAGAACCCTCACACCACATGGCCAGAGAAAAATGCCATTTTAAAGTATTTAACAGAAAATCAAGTATCACAAAATAAGCATAGTATCACTTTCACGGGGTAGATAGTTATAATGCATATTCAGGTAAATTTGACTTATGATTTCAAGGCCCTGTCCTGAAAGCTTTTAAAGGAGACTCATATATTAAAAACAAAATTCCCAAGACATCTGAATGATGGTCTCTATGAATACAACACCAAGTTATGCAATTAGGAATATATGACTATATGATCACATAACATCCCAAGCTGATAAAAGAACTTTTCAGGCTTAATGCACTAATCTTCCTGCTTACTACAGAGAACAAAAGAATCTGATTTTGAGGTTCATACATGAATGATTTTTGTTTCATTAAGTTGTATTTATTTTCTTATTTACAACCATTGTAAAACCGTAGATCTTATTCCATAACAAGTATTTCTTTTTTTCTATAATAAGTAGTTCTGAGAGTGAAAACTTTCCAGAGGAAAACCCTTGTAGAGAAAATTTCTACTACTAGCTTTTCAGATAGCTCTGTCAATCTGTACATTTAGAAAATATTTTTTAATCATTTAACTGTTAACATTAATAGAAATTTACATTTTCTCTGCATATTCCAGTAGTTTTTCACTTGTGGATTCACTCATTAAACATGTTCAGGATTTGCGTTTTTGTTTCTCTCTACCAGTAAGTTTTCCCTTAAACTGTATTAAAACTAACTAGAGAATAAATTTTATATTAATCAATTATATATTCATAATGACCCTTAGCAATATGATTGAAATATGCACATATTTGTTCCATTTTAAAGAACAAGAAAAAACTACTATATGTTTAAATAACATACCCAAGATAAACACTCACACATCAAATTGTTATCATGAGTCTATAGACTATGATTAATGTGATATCAGAAGATTCTCAGTCTCAATTTCTCTCTGTTCCAATTTCTTTCTATTGATACTAATAAAAACAAGACTATCTCAATGTTTCTACTTTTACAGCAACAAATTTCACACATTAAACAAATTTAAGCACAAGTAATGCTGTCCTTCCATTTCTACAACTTTCAACCATATACTTAGTTTCAGTAGCAAGGAGAATAAACAATATGTATATCTATTGCAAATAGATTTCTATTGTAAATAGAAATTAACTCTATGAATTATATATATGTGTGTGTGCATATATTCTGTTTCCACCTTTAAAATCCTTTTTTCTTATTGTCAAAGTGATGTAGAGAGGAATTACAGTTACATAAGTAAGGTAATAAGTACATTTCTTGTCAAACTTGTTACCCTTTCCCTCACTTTTCTCCTACTCTCCCTCCCCCTATGCCCTACCCCACAAGTTTTACAGATCATTTCCAACATATTGTCTTGTGTATACCGCTGTTGAATTGGTTCACCCTTGTCTTTTGTACCAGCATGCACAAACTTCTTTAGAGGATTTATAAAAGTGACTAAATTCAAGTGTGGCTTTTATACTAAAAGGTACAGACACTTTCATAAAAAAGATGAAGCTCTAACTCCAGCTATTCAAAAAGTGGAGATAGGAGGGTAGAAGTTCAAGGACAGTCAGGGAAAAGTTGAGGAGATACTACCTTGAAAATAAGCATGGTTGTGCATTCCTATAATCTCAACCACTTGAAAGGAGAAAATAGAAGGTCAATGTCAGGTCCTATCTGGAGAGATTAAAATACACACACACACACACACACACACACACACAGAGAGATCAGGTGATGTATCACTTGACTGGCAATGTGAGTCTTGGATTCAAACCCGAATTTCATAAAAGAACAAAAGGGAGTAAGGCAGGGAAAAGAGGTAGAAAAGGATTAACAAAAAACTACAGAGGAAGGAAGAATTCTATTTTCTTTCACTATATTTTTCTTAAGGAAAAATAGCTGTTTCTAACAGCTGAGTAATTTTTAGTAATCACATGTACTTAAATAGCATGATGGACTATTAAAGATATTTTGCACATCTGTTGCAAAATGAAACAAAACAAAGCCATAAGATAACACAGAGGTGCCAGAAAATAATAATGAATGATAATGCCAGTTGATTGATAGATGCTTAATATAGCCTGTCATATTCTCTATGTAATGAGATTCTATTCCTATTAGTACATAACTTAGAATTTTTAGAGTTATAGTCTAGTGTGCAATTCAGAAAAGGATATCATTTAATAATTCATTGGGAATCCTGCTAACATTGGAAGATGAGAGGTAAGAATATGAATGAGATTAAGGAGCAAAAACATGTATGGTCCACTTTTATGCTACATAGGGACTTTTTTTAAAAAATCAACATGAGTAAAATTATTGCCTTTTTTAGCTCTGAAACATTCTATTTTTATTCCTTTCAGAATCAATAATTGGGTTTCATTTATCCTAATTCCTAGATAGATTTCCTACATTTATATCATCTTTGATTGTTACCTACATCTGATTGCCCTGGCTGAAACTTCTCTCTGTCCTCAATATTACCATTTGTTTTCATTTATTCAACAAAAGTTTATGAAATATCTACTCAAATTGCAAGTGATTGTGATGATAGGGCTGCCGTAGGCAGTTGCTCCTGCAATCTTGGCTCTAGAGTCTCTTCTCCAATACTCTTTGAGGACAATAGAACCCTGTAACAAGAGACCGGAGTTTAAAATACAAACATGAGGATGTTTTACCTTGACCCAAACCATTTAATGTCTCTCTTACTTACAGCTTATTCATGATTTCATAAGGTACGTGAAAGATGCCTTCTGATCAAATTGGTCCCTGTCTAGCTCCTAGCCTCTATACTGTAACCCCACACCTTTATTCTGTACTTGACATTCCTAAAACATCAAATGGTTTTTGCCCCTGTTAACATCACAGGAAGCCCTGCCTTTTCTTTATTCTTGAGACAGCTGAAATGATTCCAAGAAGTTGTGCATTTTGGAAGACCCTACTCTGCTCCCCTGAATTCTTATCATTTCCAAGGTCCTTTCTTGAAATTTACAGTGTCTTGAAATTACCTGTCTCTGTCTGCTTTGAAAGATCATAAAATCTCCAAGAGTAAAAAGACTGTCTTATCCATCTGAGTACCCTACAAACCAGCAGTAGAAGTCATTCTATAAATCACTGTTTCACATAAAACATTTTTGGTTTCCTTCAAAGACTGATTCCCTAACTTCCATCAATTTGAATTCATTGAATTAGATTACTACCCATACCTTTAAACTACATTAACTATAGCACAAAACAACAAGAGAAAAAAAGTAGAAAAGCTGTTTTTACCTTATGACTTTTTGGTGTAACTGTAATAGCTATACATTTAAGTTTTCAACTCAAAGGCTAGGAACTTCTGGAGTAGTTGCGGCACACTACAATATAATTCTGAGGGACACTTAATTACTCCAACACAGAACACATGACTACGATGCTCATCTACATTCTCATCCTACATTCCTGACTGGTCTTTTAAAAGTGAATCTATGACTTTTGTATGTTGCTCATCCTACTAGAGTGAGGATGCTAACTAACATCAACTACAACTAAATCATCTGTACTCATTTCTACTCACTCCTCCTCATTTGAAATCCCACCTCCAGCCTCTCATCCTTCTGCTACCTGGAATGTCCCCTATACCCATTCTCCCAGTAAGTGTTTTATGTGCTGAATTTCTAGTTACCTTATCTATTGTCATTTCATTCTAACATTGTTTTTAATTTTTCATCTCATATTGTATTATAGTCCACTATTATACAATGTCATTGCATCTTCCCTGTAAGTTCATTTTCTGTTTATCACATTGGGGAGAAAAACTTACAGATATGTGTTTTGTTCATATCTTTAGTACAAAGTGCAATCTTATTAATATTTATTCCAGAAATGAATAAATGTTACATTACAGTTCATTAAAACATCTGTGCTTTATTAAGCAAAATGTATATTATTTATGCCGAAGTAGAGGAGATATTTAAACATTCTTGGTTAAGTAGCTAAAACAATGTTTTTAATATACATGGCTATTTTTATTTGAATCAATACAAAAGTATTAATAAATTCACTTTAGTTTTCCAGAATAATTCTTAATTATGTTGTATTTAATATCATTGGTTATTAATCTTCAGGTAAAAGCACTTTAGAGATATAATTACATATTTGAACAATCTTTGTATTATCTACAAATTCTATTTGATATTTCTTAAACAGTATAATAGAAAGTTCTCATACTTCTGTGGGGCTGTTTATAAATTGTTGAGGAGCAGAAATCAGTAATAATTGAAACATGAATTAAATATAACTATGAGTTCCTAGTCTTATACTATATTTTATTACCATATTGTGTTGATGAAATTGGGTGTGTACTTTGCTATTATGAGAAGTAAATTTGATTTTATACAACAATTACTCCTTTGCAGATGGAGGAAGGATAAGATATATAAATTGTGAAGCTTTGATAATCATTATTAAAATTTAGTTATCCATAAGATGAATGTTTCTTATGGAACTTGGAATTCAACTGAGGTTTTTTTTGTAATAAGTAGTTGTAATTGCCAGACACAAGTCACTCATGCCTATAACCTTACTCAGAAGGCTCAGATCTGAGGATTATGGTTCAAGGCTAGTCCAAGCTAGAAAGTCTATGACACTCTTATCTCCAATTAACCATCAAAAAGCCAGAAGTGAAACTGTGGCACAGGAGTAATAGAAGCTAGGGAATAGCACTCAACCTCAGAGTTCAAACCCCAGTACTAGGATAGACACACACACACACACACACACACATACAGAAGACAGAGACAGAGAAAGAGCTATAATTTTTCATTATTTTATTATCAATATAGTAGCTGTTCAAGAGTGTACTGTGATACAATATATCCTGGTCAAACTCATCCTCTCAAATTTAAGACCTATAAATATAAAAATGTGTCATGCAGACTGAGTCTTTGTTTTAGATATAAAAATTCTGAGTATGTGGGAGGCAGAGATCAAGGACTGGATTTTCAAGGCAAGCCTGGAACTAAAAAGCCTCACCCTCTCTCACTAAATGGCTGGTTGCAGGGGTGCACAAGAATCCCCAGCAGCCCGGGGAGGCAAAATCAGAAGGATCATAACCCTAGGCATGAAATGAGGCCCTCACTTCAAACATCATCAAAACATACAGGCATTCAAGGCATTTAAATGGTAGAGCACCTGTCTAGCCATACCAAGGCTCTAACTACAATCCCCAGTCCTTTAATGTACCTTCTATCAAAAGGGTTATTATTGATAGAAGACATGAGTTTGGAGATATCTAGGAGATTATTTCTTAAGGAAAAGACACTTCTCTTCAAAAAGAAAAAGATATGAAATCTATATTTATAAGAAGTTAATCAATCTTAAAAAGCAAGATTTCAAAGTAAATTCTAGGAACAGGTCTAGTTTATCTCACTGTCAGTAACATGGTAAGGGCCACATTCATATTCTATAGACTCCTGAAGCTCTCACTGAAACCTGGAGGAGGGCAAGGTTGATCTACGCTGTCTGACATTCACCTTAGACACCATTAAATAAAAACAAAGACTTCTTGTTCTAACTGGGTCACAATTATTCTGGCTCCTCAAAATCGAAAAAACCATCTTTTTTCTGGCACTATACAATTTTATTTAAAATGAAATACATTGCTCAAATTGCTTTCAGTAAAGGTAATATCAAATCGAGGGTTTTTTAAAAAGTGTGGTTGCATTTTCCGTTAGTTTTACTACTTAAAAGACAGTAGTAATAGTAGGTAACTGTTTCTTGTTTCCCCCTTCCCTTGTCTCTCTCAAAGTTGGAATGCATCTTAGATTAACACAACCAAAGGAGATTTTTGACAGCATTGTATCTCAAGAGAAGACTAAATATAAGTGAAGTCCAGTTAACTGCCTGTTTTCAAGTCTTCCTTGAAAGACAAACAATAGAATTTCTTTTACTATTTCAGATCACTCTATTAGCAACATGTGCAATTAGAGGTTTAGATCATAACTTACATATTCTACTTAAAATATTTTCAAGAAATTGACTAACACAACTAAATTGGCCAAATCTAAATACTAGTTACTATTCAAGTATGGATTGAAGTAGAGTTTTATTAAATATGAATAAATTCTAAATGGAAAGTCTCAGAACTGACTCTTCAAAGAGATGAGCCCTGGAGTTCTATCATTAACCCTTCTCTTAACACTTCTCATCTCCCACTTTAAATTCATTTTTCTTCATATTGGTTGTCCTCAAGTTATTAACCTATTTTTTTCTATTTTTTGTCTTCAATGCACTTCCTACAGGATAGAAATATTTTCTTAACTTATTCCCTGTTCTAATTCTGATTTATTGAACAGATTGATTATTTAAAATTTTATCATATATTTCTCACAAACCTAAGGTCATATGACTGGTAAATCTTCAAACTATGAAAATGTTATCATTTGATTCCTATCCTAGATCCATTGTAACATTTAAAACATTGGGGAAAGTCTGGTGCCAGTGGCTCACACCTGTAATACTAGCTACTCACGAGGCTGAGATCTGAGGATCGCAATTCAAAGCCAGCTGGGCCAAGAAAGTCTGTGAGACTCTTATCTCCAATAAACCACTAAAAAAACAGAAGTGGTGCTGTGGCTCAAGAGGAAGAGTGCTCTCCTTGAGCTGAAGAGCTGAGGGACAGCGCCCAAGCCCAGAATTCAAGCCTCACAACTGACAAAAAAAAAAAATATATATATATATATATGGAAAACTCTATGTTATCAGGTAAATTAATGAAAAAATAGAAAATATATGCACAGTCTTTAAAATGTGCACTATTTAGGTTGGGGATATTGTAAGGATTGACTACATTAAGCACACAATTTATACTGCATAGAGCCATACAACAAGAAAATTATGCATCTTTGAATATCCTGTTGGACACTGCACAGCTAACTGTCCTCACTACATATAAATGACCTTGTCTTTTCTTTAGCATCAGCATGGCACATTTAACTAGCATGACATTTAGTCTCAGTTAATTAATAATAATAATTCAGAATTATTCAATGTTTTTCATTTTATTTTTCTAGGGATGAAGTATTTTTTGTGGGTTTCAAATCACAATGCCAATTATGCATATATCCTGGTTCAAGCATTATCTTATTTTTTTTCCTCTTTGAAGCAGGTAAAATTCCACAACCAATCAAAAAGACAGGAGTGGGTGCATTACTCTAGCAAAGACAGTGTAATCTGGAAAGCCTAGTAGTGGGTTTAGCAGTGGGCTTAAGGGTGGGTTTATTGGCCTTCTGACAACAATGCTCAAGGAAGCTCTAACCCCTTACACTAAAATGTTAATAGCTTGTTCCACTTCAACTCTGACTACTCAAAAGTAAGAAGGCACTAATCACTGTTAGCCATAGACTAGTGGAAGGAGGGAAAAGGATATTTCTTCTTAAACATTAACCATCTAAGCAATTTTGGAGTGTTCCCCATACCTGAAAGTCAAAGAAAATAGCAATAGACAAGGATTCAGTTTCTTTTTGTTGTCACTTCTGAACCAAAATATATGATTAAAATGGAAGGTAGCATTTAGACCCACCCATTCACTTGCTGGCTATTACTACAACAGCTATACACGTGCTCTGGACAATTTGCATGAACATTTTCAAGAAACTTTTGCATTTCAGTGTAGACAGGGTTTGTGTTAAAAACAACTGTGTGTTTGTGATTTTTTTTAATTCTAGTAAACCACATTGTAAAAGAACCTTTGCTGGGAGCTGATAACTTGAGGTCTAAAATGGAATCTTTTCATTTTACAATTCCAGGCTCAATTAAGCATTGAATGATATCCTAACCGATACACCTATGAATGTTCTCAGAAAGTTTGGAAAGTTTTTATTTACAATCTGTTCCTTAAAGAATTCCCTTAAAAAACCAAATGGGCATCTGTTCCATCTTAATCTTGGAAATCTCTACAGAACATCTCAGCTGTGTAGCCTTTATGTAATCAGATGACACTGAACTACTGCTTAAACAGCACCTCTCAGCACTCAACTTTGAAGAAATAAAGTGCACATTTATAAGCTTATGCTACCTAAGCATCAACTTCCCCAAGGTGAGAACTCAGAAAGGAAAACTCAACAGCATAACAACTATTAAAACAAATTTAAACATGAAATTTTCCGAATTGATAAATCTGTATATAAATTCATTATAGTCATTAAATTGCTTGCTATATTGTTTTCCACATTATAAGTGTCCCACAGAATCTAACCTTTTATTTAGTATAATAAACCCAATAAATTGACTTGCCCTTTGGGCCATTTAAAATTTCACCCTTTAGATGCTCTGTAAAATTGAAATCAAATAATTTTTAAAGTAGTACTAAAATGCAAAAACAAAGGAAAAAAAACAAGACAAAACTTCCAATTCATATTGGATGAGTGTTATTTGAGAAAGTCAATGAGGAATATATTTATATCATTAGGTTACTCTGGCAGAACCAAACACAGGGTTAAATTTTAGAAGCCAGTTAAATTCTTTTTTATTTGTGTAGATTTTAGTTATTGTTCCTTTTCTTTTCCTTTTAGTCTTACTTTAGTTCATTAGATGCAGTAATATCTCCCTTGTCTGTGACAATTTCCATTAATATCTCAAAGACAGCTATTAAGTCTCATTACTAGAGAAGATTATAGAAGGATACTGCACACTGTAACCATGAAGATAAAGACAATAGTCACATTTTCATTTATTTCTTTGTTCTTAAGATGTAAATCAATCGTGAAGATCTTCGTAGGCTGCCTTTTCTTCATATATACTTTCATATCTTTCAGAAATGCAAAAACCCCCATAGCTAAAGAAAAAAAACTAGTATTTGGATCATTCCGTTTTCAAAACGCAACAAAGAAACATTATCTGCTGTCAGAAATTTGCCATACTTACTACTCTTAAAATATCATTGTCAAGAAATTTGGTAAAAAACACTACAGCTTCATCATTTACATGAGTTATTTGAAAGAATTAACTGTAGGCTTTCATGAAGTTAATGACAGTGGTTGCATTCAAACTTTAATTTAGACTTTACAAAGTGTTCATTATTATCAACAATAGCCCTTTGTTCCAACAAAATAATTAAAACATCAATTCTAAACATATCCATAGAAAATAGTATCTGTGTAAAATTCAGTAAAACCCCCAGGACATAAGCCCTTCCTGGGTTTTGGTCTGAATAGATTGATCTTTTTTAAAGATATTGGTAACTTTTATAAAAGGTTTGAAACTCAAACCCTAGGTAAATTTTCTTTTCTACTTTTCTACTTAAAATGTATTAATATACTGTAGTAGGCTAAAAATGAATTAAATTCCCTTTGCAGAACTAAAAATAATAGCATAAGAAAAAAACTATGCATGGCAGAACATTTTACCACTATTATCCTTCAGTATTCCTTACTTGTTTGCAATTCTTTAATTTTGTATTAAAATTCTACATATCAGACTAATCTGGATAAAAATATAATTTATATTAAGTGAAGTAAGCAGGCCCAAAGAAACATAGGTCCCATGGTTTCCCTTATTTGCAATAACTAGTATATGTCTGAGTCAAACAGAAAAGGTCTGATAAATTGATGTTAGGGGAATTAACCCCAAGATAAGCATTCAAATGGTTTTTTGGTTTTTTTTCCTTTCATGCAATTGTTTCTAACATATTTATAAGATGATTTCTTTGTTGCTTTGTATGTCCCTCCCCCCACGATATAACCCATGCTTTCACTGTATTTGATGTTGGTATAATTTGTGGAGGGGAAGGGAAAAAAACAAATCGTTTAACTAGGGATACAGGTGGACCCATTGCAACAATGAGATGTACAAGTTTTTATGTCGAAAAACAAACTTTACAACTTTGGTGGGGTGTGGGGGGCAGGATCGGGTGGGAGGAACAGGGAGGATGGGAAGGGATGGGAAGGGGAAACAATGAGGAGGTAACAATGCTTGATAGGAAATGTACTTGTTATCTTGCCCATGTAATTATAACTCTTCTGTATGGTATTCTCACAGTAATATATATATATATATATAATTGGTCACATTCTATATCATACATATCAAAAAATGATGAATTCAACTATTGAAATTAAGCAGTTCAAAAATATTATATCTCTTGGTCAAAATAAATGGGAAGAAGTTCTGCTATGCATGTTATCCTGTCTGTAAAATTAAATCAAATTTACAAAAATTTAAAAGCATCCCAAAACACAGTCTCATATGTTTCTCCTATTCCTTCCTGTAATGCTTTCCTGGAGTCTGCTTTTATTTCGAGGTCTTTGATCCATTTGGAGTTGATTCTGGTCAGGGTGATATATACGGATCTAGTTTTAGTTTTCTACAAGTGTTTAACCAATTTTGCCAGCACCATTTACTGAAGAGGCTGTCTTTCTTCCATTCTATTTCTTTAGCTCCCTTGTCAAAAATTAGGTGGCTATATATCCGTGGGTTCATTTCTGGGTCTTCAGTCCTATTCCATTAGTCCTCAGGTCTGTTCTTGTGCCAGTACCAAACTGTTGTGATTACTATGGCTTTGTAGTAGAGTTTGAAGTTTGGAATTGATATTCCTCCAGCTTTGTTCTTTCTACCAAGAATTGTTTTTGCTATTTGGGGTCTTTTATTGTTCCATATGAAATTTTGGATTGCTTCTTCTATTTCATTGAAGAGTGAGGTTGGAATGTTCATAGGTATCTCATTGAATTTATAGATAGCCTTGGGAAATATTCCCATTTTCACAATGTTGATCCTCCCAATCCAGAAGCATGGGAGGTTTTTCCACTTGCTTAGTTCTTTAATTTCCGTTTTCATGTTTTTAAAGTTTTCATCATACAGGTCCTTTACCTCTTTTGTCAAGTTAATTTCTTGATTTCAGCCACGTTCTTCTCATTATTGGCATACAGGAAAGCCATTGATTTCTGAGGGTTAATTTTGTACCCAAGTACTTTGCCAGTTTCCGATCAGCTCAAGTAACTTGGGAGTGGAGTCTATGGGGTTCTTTTAATACAAGATCATGTCATCTGCAAAGAAGGAGAGTTTTATTTCATCCTTCCTTATTTGGATCCCCTTTATGTCTGCATCTTGTCTTATTTCCCATCTAGGCATTCTAACACTAGGTTGAAGAAGAGTGGGGAGAGTGGACACCCTTGTCTCATTCCTAATTAGAGGAAATGGCTTTAACTTTTTGCCATTAAGTATAATGCTGGCTGTAGGTTTGTCATATACAGCCTTTATTATATTGAGGAATGTTCCATGGATTCCTAGTTTTTCCAGAGCCTTCATCATAAAAGGGTGTTAGATCTTGTCAAATGCTTTTTTTGCATCTATTGAGAAAACCATGTTGTTCTTATCCTTGCTTTGTTGATGTGATGAATTATATTGTTTTGTGTATATTGAACCAGCTTTGCATCGCTGAAATGAATCCTGTTTGATTGGGGTGTACAGTTCTTTTGATGAGTTGTTTAAGTCGATTGCCAAGATTTTGTTGAGAAGTTTTGCGTGGATATTCATCAAAGAAATGGGTCTATAGTTCTCTTTCTTTGATTAGTCCCTGCCTGGTCTCAAAAGATTTTTTAATCTCCTGTATATTGAGTCATGTGTGAGTGTCTAAAACAATGTAGTCAGGTGTAAAATGTCCCATATGTGGCACTGAGTAACTACACTTATACCTCTTGCCATAGCTGATACCCTGCTCAGAATTTACAGTGGCTTAGATATCAAGAACAAAAAACTACTAAGATTGATTTTCCAAGTATAATTCCTAGTTAGTGTCTGCCTCACTACTTACCATTTAGTAACACCCAGATAGTTTAGACCCATGCTGGGTGCTGTGCATGAGGCATTTAGCATTAAAGCATTTAGTGACAGTATAAGTCTGTGTGGCTTTATGGCTAAATAGTATTAAACCAACACAATTATCACTAAGTGCTAATTCTTGGATTTATTAAATGGATAAAAATTATGGTTGGGGAGGCAAAGACTGAAGTGTAGTTTTCTATTAAAACTGCAAATGCAGTAACCTTTTCATTACAGAAGGAATGCTCTTCTTAAGTTTTCCCTGCTTTTTTCATTTTTAAATAATTAATTTTCAATAATAATACTTTTTTTCTTTCCCTGTTGATTCCAGAGAAATTTATCACTTAGCTTAAATAATACAGTCTATTCATTTAATGGGGTTATTATTGTTATTATTATTTTCTGCTCTACACATCCAAGTGCCTTTGAAATTTAACATGTTTAAGGTCTCTCATGAGATTTCTGCTGTTTACCAGGATGATTTTGTCTTTTTTTTCTCCCATGAATTAAAAAAAATGATTGGTGCAAGTCACATTAACAAAGGCACACCTGTATTGAGATCCCAAAGTGAAAACCAGCTAGGTTTCCTGTTCTTACATAGGGCATTCATTCATCAGTGTGATCTCGGCCTGCACTGAAGAAACCGTCTTCTATCTTGAAAATAAGTGTGAAGGATAAAAAATTATCCTAATGTGATTCTATTGGAAGGCCATTATGAAAAACCAACATATTAACAATAAACTGCAAATTGTTTTTTTTCTTTTTTCTCTTAAAAGTAAACCCTGGTGAGGATAATATTTTGCACACAATGAGACTTCTATAACCTGATCAATTGTTTGCTTCTGAAAAAAGGCTAAATAGTGTCCTTACCTGATAAGGCCCTGGCTTCTTTTATTTCCCAATATTCTTTAAAGTATTGGTTACACATATATGAAACATTCTTAGTTTATCACGATGCTGGAAGTCTAACATTTCAAACTGGGACTCTATTACAGACACCTGAGAAAACAGGTACAATGTTCAGAGTGACCACTTGACCATCTTGCTCTCGCTATGGGTTCTTTGTAAAGGTAGAAAAACCAGCTGATTTTGCTTTTGAAGGCTACTGTTTTTTCTTTCTCTTTATACAAGATACTTTATTGACTGCCCCAAAGAAAACTAGCCAAATGATGCCAAGACAAAATAAATTAACTCCCATCTCCAAATCTTAATAATTTACAATGGATTACAAACTTGGCTCTACATAGAAATTAATTTGCACTGACATAGAATTGACACAGATGATTAATTTTTTTCCTTTTATGTTAAAATGACCAAGGTAATTGTGAATATTGATGTTTTAAAATCCTAAAACCAAACTTTATTCAAAATTCCATACTTTATTCATTTCCTTTGTTTACATAATTAAAGATGCTCTTAACAAATTTTAAGAAAAACATAATCAACTCTTAAATTTGTTTTAACTTCTGGGGATAATTATTCTACTTTCTAAGATATTGTAAAAATCTTTTCACATCTTATTTATATCTTGACTATAATGTATGAAAAATTAGGACAAACAGTAGTCACAATTTACTGTATTTTAGCTTACTTGTTTTCAACAAATCAAAACTGACATAAACATATTTTAAAGAAACTTTTCTAATGTCTAAATATAATAGCTGATGCTGGGCACTGGTGGCTCATGCCTATAATCCTAGCTACTCAAGAGGCTGAGATCTGAGGATCGTGGTTCAAAGCCAGCCCGGGCAGGAAAGTCCTTGAGACTCACATCTCCAATAAAGCACTAGAAAACCAGAAGTGGCGTTGTGGCTCAAGTGATAGAGTACTCTCCTTGAGCTGAAGAGCTGAGGGATAGCGCCCAAGCCGTGAGTTCAAGCCCCACCACTGACAAAATAAATAAATAAATAGCTGCATTAAGAGCTAGAGGAAAATTGATGTAAGAAAATTGCTTCCTGTTTCTGTAGATATGATCTGGTATTATTTTAGATAATAATTATTACAGAAATTTGAGATGTTGTTCTTCTAAGCAGTTATTTTATTTTGATTTCTATCTTAAATATCCACACTCATATGTTTCTCCCCATATAAGGAAGATGTTTTAGAAAAAACATTTATATATATCTGTAGGAAAAATTATATAAATGTTTTAGTCTAAAGCCGTTGTTTAGCCAATTAACACTATGTTGAAATGTACTAATTGAAAATTAATTATTAATAGTACCGAAAGTTGTTAAGCATTGTGTAAAAAATGCTTATGTCCCCGCCTTATAGTAGGGACTAATGTGTAAGCATTTGTTATTAGGAAAAATATCAATAAATCTAATATTTTTCATTTTAAATTATAAGCATCTAGAAATACATTCAACCACACACACATATAAGTATATATAATATGTATATTTTACAGTGTAATAAGTAGTCTGCATTTTTCTTTATTTCAGAGATTTTGAAGTCTTTGAATAGAAGGAAATATCAACGTCTTCCATTTTCTTCAGAGTTCCCATTTATTATTAATTATTTATCTCACAAATATCTACTTATAAAATGTTTGCAAGATAATAGGAAGCTACCCTGGTGGCAGTAACTATAAAGCAATACATACAACGAATTTACACAATGTTAGATTATTCTAGATCTGTGACAGTAGTAAAGAAGTACAATAACAAAAGCAGGTAGATTAAGCAATTAATTGAACTCCAGAAGTTATTTGTTCAAAACCTCTGGGTCCATAACAATGTATGAAATTGAAGATGTGAAAGAAACAAGCTAGTTGCTATACATTCCTCATAAGCATCTTGTCAAGAAAATCATAGAAAGCTTCGGTGTTCAACTGGAAAATGGTGAACTTTGGATACAGGTATGTCTGTAAGATTGTAAACCAGTTTTAAAGATTAATAACTGGGTGTGGGTAGCTTTCAGGTTTGTTCCTATTGGGGACACCCTGCTCTCAAATGCTCTTTTAGCTCCCAGCATAGGAGGATAGACCTTAAGATACTTATTGTCTTAAAGCTTCCCTGAAGCAGGTAATGAGGACAAACATTAGCTTCAAACAATTTCTGTTCATACAAGCAATTGAACTGTCAAAAAGGCAATGATTAATGATAATTTATATGAAAATTCATGGAAAATAACTCGATGCAATTAAAAAATCTTAAAAAGAGAAAATTCTCTTGAAAATACTTGAAACACTACATATGCTTGTATTTACAGATAAAGAGAAAATATTTTGGACAACTTTTTAAAATAATAATGAACAAATCTGGTTTTGCTGAAGGGTATACATTAGATCTTGTGATGAAAAGTAATGAATTGAGTGGTTTTTGTTTGGAAGAATTTGTACATATTCTAGAACATAGCAGAGAGGGGGGAGAAAGAGAGTGTGAGAGAGAAGCAATTCCTGTTTGGCAGGTACCAGGCTACGCCTCCTATCATATTACATATGATATGATTATAAACCAGGAGACAGGAAAATTGTGAGTTTTCCATCTAAAACAAGAATATATCATATGAACCAGTAACTTACATCATGCCATTATTTAGTTAGTTCTTTAATTATGATTGCTTCATGAGTCAGGAATGATACATAGTGTTCCCAGATTATTTTTATTTCAATATTTTTCTTATTTTTAAAAGCTGAAAGAAAATATCATAATACACATCTGTAGGGAAAAAGCCTTCCATGGGTAGTTTTCGAATCTGTGACAGAGAAAACAGAGTACATACTCTACAGCATATGGCTCTTTGGAAGAGACATGTATTATACTTTGAAATGACCCTTATAATATTCCATTCACTTTCGTACCTCATCCTTGTCCTTCTATGTGCTCATTTGGAACCATGAACAACTTTGTGGTGTTTTTAGTACAGTAGTTATGAGTAAACCATGTCCTAACTCAATCAACATCACTGCTACCAGGTCTACCTACCTCAAGTCTACCTACTTGAGTTTGCATATTGGAAATTCTAAATAAGACTCTTCTATAACTTTACTTTTTTAGTTCATTGCTGTTTAAATTTAAAGAACTTGACATTCTGGTATCTATTATGGCTCTAAGTCTTCATGTTTATGATGGGAATAATTTGATTTTCTGAAGTTACCAAAATAATGAATTTTCAATTATGAAAAACTTGTCAGAAAGAGGAAATTATTAAAAAAGAAACTAAACATAAAATATCATCACTCAAAACAGTTCCTAACATTTTAAGATATTTTGTCAATTTTCTTTTTCTTTTTGTTGGTCATGAGGCTTGAACTCTGGGCCTGGGTGCTGTCCCTCAGCCCTTCAGCTCAAGGCTAGCACTCTGCCACTTGAGCTACAGAGCCACTTCCTTGTCAATTTTCTTGTATAAGAGAGGTATATGCCTTGCTAATTTTTATATTTGAATATTATGTGTATACATATATATATTCTGTTGTTTCATATTTTACTAGGACCATTTTTAAAGTTATCAAATATTCTTTGTAAACATGGCTACTAATGGAAACATGATCTAGCAGACATGAAGTACTGTTATTTACTAGGCTGTTTGTCATTATTATCATTTCACAGGCATTCTGAGCCTGTGTTTTCCTCCAGTGATATTTTACCACAAATGTAACACATGTTAGCATACAAAGCATCCACAAAGCACAGACACAATGGCCTTGAGCAGGTATATTCTTCCTGTTAGATGCTTGGTTTGATTTACAGACATTTTCTATCATTAGCAGAATTTTTTAATTTTTATTAAACCTCTTTTTTTCTTTTTTAATTTTTTTATTGTAAAGATGATATACAGAGGGGTTACAGTTACACAAGTAAGGTAGTTAGTACATTTCTTGTCTAACATTATTACCCACTCCTTTGTTTTTCTCCCACTCTCCCTTCTCTCTGCCCCCCACTCCCTGTTAAGTTGTAAATAAAATTCATTTCTGACATAGTGTCTTGTGAATATTGTTGTTGCAATCGGTCTTCCTTTGTCTTTTCAGCATTAACAGATTTTAGCTTTTCAAAATGTTAAAAGAAAATTAAAGCCATTTTATACATATTACTTCTTGCTTTCTAAAAACTAAACATCTCAATTCATTTTGTTGGATAGTTCGCCACATTTGAACATAAGAAAATGTTTTCTCTTTAAAAATAATATTCTGTCTTATACACATAGTCAATGCTATGTTTATTTCCTTCAGATAGCCATTTACACCTGTGTGCCAGTGGCCCATGTCTATATTCCTTCCTACTCAGAAAGCTGAGATCTGGGGATCACAGTTTAAAAGCAACTTGGGAAGAAATGTTTGAGAGATTCCATCTCTGAAAAAAGTCAGGCTGAAGGTATGGCTCAAGTGAATTCCAGCTGAGTAAGACATCTAAGTGACCACAAGAACTTGAGTTCAAACTACTATACTGAGAGTAAAAAACAAAAACAAAAAAACAAAAGCAGTATGACAAAACTACTCCAAAGTTTTTCCTTTTGTTCAGGTACTAGTATCTATAAGTTCTGTATTTGAAGAAATAGGCAAGATATTTGCCTGCTTGGTAATTATTTGAAGTTTGATAATTATTTCAAATTTTATTTCTAAAACTTTAAATGAAAATTTTAAAACAAAAAAGGATTTATGCGAATAAATTGAGAAATATCAAAAAGTATTTCCATACTTTAAAACATTGCCATTTGATAATGTAGTGTTATGTATTTTTATAATATAATGCTTTAAAATGGACAAACCTAATCTTGTGCCCTTCCTTCTTTTATAAACTTCTAGATATAAGTACTTAATTTCTAAGTACTTTTAGTGTTTAGTTGATTTATATATGTGTCTATATATGGGGGTGATAAGGCCTGAAACTTTCATTAATATGGGGGAAATAGCAAATCATTTGTGATATAGGCACAAGCAACTATTTCCAGAGCAGAAATTTAGTTGCTCAGGAAGTAAGAGCAAGAATAAGAGCAAAAATCAAAAAATGAGATCACATCTCATTTTCTAGTAATAATAATTACAATGATGAGACATGCTAAGAATGGGGAAAATACTTGTAACCTATTCATCTGACAAGAGATTAATATCTAGAATATATAAAGAACTTGAGAAATGAAACACCAAAAGATTAAATGACTCAGTTAATAAATGAATTAAATAGACAGTTTTTTCAAAGAAGTACAAATGACCAAGAAACACACTTACTGAATGTTCACCACCCCTAGGCACTAAAGGAAATGCAAAACAAAATAACATTGAGATCCCATTTTATCCTACTCAGAATGGTTACCATCAAGAAATCAATAACTAAAGCTAGCTAGGATGGAGTGAGGAAAAGGAATACATACACACTGTTGAAATGTAGTATTGCAGCCACTATGGAAATATGTGTAAAGGTTTCTCGAAAGCCTAAAAGTAGAATCACCAAAGAATCCTGCTATCCCATTTCTAGACAAATATCTAAGACATCAAACAGTAGAGAGATATTCACATCCATGTTTATTGTGACACAATTCACAGCAGCTGCAAGTTACAACAGATGAATAGATAAAGAATGTGTGGTAAATATAAGTACCCGAGTATTACTCAACCATAAAGAAGAATAAAATGATGCCAAATTTTGGAAAATGTATGAATCTGGAGATAATCAAATCAAGAAGACCAAGAGAGACTCAGAGAAATACTTTGTGGTTTTACTTTCCTGTGTAAAAGCTAGATCTAAAAATACAAAGATACAAACCAGGTAATGGTTATTCATACCTGTAAACCTAGTTACTCAGGAGAGTAGGATCTGAAGATAACAGTTTGCAGCCATCCTGGGCAACAAAGCTTGTGAGACTCTCATCTCCAATTAACTAGCAAAAATCTGGAAGTGGCTCATTTGGCAGAGTGCTACCCTTGACAAAAAAGAATTCAGACATATACTAGTTATTGCAAATAAGGGAAACCATGGGACCTACTATATGTTCGAGATAAGCAGAAAAGGTCAGATAAGATGATGTTAGGTGAAATGAACCCCAAGATAAGGACACAAGTGTTTTTTTTCTTTCTCACTATTGTTTCTAACTTATTTATAAGGTGATTTTTTTTGTTGCTTTGTTTGTCCCTCCCCGACGGTATAACACCTGTTTTCACTGTATTTGATGTTGGTATAATTTGGGGAGAGGAAGGGAAAAAAACAAATAGGAATTCAGGTGGATCCATTGCAACAATCAAAAAATGAACTTTACAGCTTTGGCGGGGGGAGGGAGAGTGGTAATAGTTATGGAGATGGGAGGGCAGGGATGGTAGGGGGAAACAAAGGAGGAGGCAACATTGCTTGGTAAGAAATGTATTCATGGAATTGTAACGCCTTGCTCATGTAATTGTAACCCATCTGTACAGTATTTTCACAATAAAAAACTTCTTAAAAAAAAAAAGAGCTTAGGACCAATGCCCAGTTCCTGAGTTCAAGTTCCAGGATAGGCAACAACAAACAAATACAAAAAACCAACAAAATAACCACAAAAACAAAGATATAAATCTAAACAGAGGAAAGCGTGTGGGTTGGAAGGGACCAGAGAGAATAGGTAGAGAAAGAGAGGGTAATGGGTGAATGAATAAAATCCAAGTAAATTATATGCATGTGTGGAAATGTCATAACGAAACCTTTTATTCTGTACAATAAAGAGCCTGTGTTCTTGTTCTTTTGGAGACTGTCTTAAGTATATTTGTGGCTTTGTAAGTTTCCTAGTTGTCTTTGTAGTTTTCTGCTTAAAATCCACAAGGGTATAGGTTGATGGTAAGAGTTCACTCTTGTAATACTATAAAATCAAAGGGATGACATTCTTTTGGCCATCAAGTAGTGGAGATGATCCCTAAGTTATTCCAAGACAACCAGTTCTACACAACTTTTTTCTTAATGTCAATAAACTTGAACAATCTCACATCATCATAATAGGCAGGAGAATGAGTTAGGTATATAAGCAAACACATCTTTTCATAATTTAAATATTGAATCATAATTTCTCAATGCCTACTTAATATTTCTGAAAATAATTCTTAGAAACATCTTAGATTGCTATAGCTCTCTAAGTTTAATGTGATATGTTAAAGAAAAAGGGGACATTATAAATACAAAGCCTTAGTATATTTTACTAATTTATTTTTCTTCATGTGCAGATTATATATCCTATTTATGTTGTTTGGATATATCTTTAATTTTATGTTTTTACAAACATGCTTTCATCAATAAAGAACTTTTTGGTACTGGAGACACATATCTTAGACATTAGGAAAGTAGTTTAGACATAATGGACAATTTGCAAAGTAGCTCAGAATAGTGAAAATTTTTCATATTATTTTTTATCTTGTTTTATATTATTCTATATTGATGAATTATTTTGTATCAACAGATGCATTTTTCTTTGTCACAACTCCTCAGGCAGATATTTCAAAATTACTGTATTCTTCCTATTTTGCTGACAATTAAAAACTTGGTATTTAATACTGCTGGCTATGACATAATGTAATTTACAACATCATAATTCCCCTTGATGGAACACAATCGTTTTAGGCTTTCTTCTCAGGAAAGAACATGCCGTATTAAACAGAGTTCTGATATCGTCACGCTGTTATCATATTACAGAAAGCACTAATCCGTAGGCCATGCATCTAACTTCCAATTCCTGAAATAATCCATGTTGGGTCTTGTTCTGCTTTCTTGAGAATTTGCCCTTTTTGAGGATGTGGAGATTAGCCTCACTTGCAAGGTGATCTTTCTTTTATGAAAATGAGTTTTAGTTCCAGATGCTTGATATGAGTCTTATTATTTTTTTCACTAAACTGTGCTACCCAAGTGTTGAAAAATGTTACTTTGGATGATTGCTTTCTTTCTTTCATTTTTTTTTACCAATGTCTACTGAATCAGTGAAATAGAAGATATGAAATTTGGATGAGGCCAAGGGTGGTGGTTCACAAATGTAGCCCCAACTACTCAAGAGGTAGAGGTAGAAGGATCAGTCTGAGGCCTACCTGGGTAAAGAGCTCAAGACCCTATAAACAAATGAAAAAATTAACAAATTAAGGGGAGTGTGGCTCAGTCAAAGAAGACTTGACTAGCAAGCTCAAGGCCCTGAGTTAAATCAGTTTTAAAAAATCACAAGAAAGAAATTTGGGTGCCATATCTAAGAGAATAAGAAAGAATAAGGAAAATAATAGTATAGTTATTAGTTAAACTTCATTTTGTCTTCAGGTGTTTTATCTATCTACTTCTGACAATGACTTCAAAATTATGCAAATTCTACATCCTTTTCTACATCACAAGAGAAATATTTGTAATGAGGACTCACCTCTCTTTTTGGCTCAGGATTAAATATTTCTAATGAAGACAAATCCTGCTGGGAAATACTGCCCAAGGGAATCGGAAGGATTTTGAAGGAAGAGGATGTCTACAAGTATTTCTTTGGAAAATAATCTCGTAAAGGCCGATCCATAGTTCTTCTAAAAGCTGTAAGGGAATAGAAAATAGAATTTTGAAAGGCTGTTTTAAATATTTAAATATTGCTACTTTTAAGAAATACCATGAATAATGGAAATGGACATTAGGAAAGTAGTTTAGTCATAATGGACAATTTGGAAAGTAGTTCAGAATGGTGAACAATTTCATATTATTTTATATCTTACTTGTTTCATATTATTCTATATTGATGAATTATTTTATACTGTTGTAAGGTAAATCATCCCAGAAACCACATTTTAAAATATAGAATATTGGAGTCTTTATTATACAGTTAACAGGCTGCAGGCTGCCAGCTGTTACAAAGGGGTGCAGCATGCAAATACACATGACACAGCTAGGAAACATGCTAAAGAGGAAAGAAATAACAAGAACAATACCAACAAGCCAATTCAGCTTAAATGGAGAGCTGAATTGGGTATGCCATGCTGACTGGAGACTAGCCAGGAGCCAGGTCACATGATCACAGAGACACACAAGGCATGGAGTCCTGGCACTAGGCTTCTCCAGGCCTAAATATGTCTGCACAGGGGACAGATCCTCAGGAAATTCCCAGTCCCAGGCACTGGACTGACATATTCAGTAACCTATCCGCCAAGTGCCTGTCCCTGCCTCCAGGGGTCCAGGCACCCCCTTACCTGGGGGGGGGAGGGCTAGTTTCTTCCCCCAGCATGAAGACAAGATGCCAGACCTATAATCCACCATGTGGCCAATATGGCGCTGGCCAGATTTGACCTCCTTACTTCATTATCAACAGATGCATTTTTCTTTGTCACAACTCCTCAGGCAGACATTTCAAAATTGCTGTATTCTTCCTATTAGAAGATAACCAATAGCTACTAATTATTTCTTTTCAGGAGATGAAATACTATATTTAAATGTGAATTGCTGATTTTTTTTATAACTGAGTATGGGAAATTTGTTCTTTTTCCCTTAGAAATTAATTTGGTCCTTCTAACAGAAGTGATCTACTAGTTAGCTCCATCTTCAACACCGACATAATGCATTTAAATTCCTGCAGACAGGGCATCATCTCTGTTGCTCCTTTTTGCAGGTTAGTTTCTAGGATTAAACATTGATACAAACAAATTTCAAGTGATACAGAACACATATGCCTGGAATTAAACACTTTTGGAGTAAAGTCACAATGTTTACTGTTTCATACATTTAGGATGTTCCCTTAAAGGATGGTTCCCTTAAAGATCAAGAAGGATGAATTATTGCAGAGTCTTGAAAAGGGATAAAATTGGGCTGGGAAGGTGGCTCAGTGGTAGAGTGCTTGCCACACATGTATGAGGCCCTGGGTTCAATCCCTCAGCACCATATAAACAGAAAAACCAGAAATGGTGCTATGGCTCAAATGGTAGAGCACTACCCTTGAGCTGAAGAGCTGAGGTACAGTGACAAGGTCCAGAGTTTGATCCCAATGACTGACAAAAAAAAGGAAAAAGAAAAAAGAGAAGGGATGAAGTTTGTATAAAAGTATCCAAAGGAGTATTACTAAGAAATACTTGCTGCCACAAGATTTTATAAATCTATTTATTATGTGATAAACTTAACACTGCTATTCACACTTTTTCTCTCTACTGCTCTGTATTGTAGGGATATATGATTTGGTATAAATGTATTACATAATCTTTTTACTAATAATTAAATTAAAGAAGCATGGATTAAGAATCTTCATACAAGGGATTGTACTGGATTTGTGAAGAACAC
The DNA here is from genome assembly GCF_000151885.1 of Dipodomys ordii. Classification (NCBI taxonomy): domain Eukaryota; kingdom Metazoa; phylum Chordata; class Mammalia; order Rodentia; family Heteromyidae; genus Dipodomys; species Dipodomys ordii. The sequence continues at coordinate 4,232,745 of NW_012267257.1, forward strand.
AATCAAATAGAAATATGCCTTGTACCTTTTATGAAGAAAATTCATATGAAATAATAAGTAAATCATATGTGAAATTTACTAAAATTGGGTAAATTGGTCTAATACTAAGTAAATTCTGATTATTATTTGCTACTCTCTGAATTTATTTATAAACACATTTACACATTACATAATTATATAACTATATATAACATATTATATAAGTATATAATATGTAACTTTCATGTGTATTAGAACATATATATGTATCATTATTTACATATTTATGGAGAAAAGTAGAGAGACAGAGAGAAGACACAGCACTCAGAGACACAGAGAGATAGAGGATTGAGACAGAGGGAAGAGTGAAAAAGTAAGACTAAATGATCATTTTTTTTCTCCATGATTAAGTAAACTTCTGTATAGTATTTCCCACTATTAGTTCTTTACTCTGGTGATCAATAGAACTCTTATGAAATTAAAAAGCTGTCCCTTCATCCATATGACCTATACTATATAACTACATAGACAGAGATACACCATGTATTTATTACACACAATATATAGCTGTTAAAATTAATTGCACATTCCATATGTACATAATTACAATTTTAAAGTATCTATTGAAGCTGGGCACTGGTGACTTACGCCTGTAATCCTAGTTACTCAGGAGGCTGAGATCTGAGAATCGTGGTTCAAAGCCAGCCAGGGCAGGAAAGACGTGATACTCTTATCTCCAATATTCCACCAGAAAACCAGAAGTGACTCAAGTCGTAGAGAGCTAGCTTTAAGCCGAAGAGCTGAGAGACAGAGCCCAGGCCTAAAGTTCAAGCCCCACGTACGACCAAAAAGAAAAAAAATTAAATAAATAAATAAATAAATGTCTTGACATTTTGCACTGACAATAGATTGATACCTGAAGCCAGTAGGCAAGATGGACTGACTTGTCAAGGAAAGTAATATGATGTATGAAAACCCAGGAAGTAAAAGTACAGGCATGAGGCAAGAGGAACAGTCACAGATGCTGGAGTTGGAATTAGTGCAGCGTACTGTCATCACACACACACACACACACACACACACACAGAAATGCTACTTGCCTTTCACATGCCATGGCAGATAAAAGAGGAAGATATTGAGGCGGCACTCTTGAATTCAGTCATGGAAGTGCTAACACTGATCTACAAGTGAGCACCTTGGATGAATGATGAAAGCTGACCTGGCAGCACATAGGAGATGAGGGAAAAGGGAAGCAGCAAATACTAAGGGAAAGTGTGTTCAGAGGCCTGAGAGCAATGAAAGGTGGGAGCACAAATCAGAAAAGCAAAGGAAGAGATGAAGGGGATAGAAATGGAGACTGTCCAGAAGTGATGCATAGCAAGGAAAAGTCACATGATTCTTTTCAGGTGGAAGAAAATAAGGGTCTCCTACCTAAAATATACTTACAACTCAAAAAATTAAATCTCCCAACAACAAATCCTGAAAGAAACAACTGTCCGATTAATAAATGGGCTAAAGACTTAGAGACTTCCCTGAAGAGGAAATAAGAATAGCCAATAGACACATGAAGAAATGCTCAACCTCTCCGGATAAAAGAAATGCAAATAAAACAATATTGAGATTCCACCTTACCCTAGGTAGAATGGCTCTAATCAAGAACTCTGATAACAACAGATGCTGGAGGGGATGTGGCCAGAAGGAAACCCTACTGCATTGTGGGTGAGAGTATAAACTTGTTAAATCACTCTAGAAAGCAATATGTATGGAGGTTCCTCAAAAGACTTCACATAGAGCTCTCTTATGACCCAGCAATACCACATTTGGGCATTTACCCAAAGGATCACAAACAGGGTCATACCAAAACTACCAGCACAACCATATTTATTGCAGTATTATTTACTCATAGCTAAGATATGGAACCAACCCAGATGCCCCTCAATAGATGAATGGATCAAGAAAATGTGGTATAGATGTACAATGGAATTCTATGCCTCCATCAGAAAAAAATGACATTGCCTCTTTTGTTAGGAAATGGAAAAACTTGGAAAAAATTCTATTAAGTGAAGTAAGCCAGACCCAAAGAAACATAGGTCCCATGGTTACCCTTGTTTGCAGTGACTAGTACATGTCTAGGACAAGCAGAGAAGGTCAAAGGCTATGTACATATGACAACATGAGATAATGGTAAGCAAAATGTACCCCAAGACAGAGACACAAGAGATTTTTTTTCTTTCTTGCTAGTGTTTTTAATGTAGTTACTTACAATATACTATGTGATTCTTTTGTTTCTATTGTATGTTCTTCCCCCATGATATAACCCCTGTTTTCACTGGATTTGATGCTGGTGCTCTATACCTTGTATATATATTGTTGTAATTTCAGGAGGGAAAGGGATATTGCAGAACGTTTAAATGGGGATGCAGGCTGACCCATTGTGATGATGAGATGTACAGGACACTATATTGAAAATGATCTTTACAATGTCAGGGTAGGAGGGGGATAGGAGGAGTTGAGGAGGTGGGAAGGGAAGTGATGGTAGGGGGGAAATAAAGGAGGAGGTAACAATGCTCACTATGAAATGTACTCATTACACTACTCATGTACCTGTAACCCCTCTGTACAACATCTTTACAATAAAACACACAGACACACACACGCTTGTGCACACACACACACACACACACACACACACACACACAATCTTTTGGGAGGCTTGGAATATGGCTTAGTAGTAGAGTGCTTTCCTAGCATACATGAAGCCCCAAGTTTGATTCCTCAGTATCACATAAACAGAAAAAGCCAGAAGTGGTGCTATGACTCAAGTGGTAGAGTACTAGCCTTGAGCAAAAAGAAGCTTAAGGACAGTGCCCAGGCCCTTAAAATCTTTTGGATTGCAAACATTAAAATAAGGATTTACTGACCCTTTTGCTAGCCACTAACCCAAATCAAGATTTTTTTCCAAAATCTATTTTTTATTACATGGAACAATCATTTCTATCCTAATTCTATTAATTCCAAATGGAAAAACCACCACATGTATCCCTGTCTATTCACAACTATTACCAACAAGGATCTCTGAGAATTCACATTGATTTTATAATTCAAAGAATAGAATTTTGTTAAATGCTTGCAGAAAAATGTTAAAAAAAGACATTCCCCCCCCAAAAAAAAGACATTTCCTCATATAGAAAAAAAAATTAACATGTTTGGGTACAGAACCTACCAGTTACTTTTCTCTGTTTGTTATCCAACCAGTTTAGCTACTGTAAATATAACTAAGCAATTTTTCCTCAAATATTTCTTTCCATTTATGAATGGGGGAAATCATCTATTATAATATTCCAAGTTTACAACTGAACTGCATTCATTTTTTATCATGTCTCCTTTTCATCAGAATGCTCTCTTTATTTGATTTAAATTGAAATCCAGGTAAACTCTGCCTTAATTTATCATTTTTTCTAATAGTTAAAATATTCTTTCATCTAGTAATATGATTTTTCTATTTCACTATACATGTCAAAATGAGGAAGATTTTTCTGGTAGTGAAATTACTAGGAAATGTTTTTAGTTATTTTCTAGTGGGTTCTCAATGCCACATGTAGATGAAGTACTGCTCTGCTACATATCAGATTTTTATTTTATGTTCATATTTTGCATCACAAATGAAATATGTAGCAGCGCTTGGTAACAGGAAACTGTGGGCCATATATCAATCTTCCCTTTCTGTAGCACAGCAAAAGCTCCAGGGCACTTTCCAGGAAGGAAGTTCCAAGGGCTCAAAGAGAAGTATCCCCTAAAGTCAGCAGAAGTTAGAACTCATACTTAGCAAAGACCTTTTCATTACACTCTGAGAGTGTATACACTTTATAAGGTGCATTTATGGTCATTGAAAAACTTGAGGTTCTAAAGGGACAGAACTAGACTCTAGAAAATGGTTTAATCTAAAGCATAATAAATTGTTAATTCTGAAAATTTTAACTTCAATGGGTGATATAACTTAGGATGCCTGGATATACAGATAGAACTCTTGCTTTTGGTTTATAATTTTGCATTGATGCTTAAATTTATAGTGTAGTGAGAATGAAAATGTGATAAATGAGTGGTTGCCATCCTATTTATCCTAGAATCATTCATATTATCAGTCCAAAATTCTGAATGGTTGTTTCAAGTTGAAATATCATTACATATTTCTATCATTTATTCAAATCTACTTCCACTATCTGGATATTTCTTTATGAAAAACTGTTTTTTGATTATCAAATATTTGAAAATTCAGGAATGCCAAAAAGATGTGAAAAATATCCAGATTTTTGATCATACTTTGTAAATGGATAAGAATTAAATGTACGTGTAATATAAATAATGTAAAAGACTATGTTATATACATGTACATATATACATTTTCTGTATTCCTGATTACCTAACAAACACAAAATCTTAACAAAATATGATCTATCACAGCCAATGATAAACTTCCATCAATTTTATTTGTGGACCAAGACTTTCTATTAACTATGGTGATTTAGTATCATAATTATCTTTGGAAACATTATATTCTCTAAAATTGCAGAAATATGATAAATTAAAAGAAATACACAAAAATGAGATGGGAATGGGTTGACTGAGATATTAAAAAGCAGTGTCTAAGCCTGGTGCTGGTGGCTCACACCTGTAATCCTTGCTATTCAGGAGGCTGAGAGCTGAGGATCGCAGTTCAAATCCAGCCCACGCAGGAAAGTCCGTGATACTCTTATCTCCAATAAACCACTCGAAAACCCAAAGTGGTGCTGTGCCTCAAGCGGTAGAGTGCTCTCCTTGAGATGAAGTGCTCAGGGACAGTGCCCAAGCCCAGAGTTCAAGCCCCATGACCGAAAAAAAAAAAAGCAGTGTCTATGTACACGTCAAAAAATGAGTTGGAAGAAACGAACCTGCTCAAAAGACACTGTTTTGACAAATTGGTATTTTATGAATTTTTTAAAATCTAGTTTCTGGAAAGGATGATATTTTTCCCATTGAAATTTATAGGTTAAAATTTTAAATCTTCATACACACACACACACACACACACACAATGAATAAATATGCAACAAGTAATTTACTCATGTCACTAGTTATAGATCTAAAATGAGGATAGGGAAGGAAAACAATGACTGTTCTGAAATCACAGTCCACTGGATGCTCACAGGATATTATAAATATGTGTTCTAAACTTAACTTAAAAGTACGAGTGACCAAAATAATGTATAGCCTGTACAAAAATATTGAGCACTTCTTATACTTCCCTAAGTTTTTAGGCTTTAGGAAGAGTTAAATAAAATATCAGTTAGTAACTATCATATTATGCTTGTAAAATATGGCAGTTATTTTTGGCAGGCAAAGTGATTGTTTGTATAATTCAAGTGCTTGAGTTAGATAGAACAGGTTCATCACTTCTTTTGATGACAACTTAACCAAATCATCTATCTGAGGAAAAAATAGGAATCTTCCAAGTAATGTTTTGGTTATATGAAATCTCCTTTCTTCTTCTCTTCAACAGTGATATAAACATACTCTTAAAACTGCCATCTCCTGCTGTGAAGAGGACACTTGCCATTACTCAAGATGATTCTAAGATTCCATAAAGTCCTAAAGAGATGAACATTGTCTTTGGCTCTTTGGGGACACTTAGGTAAACCATTCCCATCTCAGTACTTCAAGTCTGTCTTCACATATGCTATAGTTGGAAAAGACAGGAAAAAAGGAACAAATACAAATAAAGAGCACTTGGAAAACAAATTAATTTTCTTTTATAAAAAAATTCAGTACACTCTTGTTGGTAGGTAGTGATTTCACATTACAAATATATTCCAAGTACAAAACTTTTGCACTCCAAGTAAGCCCTAACCTCAGGTATGATTTGATTGGTTGTTTCTTACAACAAATTTGTGTGGCACTATTGCTTCATTAAATAAAAACAGATACATCTGGGAGATACGAATTTCACAGGAATTTATTTTCTATATCATGCACAATATTTTCTTTCTTAAGAACAACAGACTGCTTTATAATAATTTGTTTTGACAGTAGTTATATATAAATGCTGGGTTAAATATTTCTAGTTGTAATAGAGTATGGACATATGGGTACAGTTGTGTGGGTCTTGTCTAATTATATGTATTGTCTAATTATATGCATTATTCGATTTACTATTGTTGGAGACCATCTTCTATTCATTTAATAAGGCTTTTGCAAATTGGCAAATAGCATTTGGGCTAAAATACACACAGAATATTTGCAATGAAAAAGAAAAGAAAAAAAAACTCCTCTGCCTTTTCTCTGGTGTAGAGCAATTTGTCAAGTAATTAGCCAACCTAATTAAATTTTTGTAGCACTAATCAAACGAATATGCTAAAATTTTCTTTGCACAGCCAGTTTGCTGTCTGCTTGCATTTAACTTGATGGCTTGAAAGGGGCCCTACTCGGTCTGCCACTCCACTTAATAACCTAATTTGCATTTTATATTGGTAAATCAAATTAAGCACCAGTGGCTTTTAGTATGATTGACTGTGGTCAGGCCTGTTCAGATGGGACTTTTTCACAGAAAATTAGGCACATTTTAATATGACTGAGGCTGTGCTTTCTGTGTTCAGCAAACTGCATTCACTCAGCTAATTAAAAGTGCTTGCCTCCCCTCCCCCTCCACATGATAGATCTATCCAGCTGGTGTGTCCATTTTCTTTTGTACAATTTCTTGTTTGAAGTTTTTATTCTTAAGTATAATAAGATTGTCTAAGCAACACTTCAAATCAATTTGCATGAAGCATATAAACAATACTTTGTTAGAACTGATTAAGAAGAGGGTGTCTCTGTGTGTAAATACAGGTCCACATGAGGGCTGGGGGTTTTTAGCTTATTGTGGAGCAGCTTCAACTTCACAAAAATTTTCATTCATCCGTATACTAGCATTTGCCAATGTCATAAATAGCTTATGCTAAATTACAGAAAACTTCTTTTCTTTCCTTCTTTCCTTCCTTCCATCCTATTTAAAATTCTGACAATTTCAGTGAGAAAAAATACAAAATAAATACAAGCTTAAGAACCTTCTTAGAACACAATTAAAACAAACTTTGGTCTTTCGTTAACAATGAAATCCATTGCATTTCTTTAGTCTGTAAATGGGAAGATGAGATATTGAGATTAGATGACCAGTCCACTCATATCGACAAAACTAAAAAATCAAATCCACTTTTCTTGACATTTCAATTCAAGGTCTCACACTTGCCAAGTAGCTGAGCCACGCTTCTAGCTCTCATTTTTGCTAGTATTTTTATGATAGGGTCACTTCCTGCTCAGACACACAGGTGTGTGTGATCTACAGATATGATCTACCTGTTAGGTTTTCAGATAGCTAGGAAAACAAGCATGTGCCACTACAGCCAGATTTTCATTGAGAAGGGCTCTCTTGGACTTGTTTTTTGTTTGTTTTTTTCTTCCAGCTGGCCTTGAACTGCTAAATCTAACAATCTCAGCCTCCCAAATAGCTAGAATTACATGCATGAGTGAGCAGTGCTAGGCTTTGATCATGCTTTTGATAAAAGCAACAACCAAACTTCTACCAATGCTGATCACATACTTTTCTGACAAGAATATTTTAAAATTGGCAAATTAATAATCTAAACAGGATTAGTATAGATTAATTAACTTGATTTTTTGGCAAGTGAGTACAAAAGCCTTCAAATACTTGGGAAACAGCCCTTTCTAGTTTAGAATTTCTCTATGGTCAACCACCCCAAATAGGAGGCTTTGGAAAAGGGTAAAAAGATGTTGTAGACAACATTGCACCAAGAATAGAAAGCAAAATTACACTAAAGAGCTAACAGGAAAATGTGTGTTGGCTTTACCATCATTTTGTGCTTTCACTTTTCCTAAGAGAAGTTCAAGCTAAGTACACTAATACCATGCTCCAACTACCTTAAAATTGATCATTAAGATAAATCTTTAATTAAATAGAGAATGATGATTATAAAAGAGACCAACTCAAACATGGTGATGGCCAGAGGCACATTTGGATTTTCTGATTTATTTTAATTAAGGTAATGGTGCATATGTTCTAAAACCCTTAGTTAAAAAATAGAATTTTTAAACAAAAACAAAAAAGAGTAAGTGATTATCTAATGGCAGTACTTGGCCTAAAGGAAGGCCAAATGTCAAACTGCAAAATCTCTCAGACTTCCATAGGTATGGTTGTGAAGACTATTATCATTTGCCTCACCTGTGAAGAAGTTGCTGTCAGCATGAATCTACTTGCTGATTTTGTCTTATCTGCTACACTTAGGAAAAATAAAGTTTCAAAGTTTGAACTTCATGTTGACCCATAAAATTAACTAATGCAACAAGCAAAGAGTGTATTTCACTAATGTTTCTAAAGAAATGATTGTGTCAACTCTATTTTCAACTGCACTAATTTCTGTTTCCTTTTCTATTTTTTCTTTCTGGGGTTTAAAGGGTTGTATTTTGAGATTTTTATTTAGAAATTCCTTGAGATTTTTTTTAATAGACCCTCATATTTTATATAAACAAGGACTAATTTTTCTTCTTATTTTGTTCCAAATGCCTTTTATTTTGTTTTCTTGCCTTATGCCAAGGCATTGTTCAGATGTTTAGAGCATTGAATATTGGATATGGGAATCAATATCTTCACCTTACTCCAAATGTAAGAGAAGCATAACTTTGATTCCTTACAATTCCAAAAAAAATTACAGAGTAAAAAAGTTATAGAGGGTGGATAGGCTGTCTTTGGGGTTGCTTCTTAGTTTGTAGTGGGCAGTTGACTATATGTGTGTGTGTGTGTGTGTGTGTGTGTGTGTGTGTATGTATAAGCATATGTTTATATATGTGTCTGTGTGTGTAAACATATGCTTTTTTATGTGTGGGGGGGGCTGGTCCTGGGGCTTAAACTCAGGGCCTGGGAGAGCCTCTTTGTGATCAAGGCTAGCCCTCTATCACTTAAGTGTAACGCTTTTTCTGAGTAGTTCATTAGAGAAAAGAGTCTCATGGACTTTTCTGCCCTGTCTGGCTTTGAACCATGATCCTTAGATCTCAGCCTCTTGAGTAGCTAGGATTATAAACATGAATCACCAATATCCAGCTGTTAAAAATATCTTTGTGGAGCTGGGAAGGTGGCTCAGTGGTACAGTACTTGCCTTGCATGCATGAAGCACCACATAAGCAGAAAAAGCCGGAAGTGGTGCTGTTGCTCAAGTGGTAGAATGCTAACCTTGAGCTTAAGAGCTGAGGGACAGCAACCAGGCCCAGAGTTCAGGCCCCAAAACCAACAACAACAACAAATATATATACATATATATATATATGTGTGTATATTACAATCTTTGTCCAATTTTGTATTAGAGTAATACTAGCTTAGTGGAATGCATCTACCATATTCCTTCCCCTTCAACATTCTGGAAAAGAATATGTAGAATCCAAGTTTTAAGTCTACCTGTAACTATATTTAAATAAAGAAGATTTGATCTCAATATATAGTAGTGATAAAAAAAAACTCTTTTACTCCAATTATCTGAATAATTGACTCTATTTGCACTTCATTTTGCTAGTTTAGATCTTTCCTTGCACAAGGAGTAGATATATGATGATAGAATTTTGAGTAAAGAATATTTAAGATATGGGGAAAATGTCATTAATTGAAATATTGCAGTCCCAAAAGACCTGAAGTCTTTTCAGAATATGTATCTTTTTCTTCTTTTTCTATGATATAAGTAAAAAACATTTCAGGCCAAGGCCAGTGGCTCAAGCCTGTAATCCTAGCTACTCAGGAGGCTAAGATCTGAGGACCGCAGTTCAAAGCCAGCTAAGGCAGGAAAGACTGTGAGACTGTTATCTCCAATAAACCACCAGAAAACCAGAGGTGGCGCTGTAGCTCAAGTGGTAGAGCACTAGCCTTGAGCTGAAGAGCTGAGAGACAGCGCCCAAGCCCAGAGTTCAAGCCCCATGACCTACAAAATAAATAAATAAATAAATAAAAACTTATTTCAATTAAGAGAAAATTCTTGTTAGATTTCAAAGGATACTCAGCCAGTACAAGTCAAATGAAGAAATACCAGTAAAGATTATCCTTACAGGAATATTATGGAGGAAAAAAAATCACAATATAAAATTTACCCTAAACACAAGTAATTCACTGTCTTGACCACATAGTTTCCTGAGTAATTGCTAACCATTTAACTTTCCTATGCAGCTATCTTGGAAATATGCTTTGTTATTGCTTTTCATTCATTGTTTCATGGAAATACAACTGAATTATTACAACATTCAAAGTTGCCTTTTGGTATTATCACAATGTGTTTGCTTAGTGAATAGTACAAAGAGAAGTGATAGGAAATGGAGAGAAAGAATTCACATACTAACAGGTATAATTGAAGGAGATGAACAAAGACGGTGAGAGAGATAACTGCTGAAATTGAGCTAGAATGAAATAATTTGAGAACTAAAGATTGAATCATTTGAGATGTAAGTGACTAATAAATCCTGCCAAAACTGGTCAGAAAGTCTCTTCTTAGTTAAGGAATGAATGTACAAAATATTACTTAAAAGACCATTTTAAAACTATTTCTATCAGCCAGGTTGTAATCTGAATAGCCAAATGCTTCTGTAATAAAACAAAGAATTTCATGTATAAATTATCTATACCAGGGATAAGGGATCTATTGAGAAAACTCAATAGAGATAAGAAACACAAGGCCTTAGAAATGTCTATTGAGCAAGAAGTAGTTATACTTGAAAGTAGAAGAGGCAATTGAGGTTGGCATCCTACTCATTTAGTTCTTTGTGGCACTGTGAACCTCAAGATGAACTGTGATCTACAATCCCTTCAGATTTTAAATCTTGCCCCTTGTAACCAATGGAAAACATATGCTCATGATGTCATCATCTTCTCAAATTATAGAAAAGAAAGTACATTCGGAGGGAATAATTTCCATCGTGGAAAATACCAAAAGCCAATTTTTATCAAGGGATATATTTTACACTTCCTCCTTTGATTCTAAATTTAGAGACCATGGTCCCATCCGACATATTTTAAAAATTATTCAAACTGAATTAATTGCACGGAAGACACATTATCAAGCTAATATACATACGAGCACACTGTAGGAAATGAAACCAATAACTATGAATTAAGTTATAGGTGATTGGAGACTGGCTAAGAAACTTGATCAAAATGACACAGTCTACATGAATCTTTGCTTGCTGTATGTTCTAGATGTAATTTGGAGTGATTATCCCTAATGCTTACCATAGGGGTCTTCAAGTCTACAAGCATCATGATATTTCTGCTACTCTTGATAGTCTGCAAAACGTTTTTCTACTACTGCAGAGGAAGCACACCTGTTCTAAAGCTACTTGTATCAGACGATCTTGCTCTCTGCTTTCATCTTCAGTAGTCACCCTCCTCCAGGCAATTCCTTTCCTGGAAGCAAACAGGCAGCCCTCAGTTCATAACTGTATTCCAGACCAGCAAGTCTACAAGACAACAACTTACTGATACAATCAACTACTTACACACTTTCCCCTTCCTAACTATCGTGGTTTGAATTGTATTGCCCCCCAAAATATATTCAAGTCTTCAACGTCAGTACTCATGAATATGAATTTTGCTGGAAATATGGTTGTTACAGATTTAAATAACTAGGCAATAAAAGCACAAAAGAAGTGTACAATGTGGTTACATTGAAATAGAGTGGGCCTTAATCTTATCACTGTTTCTTTGGTTTTGGGGTGTTTGGGTGGAGTTGTTTGTTTGTTTTATGTGGGGTTTTTTGTATGTTGTTATTGGTTTATTTTTTTGCCAGTCCTGGGCTTGAATTCTGGTCCTGGGTTCTGTCCTGTGCTCCATTTGCTCAAGGATAACAACTCTACTATTTGAGCTACTTGAGTAGTTTATTGGAGATATGAGTCTTCAGATCTCAGCCTCCTGTAGCTAAGATTATAGGTATGAGCCACTAGTGTATGGATATGATTACTCTTCTTAAAAGGAGAAATTTTATTACAAAAGCACATATCAAAGGCATGTGGCCATTGAGACAGAGATTGAAGTGGTATAGATGTAAGTCAAGGCTCCAAGAATTGGTGGCTATCACCAGAAACTTCAATCTAGTCTAGGAATAAGTAATTTTCATCTAGAGCCACTAAAATGATGCATGGCTCTACTAACACCTAGATTTCAGATGTCCAGATTCTAGAACTTGAGAATATAAATTTCTCTTTATTTTAGCCATCCATTTTATGGTAATTTGTTAGACAGCCCTAGTAAAGAAGCATCCCCATCATGTTTCAGACATTTACTTTATTTGCTTGACTTCTATAACAAGATGGTAAGCTATTTTTAAGGGAACAAATTCAATCTGGACTATTGAGAACAGATTCTTTCCTAATTGTATAGGGTCCTGGTCCCCTTTCCCCTCGTTATTATTCCTTTCTATGCCAGCACTTCTCATAGCTTCCTCTCTATTGGCACCTCGACAAGTTATTTCCCTGTTTTCCAAAACAAACAGAACCACCAGCCATTTAACCTTGCTGCCTCCTCTGGCTGGCTGTGGTCTTGTTTTTCTCATGTGTAGGCTTTAAAGAAAAACAAACAACAAAATTTAGATTTGACTTCTGCTCATATCTATTACTTTGGACAATTTAGTAAAATTTGGAGAAAGTAGTTACTCTCTAAACTTCACATAATTTTATAAAATGGGAATGATGTCCAGTTTTTATCCTTGAGTACTGAGAATTGAAAAATAGTATCTATTTCTTCCCTTCTTTAATTTCTAAATTCTCAAAGGAGTGATTTTATTCATCTACTAGGTGTATATCAAGGTAAAAATTCATCTTAATGAATTTGTAGTTATTTCTGAATGAAATGTTCCTCTTGAGCTAGAAGTAATGGTCATACACATAATCCAGCACTCAGGAAGTTGATCTGGAATCCAAAACTAGACTATGCCACATCATAAAACCTTATTTCAAAGAAGCTCCTCCTTAGCCGGTGCCTGTGGTTAATGCTTGTAATCCCAGCTATTCAGGAGGCTGTGATCTGAGGATTACAGTTCAAAGCCAGCCTAGGTAGCAAAGTCTATGAGACCCTTCCAATTAAGCACTGAAAAAGGTGGCAATGGAGATATGACTCTAGTCATAGAGTGCTAGTTTTGAGTAGATAACCAAAAAGAAAAAGTGCCTCCTTCTTTTGGTAATGTATCTTTCCTAAAACAAAATGTACCAGACCTAATTATAGAAAGAAAAAGAGGCTGATATTTTTAATCCCATCAAACACCATAGATTTTTAAACTGAGATGTTTATTATATTTTATTAATTTGTTATTGATATATCTGCAGTATACTATTTTCTGTTGACTGATCGTCCCCATGTTTTCATTTAATTTTCTTTATTTGCATTTTTGTTAAATAAAATCTCTGATTGATTGATTAATTGATGAATTGATTGTCTGATTGACTGATTTTGCCAGGCTGGAGATCAAATACATGGCCTCACACTTCATACATGCTAGGCAAGTGTTCTATCTCTGAGCTCATCAACAGATTAATTTTACTATATTCTTCAATACATTATATATATATATATATATTCATCAACACATTAATTTTACTATATATCCTTTACTATATATCCTTACTCTGGTTATTCTTTTGCACATATCCTAGAGATTACAGCAATGTCTGCTGATTTATATTCCAATACAAGCTAACCCACATGTATTTTCTTTGTTCTTCTATCCTTCCATTTCTGCTATTGTCATGAAGTTTAATTCCATATATATTCTGCAATCTATGTAACATTGTGATTCTTAGCATAAAGTAAAATCAATTCATATTTATCCAAAGATGTATCCTCCTGACTTTACAACTGCAGTTTTAGTTTTGTTCTTTCTTTGGGCTACTTTCTTTGTATTTGAGCTAGTTATTATGATACTTTTAATAGTGACTATAAACTAAGTTGTTTGTGTGAAAATGTTCTCATTTTCCTTCTATTTTATAAAAATAAACAATACTTAAAAATTATAGGATATTCATTTATTTCTAGAATATTAAGAATAGTATCCATAACTCAGGGATTAGAGCACTGTTCGTATATCCATTGTTCATAATTTCAATGGCTTCTTTTATGAAGTCACTCATATCTTAGTTGTGACTTACTGCTCTTAGGCTTTTAGATCATCTTACTGCCCTTCAGAGAATATTCATTAGGTCTTATGCTATGTAGATAGAAACCAGAAACTGAGCTGATTCAAAGTTGTGCAGCAATTTTTTAATGACTTAGCTGATATATAGTTCATCTTTAGCTCTATGATATAACCTTTCAGGAAACTCAGTATTTAGTTAAAGGTCCTGATTCTTGGTAAAGAAGGAATTGCACATATACACCACATTTTCTTGATCCATTCATCTACTGAGGGGCATGTGGGTTGGTTTCATGTCTTAGCTATGGTGAGTAATGCTTCGATAAACATAGTGGTGTTGGTAGCTTTAGTTTGGCCTTGTTTGTGATCTTTTGGGTAAATGCCCAAAGGTGGGATTGCTGGGTCATAGGGGACCTCTATGTGGAGTCTTTTGAGGAACTTCCATAATGCTTTCCAAAGTGGTTGAACAAGTTTACATTCCCACCAACAATGCAGTAGGGTTCCTTTTGGCCACATCCCCTCTAACATCTGGTGTTCTTAGATTTCTTGATTATAGCCATTCTAACAGTGATGAGGTGAAATCTCAATGTTGTTTTGATTTGCATTTCTTTTATGGCTAGATAGGTTGAGCATTTCTTCATGTGTCTATTGTCCATTCTTATTTCCTCTTCAGAGAAGTCTTTAGCCCACTTATTAATTGGGCAATTGTTTGAGGATTTTCTGTTAGGGGATTTAATTTTTTGAGTTCTAATAATATTTTAGATATGAGACCCTTGTCCGTGGTATGGCTAGTGAAGATCTTCTCCCAATCCGTGAGCTTTCTATTGATCTTGCTAGCTATGTCCTTTGCCATGCAGAAGCGCTACAGTTTCATGCAGTCCCATTTGTCCAACCTTTCTTTGATTTGTTGTGTTTCTGAGTTTCTCTTAAGAAAATTTCAGCCTGTGCTAAGGAGACCTAGGATTTCTCTTATGCCTTCCTGTAATGTTTTCAGTGTGTCTGCTTTGACTCGAGGTCTTTGACCCATTTGGAGTTGATTCTGGTGCAGGGTGATATATAAGGATCTAGCTTTATATTTGCTTTCTCAACACCAAAAGGGTGGGAAAATCCTACTCTGTTGTTTCCTGTGCTATAAAGTTTCAGAATTCAACACACTTCTGAAGAAACAATCTGTAGGCTTGAAGCTTCTGAAATTTCTTCTTATTTTTCTCATCCTCATGAGATAAAGCGGCTTTCTCTAATCCCAAAGGACTCACTTTTTTTCAGTGTCCTTCTATGAAAAAAGTCCTAGATTCTCAGCTTGTTAACTACATCTCTGATAAGCAAATGCTAGGAAGGAAAAGATGTTGCTCATTGTCATCTTAACAATCACGATTCCTCTTACTGGAACATAATCTTCCTAATCTTTGTGTTAACACCTCCTTAACAACCTTAAATAGATCTTTTTTGTACCAGTGAAGGAGTGTGAATTCTGGGCTTCTCATTCTTCTCTTTCAGCTATCTTGTTCACAATTGGCACTATACCACTTAGGCCATGCCTCCAGTCTGGTATTTTGTTGGTTAATTAGAGATAGAATCTTCAAAACTTTTCTACCCAGGTTGGCTTTACATCATGATGTTCCAGCTCTTTTGTCTTCTAAAATTACAGATTGAGCAACCAGTATTTAGCTAAATAGATTACTTTAGTATTTTCTCCAGATTTTTTTAGCTGTTCTTGAAAGTATGTTTTATGTAAAAACAAGCTAGCTGTGCTGACGCTTTTTTCTTTTTATTGTGAAAGTACTGTACAGAGGGGTTACAATTACATGGGCAAGATAATGAGTACATTTCTTATCAAGCATTGTAGCCTCCTCCCTTGTTTCCCCTTCCCATGATGCTTCTTTCTCTAAATATAAATAATTACATTTCTATTTCTAATATTTTAGAGATCTAAAACTTTCCCATTTAATTCATGCCTCAAACGTTTACTGAGATTCCATCGTATCACTGAAACCTTTGAACACTAGGAATAGACCACTATTCTCACTACTGAAGTTCATCATGTTCAGAGAAACTTATCCTCTTTTCTAGAAAAACCTATTGAATCTTTCTTTTTATCAGGTGCACTGATAAAATCAGCTCTTAAATGTCAAACCTAATTTATCGACTTCATTTACATTTATTAACTTCAACTCCCAACTCTTCCTCAAGATAGGGGTCTCAGTTGCTTCATGTGACCAGGTACCAATTACTCTGAATTAATCTTCTACGATGTTTTTTTAACCCATTCCTTTCAAATGCCATTTTCTTTGTCTCTACCTTTGATCTAGCTCTTTGTCCATTCTCCCATGAATTGACTTCTAGCTTACCCATTTTTCATTTTATTTTTAAATGTGATCCTTACATATGATCACTTGCTTGCTAAGTGCCATTCAGACTCATTGCTGTTGTTTGAAAATATTTTCCTACTTTTACAACAAAGCTTCCTTTACAGTTTTATCACATAGCTTCTTCCATGAAGTTACTTCTCAGTTAACTCCATGTTTTTAGTGCCCAGATGAATAACAGCAAGTCCTTTCTATCATGCCTTATACTGTCACATATTTAAGACATTCGTCTTGCCATTCTTTCTACCAAAGGCCATTATAATTCTTAACACCCTCTATATTTGATTAGATGGACAGACCAATGTCACTTTCTACTTGAAATATTCATTTAAATGTTCCTGAATTTTCTGGTTCCTGTGATCATTTTTTCAAACATTTATTGCATGTCATTTATATTTAGCCAGATCATCTCTAAGCTAGAATTGGAATCAGCCCAGTATTGTCAATGACTAATAAACTTTCCTGACTTACTAGAAAATAAAGCCTTGGGCAAATACCTTGTTTATTAATCTTACTCTGTGAACTTAGCAGTTTACTCTTTAACCAACTTTGATTCTGGGGAAAAAATAAGTCCTATCATCTCATATGTATATTATTTGCAAGGTATTTTAATGACTAACCTTGATTTGAACTTTTTTGATCTAACTTGTTGCAGCACAGGTATTGACGTTAGCATTTGTCTGATAAGGTTTCTGAAAACTAAGTCATCTACTGAAACCGTCTGATACTTCCGCTAAATTTTCAACTCCATTGCTTACAGTCACATAAAACACTGTGTATCACTATTCGTATATTCTAAAGACAGAGTGAGGAGCCTTAGGGCTGGGCGCCGGTGGTTCACGCCTGTAATCCTAGCTACTCAGGAGGCTGAGATTATGGTTCAAAGCCAACCCTGGGCAGGAAAGTCCGTGGGACTATTATCTCCAAAGAAACCTTTTTTATTCTCCAAGAAACCTTTTTTAGGTCATTATCTCTGCCCTGAATTCACTTCTATCTCTTCTTGTTGGCCACTATTTTAATGTGTTTTTATAAGATACACCCCGACAATGTATCTTGTTCGATGTTTCCCCTTTCTTCACTCTTCTCCATATCCCCCCTCCCATTCCTACCCCCATCCCCATCCTAAAATTATACAATGACAACATTTGGTTTCCCTATCTCCCTCCATTCTGTGTCTCCCACATTCCTCTCCCCCCAAAAAAAATGTGTTTTTACTGCATGGTATTCATTTTGATAAATAGTTCATTAGTGCTTCAAAGAGTTATACCTTTCCACTCCTTCCCATTCTTTAGTCAGTTTGTTTGTGTATGTACAAAGGGCTCTATGTATATTATTATGCATGTTTGCTTATTATAATTAACTTTCACATATTAAAGAAAGCATGTACCATTATTATAATATAGTATATCTCCAAAACCAAAACAGATATATATATATATATATAGAGAGAGAGAGAGAGAGAGAGAGAGAGAGAGAGAGAGAAAGTTGTATAACATTAAAATGAGCTTTCATTTGTGGGAAGAATAATAGTCACCATTAGGTTTTTAGCATATATATATCTATATATATATATATAGAGATAGATATATATAGATATATATATCACAGAATTTAAAAACAGGTTTCTTCTTGAGGCAAGTTGGAGAAGGGTAGACTCACTCAGTATGGCTTTTGTCTTTATAAGACAAAGAGATACTCAAAGAAATGTGAGGATGAGGACCTAACTCAAGCACAGCCCCAGTGAGCAAGGATATGCCGAGGACTGCCTGTTACCTGTCACCATATGCTAGAGGAGAAGAATGAACCACATCCATGCTTACAGGAACCAGCCCTGCTCATAATGACTTACACCCCAAGTCTAAATACACAAGAATAAAATTGGTTATTTTAAGCCACCTAGTTTGTGTCTGATTACAGTGCCACAGGTAATGAATGCAGAACTAAAGGCAGTATTATTAATCTGAAAGTTGTTCATTCTAATAGATGATTTAAACTATTTAGGCTTTATATTTTAAAATATCTTCATAAATTCAAACATACCAGGGACAGAACCAACTTGAAAAAAGAAAAACATCTTCCAACACAGTGCAAATTTTTATTAGTTGTAGGGAACCATTACTTTGAGCATCTCTGCTTCTTATTGCCCTTTGGGTATAAATTTAATTTTGGACAGTTGCAGAAAATTGAGAGGGTACACGTAATTTTAAAAATATTCATGTCTGATCATATAAAATAATTGTATTTATTAAAATGCAGAAAACAACAGACTTATCTCTGTTATTTTTTTCGTGTGTGCATGAAAAGTAAATTCTCCCAAACTATTATTGTTAGGACATCCATCAAACAAGATGAAAATGGTACCTAACTGTCTTTCAAATGCTTACTACATATTTAAAGAGGAATTCACATAAATTATGTGGGTTTAAGATTTTTAAAATATGGATGGTTTGTAAAACATAGAGACATAGAGACTGTGTGTCAAATAGCATGTCACAAAAAACAGGCACCAGAATGGGATGTGAGAAAGCAAATGGTATAGCCAAATATAGATATATTTATTAATAAGTCTGCTGATATATTTGTTATAAGGGTCTGTTATGTGATTTGGAAATCTAAGGATTCAAATATTTCTGGTCAGCAAGTGTGAGATCCAAGACAGCTAGTGATATAGTCCCCGTGTGTCTTAAAAAGAAAAGTGTCGGTGTAAATTCTAGTCCAATACCAAGTCTTAAAGCTGTAGAAGACTGCTTTCTCAATTCAAAGACAATTAGGAAGGGTTGAAATGTTTTGTCAAACAGCCATCTTGTTCTATTCAGTATTCTAACAAGGTTGCATGAGTACTACTGTTTTACTCAGTCTACTGATGAGAATGTTCAGCTCATCCAAAGATATAAAATAAGACATAAAATTTCTTCAGCAGAACATAAAATTGCCCATCACATCTAGTTGTCTAGAGATACTTTTTTCACTAGTGATTGTATAGATTAGTTAGAAATCAAGCCAACATAAGCTACTTACAGAAAATCTTTCATTTTTCCTGTTAGTCATCATTGCAATCATATTCATAATATGCATACTAAAATAAAAGTTAAGAAAATAAATGGTCATCATATAAAAACTTGCTTTGTGGGGCTGGGAAATTGGTTCAGTGGTAGAGCGGTTGCCTTGCATGCATCAGGCCCTGGGTTTGATTCCTCAGCACCACATATGCAGAAGAAAAAAAAAAAGCCCGAAGTGGTGCTATGGCTCAAGTGGTAGAGCACTAGCCTTGAGCTGAAGAGCTGAGGGACAGCACCCAGGCCCAGAGTTCAGGCCCCACGACCGGACCCCAAAAAAAAAACAAAAAACAAAAAAACTTGCTTTGTTCCCCTTCCATACAAGGATAAATATGTCATCCAATGAAAAGCAAGTATAGGCACATTTTTGTAGTAAGACAACATATTTGATATTTTACATGCTACTAAATGTTGGTTCTTTTAATAAATATTGGAAACAAGTACTATAATAGTTATGGCTATTAATAAGCTTTATTTTTATGGACAGTATTTAGTAGTTAAAATAATCAAGTAACCAATGCAACAGCAAGGGGAAAACCAATGTAACAGCCATATACACAAGACAATAGCTTGAAAATGATCTATACAACTTGAGGTGGGGGTGGGGATTGGGAAAGTAGGAGAAAAATGAGAGAAGGGGTAACAAGTTTGACAAGAAATGTACTTCCTACCTAACTTAGGCCCTTGTACATTACCTTGGCAATAAAAATATTCCACTAATTTTTGTCCAAACATATTTGTTTGTCCCACAGGCATTTTATTTTTCTCTGAGTGAAAAAAATGCTTATTAAACACCAAAAGCAATCTAATCTGTCGTCTTGGAAAAGTTCAATCTATATATTGTTGCACAATTATTCATAGTAGCATGCGTTAATGCAGACATGACCTTTTATTATTTGTTAATCCTATGCTAGGTGAAGTGTAAGTTTTGAAATTCTTTTCCTCAAGTAACTATACTTTACTTAGAAACATGAAATGAAAAAGAAAAGACAACATAAGAGAATTAAACTTAAAACTATGCAAATCAAAATTTGAAAGATGAATCATGGGAATCATGGTGCCAGTACTTTATGTACATGTCAGAAAACAGAAATCAAGCTTGCTGACGTTGTTGTAAGAAGAGGAAGGGGAGAGAGAATGATGGAGGTGGTGATTTTGATGGGGATACATTATATGGATGTGTGGAAATATCACAATGATACCTCCCTGGTACAATCAATGCCTGCTAATAAAAATCATTAGAAGGATATTTTAGACAGAAAATTTTAGAGGAGAAATTAGGGTTTATTTAATAAGAATAAAATAGTGTGCATAAATCTGTGTGCTAGGGAGGCCCAAAATATTCTTCTGCTCTGAGGAATGACCAAGCTTGGTTCAAATAACAGATAATTAAGAATATTGGAGATTAGTGGTAAGGTTTTCAAAAGAGATTCAGTATCATTAATTCAGAGATTCAGTATATTACTGAAAGAGAATGTCTTATGGTAAATAGAATCTATAACCAGTGAGTTATTAAGCCACGATGGAAATGGACAGAGTAGAAATCTGAAAAACTTGAACCATGACTAAAAAGTTATATTGACCTGATTGCTTTTATGTAATGGCATCACTATTAAACAAAAGTATGCCAAGTTCTGGAAAAAAGAGAATAATGCCAGGTGAGATATAGAATGCTGAATAAATGAGCATATAGAGTATATGTGGTAATATGGCATGGTATTGCATAAATCCATAGTTACTGGGTTAGGGCATTCTGATACAGTTTTTGGAGCAAAAATTAACTCTACATTAGTCTGTATTTTGTAAGTATTGTCCACCAAGTTTGGGGTCCTTGTGAAAACTACATAAAAATTGGAACACATAGTTCTTTCCTTTTGGAGGAACTTTATTTCAAATAAGAAACATATGTTGCTTCAAACAAAACAGTATACAATAAAATTCTGAAAATTTCATACAAACACTAAGTGCTCTTGTATTTTTAAGTATGCTACCAGTACTTAGGTCCTCAAGAAGACAAAAATAGGAAATCAGGAAAACTAATTGTTTAAAAATATTCCAACCACTGCTCCAATACAGATAACATGTGCTTGTAAACTAAAGTGTTTCCTTGGATCTATTACTATAATGTGTACTGTTTTTAAACAGAGTAGCAAAGTCAAAACAACTCTTGAGAAAATTACTCCAGGTGGAATATTTTGTTTCTTATGTTCGTATCAACATTTTTTTGTATTTTATGTGTCCACAGGGGAGCAAGGATTCTAGATACAGTAGTGTGCAAGTCTTGATTGTTCCGTTCTTTATATAATGCTTCTTTTAATAAGTCCCATTTCTTCCTGTTCTGGTTTTTTGTGAAATCAATGTAAGTACTGGGGAAAATTATGAACTTCATTCAAAATTTCTCATGAACTTGCAGCTTTATTCTGTTTTCTTAAACATGAAAAGGGAGGGTTTTACAAATGCATTGGGCTTCATGAAACTTGTAAAAATTGCATCATAAATGATTACATAAGTAAGTTTAACTCTAAATGTGCATTGTAAACTGTAATTTTTACTATAGAAAGTGTATACCTTTGCAGAAGTCCTCAACGTGGTTCTTAACACAACATTCTTCAAATTTGTATTTTCCACTGTGCTCATTTGTTCAAATCTTGCAAATGAACCAGAATAAGGAGAGTGAGGACTGCAAGTTAGGTTGCTCATTAATCAGATATTATTGTTATGCATCAAATAATTATGTTTAACCAATATGCTGGATTTTAGAATCAACAGTAAAACTAGGTTGTATTTTTCACTAATGAGTCATTAAAATTATAAATGTAATTCAAGAGCATTATGGAGAATTTGATTTTTTTTGAAATTTGTAATGAAAAATACTATGAGGCCATCTCCTAACACTACTGTTACAAAAATCCTTATTGAAATTATATTTATTTTGTAATTATTTTATGTAGTTGTGAATAATATCAACATATCAATTTGTGACAAAATACATGTTGAGCAATGTCATTCTCCCCCCTCTGCTTGAAGCATACCCAGGCCTCTCAAGTTTAGTTCCATTATCACATATAAAAAAACATATCATACATATATTAGTATTATCACTGAATATTCACATCCTTCCTGTATCCCTTCACCAGACTGATTTCTTTATGGTATTTTAATGCTGACATGTGTATATTTAATGTTTTTATATAATATTTTATTTTATAAAACTTAAATCAAGCTTTAAAAAATTTTATTCTGATTTTTCACTATACTTGTAAGATCTTTAGTCACATAAAGCTTTGTAGTTGGGTAAAAGAATTACTGATAGTCTAAATTTTCTCTAATAGCACACTATCGCAGAAAAATTTGAATTTTTATCACCGTCAAATATTCAAATGTACTCCTATTTTTATAAATCATCTTTATTGGACTATATTTTACATATTACTTTGTGAAAATTAATATACATTAAAAGTGAATCACAAGGGAGTATAATAGCTTCTGTTGAGGGGTAGGTACCAGTGGGAGAAGGAAGCGAGCACAGTGAAGGTAAATGAAGGTGAATATTGCTGAAGAACTTTAGTGTGAAGAGAACAATGAAACCTGCTAAAGTTATAGCAAAAAATGGAGAGCAAGAATAAAAGTGAGAGAGGAAGTGAATTTGGTTGGGGTAAGTTGTATGCATGTATGAAAATGTCAAAATGAAATTTACCTGGTAAAATTATGCTTCATAAAATGCATACACATGAATTAATGAAAAAAACACAAAAATTCACATAAAATATTTAATAAAACCAGAGGAGACAAGAAAAAAATGGTGAGGGAAAAAAGAAGAACAATGAGAATAATGAATAGAAAATGATTACAAATTTTCCAATGTAATATTAATCCAAAAAATCCAAGTACATCATTCATTGTTTTACATGTGGAATGCCTAAATTTGCTAATTAAAAGCCAGTCTGCCAGACTGCATAATAAAACAATCCTTAATTATGTGTTCTTGCATAAACACATAATTCTTTAACTATAAAAAGTTTTCAATTCTTTAAATATTGGAAGCATCAGATAGACTAAGTGTTAAGGGATAAAAAATTACATTTCATGCCAACATTAGTCAAAAAATACTAAAGAAGCTTTTAGGACGAAGAGAGAACATCTATTAAGATAAAGAGGGAAATTTTTCCAAGAATAACTGCATATAGACTCAGACAAATCCACTAATATAATTGGACAATTCAACATCACTCAATCAGTGATTGACAGATTCAGCAGGCAATAAGTCACAAAAAACACAGTTAAATGGAATTGCACCATCCATCAACTGGACACAATTGACAATTACAGAAAACTTCCTCAAACAAACTAGAATAAACATTCTCTGAAGTTTACATAGAACATAGACTACATTATGTACCACCAAACATGTTTTCATAAAGGCGAAAGAGTAGAAATTATACAACCTATGCTCTTAGGCCACAATGGATTCAACAAGAAGCTAAAGACAATAGAAAAGCAAGTGGAAGATTTCAAAATACCTTAAGGTGGAACAACATATTTTTTTATTCACACTTTTGTGTGTGTGTGTGAAAATACCGTACAGAGGCGGTACAATTACATGAGCAAGGTAATGAAGACATTCCTTATCAAGCATTGTCACCTCCTCCTTTGTTTCCCCTTCCCATCCCTTACCATTCCCTGCCCCAGAACTCCCCCCCCACCTCCATGCCAAAGTTGTTAAGTTCGTTTTTCTACATAACATCTTGTACATCTCATTGTTGCAATGGGTCCACCCGTATCCCTATTTAAACAATTAGTTTTTTCCCTTCCCCTCCACAAATTATACCAACATTAAATACAGTGAAAGCATGGGTTATACTGTGGGGGAGGGACATAAAAGCAACAAAGAAATCATCTTATAAACATGTTAGAAACAATAGCAAGAAAGAAAACCCATTTGAGTCCTTATCTTGGGGTTCATTTCGCCTAATATCGACTTATCTGACCATTTCTGCTTGTCTCAGACAGGTTATTGCAAATAAGGGAAACCATGGGACTTATGTTTCTTTGGGCCTGGCTTACTTGACTTAATATATTTTTTCCCAAGTCTTTCCATTTCCTAATAAATGGGGCAATGTCATTCTTTCTGATGGAGGCATAGAATTCCATTGTGTATATATACCACATTTTCTTGATCCATTCATCTACTCAGGGGCATCTGGGTTGGTTCCATATCTTAGCTATGGTAAATAATGCTGCAATAAACATAGTTGTGCTGGTAGCTTTAAAAGAAATGCAATTCAAAACAACATTGAGATACCACCTCACCCCAGTTAGAATGGCTATAATCAAGAACTCTAATAACAACAGATGCTGGAGGGGATGTGTACAGAAGGGAACCTTACTGCATTGTTGGTGGGAGTGAAAACTTGTTCAACCACTTTGGAAAGGAGTATGGAGGTTCCTCAAAAGACTCCACATAGAGCTCCTCTATAACCCAGCAATCCCGCTTTTGGGCATTTACCCAAATGATCACAAACAAGACCATATTAAAGCTATTGTAACAACATATTTCTAAATAATGAATGGATAAAGATATTGCCTGAAATATTTTAAAATATTTTAACTTAATGAAAATAGTTCTTATCAAAATTGTCTGGCAAGAAACAGTGTTTGCAATATTTTTAGCACTCCATGTATATGCTAGAGAAAAAAATGCCTTTAAATCATGTCAGCATCCACTACAGAAAACTAGAACATTGAAGAAACCTGAAGTGAGCAGAAAAATTAGAAACAATGAAAATTCAAGCAGAAATCAATGACTCTGAAGACAGAAAATCAATTTAAGAAAAATCAATAAAGCCAAGAGCTAGGATATTGGAATGATAAACAAACTGATAAAAATTCTAGTCCAGTAAACCAAGAAAAAAATGGCAAATATCAAAGTGGAGTCATTATTACTGATTCTTTGGACACTAAAGGGTAATAAAGAATATTGTATGACCATGAGTTTGATATGCTAGTTTAACTGAATCAATTGCTTGAAAAATATTTTAATACATAAATAATCTAACTAGACCCCTTTTTCAATGAAAGTAGATCATTTATAAATAACTTCCAAAAACAGACAACACTGACCTGGATAAGCTCTGTAGTAAAGTTTTTCAAATACATAGTAAAAATAATACCAATTCTTTATAAAGGGCTCCAGAAACTAGAGTAAAAATATTTAACTTAGTCTATGAAACCAGAATCATCTCACTACCAAAGCCAGATAAAGACATTAAAAGAAAGGAAAACTACAGAACAATATACCTTATGCATATAGAGTAAAACTTCAACAAAATATTAGCAAATTGAATATAAAAGTACAAAATCAATTACAGACCATGACAAGATGGGATGAATTCTAGTTATGCAAGACTGTTTTAATATTTGAAATCGATTAATATAATCCTTAACATAAACATACCCAGGAGGAAAAATTATATGATCATAATAATAGATGGTTAAGAAGCAGTTGACAAACTCCAACACCCATTCATGATTTAAAAAATGCTCAGTAGACTAGGAAGAAGAAACAATTTTCAAAACCTGACTCTTTTTTTAAACACATTTATACAGAATTGTACCCACAGAATGACAAAACAAGAGGTACCAAACTGCTCTCTGTGTCTCCATAGAAAGTTCAAATAGCAATCATCAACAATTTAAAGAAGCTCTAGTAAAATGCCCCAAAATTGAGGATAAACCCGAGACACCCATTTGGACCATAAAATCAATAAGCACAGCACAGAAAGTGGAAGAATTTCCACTTTATGTCACCCCTCCCAGCTTTTTCTCTCTCTGCAGATATCTCATAGGATATCTGCAAAGAGAACAGATAGCTCTCTCCTCAAATGTATAGAAAACAATGTAATAATACAGAATGATTAAGAATCAAACAAAGGAGGAGGCCACAATGCTTGATAAGAAATGTACTCATTATCTTGCCCATGTAATTGTAAACCCTCTGTACAGTATTTTCACAATAAAAAAAAAAGAAGAATCAGTAACACTTATGGCAGCTCAGCTCAGGTCCAAATGTCTAACTAAGCATATCCACTTCCTGTTCCAGGACACAATACAAAGTCTTGTGTTGAATTTAGTTGTCATCTCTCCATTACGACTTTCAGTTCCAGCATGTCAAAACAGGGTATCTGAGGTGGACACATAATTCTGGTATTGTTGACCGCAAGCACCTTATTAAGATGGCAGCTTCTAGGCACAAACGAAGTCATAACAAATGCTAATACTAATAATTTTCTTTATCTTAATAGGTTGCAGTGGAATAGGTGCCATAATTGTTACATAATGAAAAAGATCATTACAACCATGTATAAAATATCTTGTACAAAGAGGGGTTATAGTTGCATGAGTAAGGTAGTAAGCACATTTCCTCTTGAGCATTGCTACCCCCTCCTTTGTTTTACCCCGTCCATCCCTTCCAACCCCACTTCCTCAACTCCTCCCTTCCCCCAATCCTGGTAGTTGTACAGTTTGTTTTTAACATAGTGTCTTGTACATCTCATTGTTACAATGAGTCAGCCTGCATCCTTGTTTCAGCATTTTATAACACTGATTTTTTTAAAGAGCCTAATACTTATATCATTAAATGAGTAACACATCCAAGCAGAAAATTCTGAAAATCTAACATATTCTATTACCAATGAGATAACTGCTTTGAGAAACTGAGACTTATTACAATCACAATATCTCCTACCCCCATCAGAATGCTGGACTATGCTAGTGCTAATTTTTTTAATAGCAAATTACTTTGCTCAGCTACTTATTCCAAATGAAAACTTTTCCTTTATAAAATTTTCCGCAATAATTTTATTTTTTTGACTTCACAACCTTTAGCCTTCCTACTTTCTTCCCAAAGTATATGGTAGGAGAAATATCTCAATGGCTATTTTTTTATATACTTATCTGCTGACTAACAAATTCATTTGTTTGGGTTATTAATTAAGTATGCATACATGTTTTGTTATGTGCTCAACACAGAGCTCTTTAAGAACTGTACTTATTGCTTTTTTGTATCATTTCACTCAAAAATAAAATACTATTTATCATAAAAATATCTTGTATGAATAAGGCACTTCATTAGGCCTGTAAAATTGTAGAAGATATAGATGCTTCTTTGAAGGATTCAAAACTGCCTGTAAATTTAAAGCAAACAGTAAATAAGTATTAATAATTTGTGGTAAAATATCTAATATTTAATACATGGTAGCAGCAATTACATCCTTGAAAGATTCTACATGCTCAGTGGAAGAGGATGACTACATGGAACAGATTGTATCTTACCTGAGCTATGAAAAGAAGAGAGGAAAGGAAGAAAGGGGTTCAAATAAAAGGTTCATGTAGATGCAATTGGAAGATGATACTCATCATGACCTTTAAAATTATTTCCACACAAAACATTTACACCTTTTCTTCATCATCTCCCTATTCCAGCTATAAGTAATGAGAATGTTTTTAAAGAAGAGTTTTGTAAATCCACCAATCATTTTCAATGACTTGCTAAAATGATTGCTGTTTCTGATCAATGTCTTTGTTTCATTCCTTTTTATTTCCAGAAGTTTAGCACTGAATCTAGAACATGGTAGATATTCACTAGTTTATCTATTGAATGAGTTAATGAAACTAAAGAGGTACTTGCCAAAAATACTTAAATGAACATTGTTATAAACCTGAATCCCAATTTTAATTATAGAAGGAAAATGTTCAGTGAAATGAGTTCTGTGTGTGTGTGTGTGTGTGTGTGTGTGTGTGTGTGTGTGTGTGTGCCAGTCCTGGGGCTTGAACTCAGGGCCAAGGAACTGTGCTTGAGCTATTTTGCTCAAGCCTAGCACTCAACTACTTGAGCTACAGCTCTACTTCTAGGTTTTGTTTTGTGGGGGGAGGGGAAGAGGGTTAATTGGAGATAAGACTTTAATGGACTTTTCTGCCACAGTTGAAACTGATCCTTAGAACTCAGCCTTCTGAATAGCTAGGATTACAGACATGAATCACCAGTACCCAGCTAGTTGCTGAAAGGAATGGAACAATTATTTCATTCTTTTAAAAGTTAAATATTTTGCTAAGAACTTTTTCAGAGCAGTTATGTATTTTTTAATACTACAATTTAGGAATAGCAAGGATTACAACAGAAATACAATGAAAACAGTAATCAACACAGACACCTGACAATTAACAAATAGCATCATGCAAATAAGTAATTTTTTGCCAGTCCTGGAGCTTGGACTCAGGGCCTGGGCACTGTCCCTGAGGTACTTTTGCTCAAGGCCACAGCAGCACTTCCAGCTTTTACTGTTTATGTGATACTGAGGAATCTAATCCAGGGCCACATACATGCTAGGCAAGCACTCTATCACTCACCCACATCCTCAGCCCCAAATAAGTAAATTTTGAAACCCAATCTAAAGAAAATGATTCATTGTTCTTTGGAGGATAATTCTTCTACACAACCTCAGGTGCCTCCTCCTTTGTCTCTCAATAACTTTGCCACAAAGAGTGTCACTTTAGCCAGAATCTGAATGTTCTCTGTCCCTCTCTCTCCCTCTCTCCCTCATTTACTCCCTTCCTCCCTCCACTCTGTCTCTGTCTCTGTCTCTGTCTCTGTCTCTGTCTCTGCCTCTGTCTGTCAATATCTCTGTCTCTGTCTATCTATCTGTCTGATTGTCTGTCTGTGTGTATGTATATATGTGTGTCTGGAATGTACCAAAGTAATTCAGGTCTTTCATCTTATTTTACTACTAAGGTTTATATAAATTCATAATTGTGATTCCACCAAGCTTCATGAAAAATATAAACAGCAAAGATAATAAATGTTCAAATGGTGGTCTACAGATAAATCATTATAGATACCGGATTTCAAATCAGCCAGTGTGTGGTTCCACATCCTTTGAAAAAGAAATAGTTTCTCTTTGACAATCTAATGTAACATTTTAATGGGGGAAAGTCAAATTTTTGAAAAAAAAACTCATTCTCTATTACATTTTTTAAACTTAAGCTACATAATTCTTGTGTTTGTTTTATTTTACCATTAATAAATTTACTCTGTTATATATGTCACTTTAAAAATGTTCATATTTATGCCATTCTCATATGTATACTCTGAAAATGGCACTTTCTCTAACATGCAGACTTTTATAAGCTTTATGTTAACTGGAATATTCAAATGCCACTTCAAAGTTATGACATTGATTCTCGTAATAGAAAGTCATTTTGCTAACTTTTTTTTACTTACAAATCCAGTTGGGAAAATTCTACACAGTATGCTAGTTCATTCCCTAAGTGTCTCGGTGGCAAAGAGTCACTCTTGTTTAATGTATCTCCATTGTTCCTCTGCCACTGTTGTAGCTACTAAAAGGTCAGTCAGAGCTCATGGCACCCAAAGGTCATTTTTGTTATTGTAAAGAGAGGAGTTGTGTCACATGGTACATTAAGAGCAGAATGAAACCATAACTGTTGTACTGTCCACTGATCATCAGACCTTTTTCCTCTTTTAAGAAAATGTTTTTCATCTTATTTGAAAGTATTTTTAATACTCTAAGTATAAAAAGAATACATTGCGCAACCTGTGGTTCACTGAACAAAACATATATCTTTGGTAAACACCAATTAGTCACTTTTAAAGCATGTTGGCTCACCTGCATTCTTCATTTAGCTCTTGCTTATCCATGCATGATAAATATATTTCCATTGAGATGAATTTCAGACCGCAGTTTGAGGAAATACCTTTGAAGTTATAGATTTATTGCCGTGAGGACAGAAGCCAGTCATCATGTGCCTCTGTCCCAGCCACTGGCTCCATTTTATGACAAGGGATGTTATAGGCTGCTGAACTTTCATCACTGAATCGCCTATTTATTGGCCATAAGAATGCTCTTTAAAAAACAGCAAAACTTTAAAGCAATGAGGTGAGTTCTGGAATGTGATCGTTGTGCTAGTTTTTAAGTGTATTATCACAGGAGAAACCGCTTGGCTTATTTCAATGAAGAACTAGTTGCTTTACCATAATCTCTACAAATCAAGGTTGAGGTATGCCTCTTAATCCAGAGTTTTTGAGTAGTCTAGACTCTACAGGAAACTGAACACACACAGGAGGAAAATCACACAAAAAATTGTTTACATGAGTAAGAATGAGTTCATAGCTTTTGCCAGAAGCTCAAATTGACATGTGACAAACTATAAGTTTAAAAATATAGGTAGCTAAGCTGTTATAGTGAAACTTAAAATGCCAGAACCATCCAGTGGGCCTTGACATTTTATCACAGTGAAGTTACCTCCTGCGCAATAATAACAGAATTTATGGCATGATTATTTCAATACAAACATTGTGCTAAGTGATTCAATATTGCTTCATAAATTATCTCTAAACATTTCACATATTGTCCCTAATTCTTACAACAACCCTGGAAGTTTTCCATTCTAATCACCCTATTGCAGATTTTAAAAAATCAAAGGTGCCCTGCTTACATAAATACTTAAATAAAATATCTAGAAACTTCTTTACAAATGCTTTTAGCACAAAACCCTTTTCCTCAAAACAAAACTGAATACAGAGTCACAAACAGCAAGTGCATTAAAGAGTAATATATTTGTCTACATTATTTTTTAAGTTTTATATATCAACATTTCCATTGGAGACAACCAATAAGCAAACAAGTGTTATTTTCCAAACAAAAATCTCCATAGAGATACTGAAAATGAGATCTAGCAATTCATAAAAGCTTGCACACCAAATTATTTCTGTTTTATTTTAGATTGCATGATATAAAAAACAATTCTGTATTTGCAAATGATAACAGTTTTTAAACAACTCATCCTGCAATTTCATGATGCTCTTCAATTTAACTCATCTGGAAGACTAAATAAAGGAGAAGTAGCAGAAAATTGTTTCAAGGCTGAATTACTAACATTATCTAACATCTGCTCTCAAACCCTAATTGTTAAATTTTCAAGTTGGAATTGGTTTATGAACATCTTCCCATCCATTTTAAATTATCATTCTTGAGAAAATAATGCATAAAAATATCTTTCATCTGTTTTGAATTCCACAATGTCAGCTTCTAAAATTAAGCCCTATCACCCAATTTCTATCAAAGTTTCAAAACAGTAAATATATGTTACTTATGTTTCGAGACAAATTTTAAAACTGTGTTTTGATCACTGACACTTTGAAGTTTCAGTATGTAAAATGACATTATGATAGTAGATCACTGATAATAGCATTTTTTACTTAATCCAAATAGTAGCAGGATATACAAGGTAAAGAAGCCACAACCTACCTGGGCTAAATTTGGTTAACAACTTTCTCTTTACTAGAAAACAGAAATATCTCTTCTCTCACTCAAGATAATTCCACTAAGGCCTTACTATGGAACAGTCAATAAGCTCTCCCATAAACAGAATGGAAACATTGATACCTATTTTTGTTCACCACAAATAATCTTGAAAAATCTATAGGGATAAAAAGGAAGAGTTAGACATGAGAAACATATATCATTTGTATGACAATGATTATCCAGAACATAATACAAAATCTGAATATATTCTTTTTTAATTTTTTAAATTTTCTTGTAAAGATGCTATACAGAGGGGTTACAGTTACATGAGTAAGATAATGGGTAACACCTTTTAGGAAAAAAAATCCTTATGTTCAAAGCCATTCATTAAAGCCATCACCATATCTTACCCAACTTATTTAATGAATTGATTTTTAAAACTTTAAAGCCTTTTTCTATTATACATTTTCCCCAACTTTTACAAGTAGTTTACTATCTTTATATGTAAAAGGCATGACCTTTTTAATGTACAAAAAATATGAAAAGATCTGAGACATTCTGTCCTTACCTAGTTGAATTGCTAAGACTTTAATAATATCTGGATCTAATTTTTCTAGACAACCCTTTTAAGTGTATTTTCCTCATTGTATGTGTACAGTATCTACAAGAGGAAAACTATATAACCATTTGCCTAACAATATTTTATTTTTTCCTCACATCTGCTGCACTTCTTTCAAAAATTTCAATGAATGAGTGTTGTTTTTTTTTGTGAATTGAGGAATCAAACCCAGGGCCTTGTAGGTGCTAGGCAATCTCACTATGGCTCACATAATTCCCAGCATTTTAACACCTTACTAGAACACTAGTTGAAGATTACCACTTTGGTAATTTTATCTAGTATATATTTGATTTGGACTCTCACTTCTAATTCAGAAAAAAAGCTGCCACACAGTATTTCAAGAAAAGCAGTGAATTCTTCTTTGAAACAGATCACTATGGCTGCCAAATCCATTTATTGGCCATTCTCAGATTTTTCTTGGACATGTGCAATGGGATGGGTATGGAACTAGGCCAAAATAACAAGCAATCATCTTTTTTTCCCCTGACTCTATCCCTGGGCACTGCCCCTGAGCTCTTCAGATTAAGACTTGTTCTCTACCACTTTGAGCCATAAGGCCACTTCCTGTTTTCTCCTGGTTAATTGGAGATAAGAGTTTCATGGACTTTCTTGCCCAGGCTGGCTTTGAACCGCAGTCCTCAGACCTCAGTCTCCTGAGTAGCTAGGATTACAGACATGAGCCACTGATGCCTAGCAAAGCAATAATTTTTTTAATTTAATTTTATTTTTTTTGTGAACATACTGTACAGAGGGGTTACAATTACATGGGCAGGATAATGC
>NW_012267257.1:4267041-4279145 GCF_000151885.1 Dipodomys ordii
GCCCACTTATTTATTGGGCAGTTGTTTCTTTGAGGATTTGTTGTTGGGGGGTTTAATTTTTTGAGTTCCAAGTATATTTTAGATATGAGACCCTTGTCAAAGCAATAATTTTTAACTTCAGATTACTTACAGCATGTAGATAGCAAACGGCACTATTGTTCAACAATAAAGATAAAATGGAAATGGATTTATTATTCCATGTTCAACTGGATTGCAAGAATTCAGATGCCATTGCCATTTTCTGAAGAAGAGCTTGATTCTTAGGGGGGGAAAAAGGTAGTGCATTCTTACTATCAAATGTGGTCAGAAGCTGAAGAGACAGAGTAAGTCAGTATTGCTTCTCAGCCTCATGGCTAAGATCAAGTGAAGAGCAAGAGTTGGTGAATTACTAGTAAAAGTAAAAAGTCTTGAAGAATAATCTGTTCTGGTCAAATTAGAAGTACACACTTGCGAGATCATATGGTGTAGCTAGTCTTTTATGCTTCACAAGCCCTTATTTTCATTTTTTTATTAATGACCATTACTGTTGATTACACCTGGACTACAACCACTCAAATTTATCATTGTCACCTTGTTGTAGAGAGGAACAAAGCTTTTCAGATTGTATAGAAGATAATCTAAGCTTTATTAATTGTTGTAATAGTTATTTCCTTTGGCAAAAAAACACTTATAGTTTAAATCACTAGTAACTTGCAGATTCATTTTTGTGTAACAAATTTTCATTTCAAAAATTGCAATCAATAATGCATATTATATATAACATGTTATTTTCTATGTAATAACATCAGCATTTTCTCACTCTAACTTGAAACTTTTATAACTCGCATATGTTATCTTTGAATATTTGTCTACCAATCAGGTAATGATTTAAAATAGAATTTACAATTTTTAACAAACATATATTTTAGGAAATATTTATACATAGAAATATTAAAATACCATTGCCTTTGTATGTTGCTCATATTTATTTTATCATTTGTAGATGATACTCTGAGAAAAAATATTATGATTTCTATCAGATACTCTTAAAATCATTGTTCAAAAACTGAAAACGAAACATTAAAAAAAATGTTTTATTAACCAGGTGCTAGTGGCTCACGCCTGTAATCCTAACTACTCAGGAGGCTGAAATCTGAGAACTACAGTTTGAAATCAACCCTGGACAGGAAAGCCTGTAAGGCTCTTATCTCCAATTAAGTACCAAAAAAGAAGGGGGAAAAAAAGCCAGAAATGAAGCTGTAGCTCAAGAGGTAAAGCACAGCTTTTTATTTTTAATATACATATTTTATTGTAAAGATACTGTACAGAGAGGTTGCAGTTACATGAGTAAGGTAATGACTACATTTCTTATCAAGCATTGTTACCCCCTCCTCTGTTTTTTCTCCTACCATCCCTTCCCTCCCTACCTCCCCAACTCCTCCCTTGCTACCCCCAAAGTTCATTTTCAGCATAGTGTCTTGTACATATTATTATTACAATGGGTCTGAGTACAAAAGTTCAAGGAAAGTGGCCAAACCTTGAATTCAAGCCCCAGGAACAGCACACACACACACACACACACACACACACACACACACACACAAAGATGTTTGGTTGCCAGGAAGAAGTGGCTCCTTCTTAGAATCCTAGCTACTCAAGAGACTGAGATCTGAAGAGCTCAGTTTGAAGCCAGGACCTGGCAGGAATGTCCATAAGACTCTCATCTCCAATTAACCACCAAAAAGCTGGATATGGAGTTGTGGCTCAAATGAGCAAAAAAAGTCTCAGAGACAGTGCCCAGGCTCTGAATTCAAACATCAGGACAAACATACACATGTTTTATTATCCAATAATACATAATTCACAGCCTGATAGTCCTATTATTGTCTATATTTTAAAAGGGTAAAATGGATTTCCATTTTGTAAATCAATCTGAATAATATGAAACAAGCTCTGTGCACTCATATTTGGAAAACACACAGAAGAGCAAAAGACGTATATGTACTTTCATGTTAATATTCTCCTTTTTCTCAATACTAATAATTAATTAGAGTTTTTCCTTAAGCATGAGAATGATTCTCCAAATGACCATGAAAAGAAAAGAAATCACATTTATTTTGAGGATAAGATCAGAAGATAGTAGAGATTAATAAATCGATAACACTCACAGGTTCTTAGCTCGATAATTGTCCTATCTGATTTAACTACCATCAGGATCCTCACCAGGTAGAGACACAAGAAAAAAATCATTCAAAAGCAAAAGGTTTCTAACATCTTAAAGTTTTGGGCTGATCCTAAAAGAAGGCCAGGTTTCTTTGCTCCAGCATTGCTCATTATAGCTTCCTTCTGAAGGGGAGGTGACTAGGCCTGTCAAGGGAGGACTTGTTTGGTCTCTTTGTGTGGTATTTATAGCCAGGTCTGGTTAATGTCAATCTTCACTTTATTGGTATTCTCTTAAATCCTGAAATTTTACCCAGACTTTTCCTTATAAGCTCGATCTTCTCAAAAAAAAAAAAAGTTACGTAAATTTTCAGCAAGGTAAATTTCTGCCTTTTTCTTCATATTTTTTCCTGCTTTCTCATATATTGCAATGCTTAGAGTAATTTTCACTTATGACCTCAAGTTCAACTTGAGTATTTGCTGTTTATATGTATACATGCTCCCCCCCACCCCCGCAATGCTCTTTAGTAACAAAAATCCTTTCTCAGAGTCCCAAAGACTGGTTCTTTTACTTGAAAGCCATTGTGAGTAATGAAAGTAGAAAAAGTGAACCAATCAGCTACTAGGAAGATGAGACTGTGAGAAGCAGCTAGTACATTATTAAAAAAAAAAAAAGTAATTCAACTCTATGTAGTGTATAAAATCAAAAATATTCATATAACTTTCCTATGTATAAATTTTAATTTTTAAGCTTCAATTTTACAAAAGTACCGAAAAGTCTTTTAATGCTCAATAAATTCCCTAATTGAAATTCCATAGTACTTTGTATGCCTTGTTCAGTGGTCTTCTTTTGGGTTGCAACAGAATGGATGAAATGAGTGACAATAAAGTAAAACAGAGATTGAGTCTTTATTAGGAGAAAATGAAAATAAGCAATATAACAGAAACAAAGGCACTATATTCTATGACTTCATTTAATATTAGTGATAGCTTGATATTCTTTTCCCATCACCCCCCCAAGAAAATACAGGAGTCAGAATTTTGGGAACATAGTAAATACACACTAACGGCTATTTCTATGGTGCTCCTTTCAGGCACCAAAAATGAACTCACTTTGAAGGCTGGAAGATTTGTGTTGTCGCTTCCTTTTGATTATCAACTATAATAACCAAAATATAAAATATTTGTTATTTTTTTAATTTGATACATGGAAGTTAGGAAAAAATATGAAAGTTTATTTCATTTAACTCATTATTCGAATTAATAGAGATTATTATCTCTTAAGCAACCAGGTACTGTAATAGTTTTTAAATATTAACAAGTAGAAAAAGATACATATATCTTTTAATCCTAACACAATAATACAATAAAAATATTAGTTTTACTAGCATGTTACATACAGCAGTTTTTCTCTTAAGCTTTAGAATAGATGATCTGTTCATTATTGATGTCTATGACTGAATTTGGGTACCTTCTTTATTAGCTAATCATGCTTCTACTGATAAAACAAGCCATTTTTCTACAATAACTTTGATTATATTTTATATATTCAGCTAATTTTTAAATCATAAATTATTATGCAATATTAATGAATTAAATAAAGGAGTTTCTATTGTATAGAAAGATAGTTACCTTTTCAAGCTCCATCATCTTTAGTCATGGAGAATTTTACTCTCAATGTCCCAATGCCCTAAGAATACTTGTCTCACCACTGTATACCATGCACAGAGACTGGCTGATGTACAGGTGCATTATCAGCCCATCCTTTCCCATTCATCTCCGTAAGCAGTCAATATATGGCATATTTTATTCTTTTCTGGCTGAATCAGTTTTATGGTCCATATTCTTCCTGTAACCCCTAATATTAAATCCCCAAAACCAGATCATATCTATATATGTTAGTTTGGGGATTTTTTTCCAAAATGTGATAATATAAGTGTGGTAAATAATTTAAATGAACAATTAATCTTTGATCATATATTCTTCCAAATGTATTGCCTTACTTTCCTACCAGCCAAATGAAAGTTATTGCTGATATAAAAGATCTTTCATAGTCTAGATGTCTTATATCTCTCTATATAAATCAATTTATAAATTATTTGTAATCTAATAATGAAATGTCAAGCATTGGAAGTATTCATTATTCCTTTAATAATATAATACTCTACATCCCAAAGAGTTTACAAATAAATTTCTTAATTAGAAGACATTATTGATTATAACATAACTTGCTTAAAAGAAGGAAGATTGAAAATCTTTTCCCAAAAAAAAATGCTTTTCAAAAACTTCTACATAGCTGAAAATTCCAGATAATATGACTAACTGTAAATTAACCTGAAAGGTGATTTAACTAGTCAGACTATTGTAGCTGATTCTACATTGTAAACCTCAGTGCTATAAGCAATGTTTGAATAGACTGTACTTCTAACACATATACATCAAAGGACTATAAATATTATCGAGGCTAGTAAAAAAGCAATTTACATCCTTTCCCAAACAGAATATGTTGAGAGTTTCCCAGGATCAACTGGAATTTCATTTTTAATTTTTTTTATTATTTGGAAACTGTTAGAACTGCTGCTTTATGGTTCCCATGGTTAACTCTTACTAATGTATCTGAAAAAAAAACAAGAGATCTGATAAGCAAGGAACTCACCTTAGCTTGAGAGTCTAGCCAGCTCCAGAGCGCAGCAGGGTCCATCCGTGCAGAATTCTTCATCTTTCACACAGTGTGGAGCTGATAGCTACGGCTATAGAAATTGGTGAAGAGAGAGAGAGATTGATTTGGGGGGGGGCTTAGCTGTGGGACCTGGGCGCTGTCCCTCAATTCTTCAGATCAAGGCTACTGCTCTACCACTTGAGCCACACCGCCACTTCCGGCTTTTTCTGCTTATGTGGTGCTGTGGAACTGAAGCCAGGAATTGAATACAAGGCAAGAACTCTATCACTGAGCCACCTCCCCAGCCCAGTGAAGAGCTTTTCAGCTCCAATCTGGAAGACTTGAGGGATTTTGCTTGTTTAGGTTTTAGGTTGTTTTTATTTTTGTTTGGTTGGTTGTTTTTTGAATGTGCCTCTTCGAATGCTTGCTCTTGTCAGTGTCCAGACTCTCTTACCTCTGAGTTGTGGCTGTGGGTTTGTCCACACCTCTGTACTGTCACCTTGAAAGAGGTGTCTTGATGTATCAGTGTGCAGAGCACTCTGTAAACAAAAGCAATAAAAAAAGGTTACTTGTGAGATGTTTTGGAAAAAAAAAAAACAACCTTTCAAAGTATTTCAGAGAATGTTGTCCTCTCCTAAAAACCTTTTGAATTAGTAACGTTTCTGGAAATAAATGAACTGAAATTTACATTACTAAAACTTTATATGAAAAAGTGGGCCAATGTGTGACCAATTTTAAAATATACTCCAATGTCTTTTGAACTATTTTGTAATGTGAATCATATATCTGATAGCATCTAAGTACTTGTGCTTTTCTCCAGGTCAAGAGATACATAACTTTATTAAGACCAATACATAAAAATGAGAATATCATTGGTTTTGATGACAAACAAGTTTCAAAATATAAACTGACTTTCTTGGATTAAAGTTAACTTTTAGGAAAACCATGTGACAAAGCTGTCATAATTAATTTTACCCTGCCTTTCTTAAAAGCTAGCCTTCCATGTGTAATTGTTTATATAAAAGCCTCTTATAAATGCATCTTCATATAATTGGAAGTCTCTCGTCATTCTTTTGACCTGTGAACACTTTCCCTGTATCTCTGTGTCTTACTAATCTTTTTCCCCAAGAAGCAGCTGCTACATTCAACTCTTTATTACATCTCCCTATCAACGAAACTACTAACTTCCCTACACCGACCTTAATCCCAAATCTGGAACATCTCTGTACTAACTATGAAGTCTAGTTCTATTAAGTTCCAAGATTTAAGAGGACAGTTGTGAAATGTCAGAGCATTTTTCTTAGGCTAAGGTTTTTTTTTTTGCTAAAAAAAAGTTATTCCTGTTATTTCTCAACCTGCTTATCTACTCCTAAATTTGATGGACACTAAGCTTCTTTTTTTCTTTTCATTTTTCTGAAGAGTATGACCGGATACTTAAGATTAAAAATCATATTTCCTGGAATGTCTTCAATGCTCCTGGAAGCGTCTGTCATTCATTCTTTCTCTTACACATTGGATGCATTTTAATTTTTTAAAAGGTCTTTGAAATTGATTGTGCTTTCACCACAGAAACACTCCTGTTGCTTGAGTGAAAAAGATAATGGCAGTGATATGAAGGAAAGGGAGGAGGGAGTCTGGAGAGGAGAGGAGAAATTATTTTAATGTAACATCCTCATTTCTTTTATAATAGATATTACTTGCCATCTACTTCCCAGAAAATAAGGTTACTGTCTCTACTGGTTCTTTCCTAACTGCTGTGGCCACCTGAGATACAGGTAAGGGAAGGATTCTGAGTGCCATGAAAAGCAATGAATTACGCTGGTCTAAAATAAATATTTGAGCTTTGTTGCTTCACTCCAGTTCTTGAAATGCAAACTTTATGGTATATACCCTTTCTAACAACTGAGATAGGAATCACAAATTTCTTTTCAGATACCAAAGTAATAATCCTTCTACAAATAGAATAATTATAGCACTACTCAGATATTCTCTGTATGATGTTATACTCCATGTCAAGGTGCATTACATATTAGAAGAGGGGTTTCTTGTAAGATTTACAAACATGCATACAATATACCTATCAACCTTACCCCTCTATCAATCTCCCTCATCTCCCTTTCTTAAACCAATATGCCTTGTTCTGTTTTCTTATGTGAATATAGTGTATCAATCACTCAATCCTTCCATATACCCTACCTCCTCCAACCTCCAACAGAACCTGTTTTACTTTCTGGTC
Organism: Dipodomys ordii; assembly: GCF_000151885.1. NCBI lineage: Eukaryota > Metazoa > Chordata > Mammalia > Rodentia > Heteromyidae > Dipodomys > Dipodomys ordii. The sequence continues at coordinate 4,274,076 of NW_012267257.1, forward strand.
ATTCGTTTTTAGTGCATATTATTTTTTTTTCAATTTTAAATCTTGCCTCTCCTTTATTTTTCAGTTATTCTATTTATTCATTTTTATATGTTTTTAATGTAAAAATGCTGTATGGAGGGGTTGTGATTACATGAGCAAGTTAATGAGTACATTTCTTATTGAGCATTGTTGCCTCCTCCTTTGTTTTCCCCCTACCATCCCTTCCCTCCCACCTCCACAACCACCCCCTCCTCCCCCAGTGGAAGTTGTAAAGTTTGTTTTCAACATAGTGTTTGTACATCTTATTGTTGCAATGGGTCAAACTGTATCCTTCTTTAAGCATTTTGTTTTTTCCCTTCCCCTCCGCGAATTAGAGAAGTGTATATACAAGATGCACAGCACCAACATCAAATACAGTAAGAATAGGGGTTATACTGTGGGGAGTGAGACATAAAAAGCAACAAAAATTCACAAGGTACATTATAAATACGTTAGAAACGATAGCAAGGAAGAAAAAGATATTAGGTGTCCCTATCTTGGGGTTCATTTCGCTTAACATCATCTTATGTGTTCATACATACATACCTTTTGGCCTTTTCTGCTTGTCCTACACATGTTAGTTTCCCTTATTGCAAAAAAAGGGAAACCATGGGACCTATTTTCCTTTGGGCCTGGCTTACTTCACTTAATATAATTTTTCCAAGTCTTTCCATTTCCTAACAAATGGGGCAATGTCATTCTTTCTGATGAAGGCATAGAATTCTGCTCTGTGTGTGTGTGTGTGTGTGTGTGTGTGTGTGTGTGTGTGTGTACATTTTCATGATCCATCCATCTACTGAAGAGCATCTGGGTTGGTTCCATATATTAGCTATGGTAAATAATGCTGCAATAAACATAGTTGTGCTGGTAGCCTTAGTATGGCCTTGTTTTGATTGTTTGGGTAAACGCCCAAAAGTGGGATTGCTGGGTCATAAGGGAGCTCTATGTGGAGTCTTTGGAGGAAACTCCATACTGCATTCCAAAGTGGTTGAACAAGTTTACACTCCCACCAACAATGCAGTAGGGTTCCCTTTTGGACACATCCTGTCCAACATCTGTTGTTATTAGAGTTCTTGATTATAGCCATTCTAACTGGGGTGAGGTGGTATCTCAATGTTGTTTTGATTTGCAATTATTTTATGGCTAGAGAAGTTGAGCACTTCTTCATGTGTCTATTGGCCATTCTTATTTCCTCTTCAGAGAAGTTTCTCTTTACGTCTTTAGCCCACTTATTTATCGGGCAGTAGTTTCTGTGAGGATTTGTTGTTGGGGGACTTAATTTTTTGAGTTCCAAGTGTATTTTAGATATAAGACCATTGTCCATTGTATGGCTAGTGAAGATCTTCTCCTAATCCATAGGCTTTCTATTGTATGTCCTTTGCATACAGCTCTGCAGCTTCATGCAATCCCATTTGTCCAACCTTTCTTTGATTTGTTGTGTTTGGTGGGTCTATAGTAAGAAAATTTCAGCCTGTGCCAAGAAGACCTAGGGCTTCTCCTATTCCTTCCTGTAATGTTTTCAGGGTGTCTCTTTGACTCCAAAGTCTTTGATCCATTTGGAGTTGATTCTGGTGCAGGATGATATATAAGGATCTAGTTTTATTTTTCTACAGGTGAATAACCAATTTTGCCAGCACCATTTACTGAAGAGGGTGTCTTTCTTCCATTCTATTTTTTTTAGCTCCCTTATTGAAGATTAGATGGCTATAGGTCTGTAGGTTCATTTCTGGGTTTTCAATTCTATTCCATTGATCCTCAGGTCTGTTCTTGTGCCAGTAGGAAGCTGTTTTGATTACTATGGCTTTGTAGTAGAGTTTGAAATTTAGTATTCATATACCTCCAGTACTGTTCTTTCTGTTAAGGATCATTTTTGCTATTCGGGGTCTTTGATTGTTCCATATGAATTTTTGGAATGCTTCTATTTCATTGAAGAATGAGGTTGGAATATTGATAAGTATCTCATTGAATTTGTAGTTAGCTTTGGGAAGTATTGCCATTTTCACCATGTTGATCCTTCCAATCCAGGAGTATGGGAGGTTTTCTCCTCTTCCTAAGTTCTGCTTTGATTTCCTTTTTCAGGTTTTTAAAGTTTTCATCATAGAGGTCCTTCACTTCTTTAGTTAATTTAACTCCTAGGTATTTTATTTTTTGTGGGGCTATTATAAAAGGAGTTGCTCTCCTGATTTCAGCTGCACTCTTCTCATTTTTGGCATACAGAAGTCATTGATTTTTGAGGGCTAATTTTATGAACATCGATGCAAAACTTCTCAACAAAATTTTGGCCAACTTCAACAACTCATCAAAAAATTATACACCATGCTCAAACAGGATTCATTTCAGGGATGCAATGCTGGTTCAATATATGCAAATAAATTAATATAATTCATTACATCAACAAGAGCAAGGATAAGAACTACATGGTTATCTCAATAGATGCAGAAAAAGCATTTGACAAGATCCAACACCCCTTTATGATGAAAGTTCTGGAAAAACTAGGAATCAAGGAACATTCCTCAATACAATAAAGGCTGTAAATGACAAACCTACAGCCAGCATTATATTTAATGGCGAAAAACTAAAGCCATTCCTTCTTAACTCAGGAACAAGAAAAGGATGTCCACTCTCTCCACCTCTCTTCAATTTAGTATTAGTATGCCAAGCTACAGCAATGACAAGATGCCAACATAAAGGAGACCCAAATAGGGAAAGATGAAGTAAAACTCTCCCTCTTTGCAGATGACATGATCTTGTATTTAAAGAATCCCATGGACTCCACTCCCAATTACATGAGCTGATTTGAAACTTGGGCAAAGCATATTAATTTTTTAAAGTAGCTGCTCAACAAAATTTTCTTCTCTGACCTTATTTTATACATGGCTCCTATTTTTGCCACTTTCTAAATATTCTGCAAGCTTGTAGAACGAATATTAAGAAACTGGTAAAATAGGAACCATATATACAGAAAAAGCCTGGCTACAAATTCTCTGTGCTCATAAGCCCTACCAAAGTCTGTTCAACCTGGATCCAATTCTTGGCTACAAGAATAAAATTGCTGTCTGTGGTTTTCTCTGTTTACTTTCAATTGATTTTTTTTAAGTTTTGGCAAAAATTTCCTCATTCAGCTTCCCAGGCTGTAAATGCCATCATTGCAAAGGTGCTTCACAGAAGAAAAGGTTAGGTTCATTGCTTCCCCTTATCTCCTGAGTCTGTTTCCATTAAAATTCTGGAGAATATACTAAGGTGAAACAACTAGTTAAAATAGACAATGAATTATTGAAGAATTAGCTTCCAAAGAAACGTTTGTCAAAATATCTTAAGTGGAAAACTTTCAAATTTCTGTAACTTAGCATATTTTATGGTATCACAATTCAAAAACATATATTCACACATGATTAAAAGTTTTCAATCAATAGAACTTACAGATGCAAAATATGACAAGGTTTGAAAAATATATATAAGATTTCTATAGATATGATAGAATCTGCTAAATAATTCATAATGACTAAGTTTAATGTTTAATAAGTAAAAAGGACTTCTACTTTTGCAACATCAATGAGTCATTGGGGAATATTCAACAGATATTTGGGGGAATAATTATTTACTATTAATTTCTGCCCAAGGACAAACACAGGAACTATGTAACATTTGAGGAAAATAGCTCCTTTCTTATCTTCATCAAGAATAGCTAGCCTTAGCTTATAGCAAATCTCATGTTTAATGGATAACTTTTAAAGGATTTTAAGAATATATGAAGACTGGGGGCATAGGATATCTGCCTTACTACACAAAAAATATAAGGATAAATTTTAAAATATGATTAGATATTACAAGTTCAGATATATTTTCAATTAGGCATAAAACAAAAATAATAAATATACATAAAAAAGATTACAACTATTGCCAATACAAAACTGTGTAGAAACTCCTCAAACTAATACTAAACTAAAAAAATGGTTCAAGCTAATCTTAATAAGTAGATGAGCAAATTAACAAGAGATTACATAAGTACAGAAAAAATGTCTTTCCCATAGAGTTATGATAACTAATATATAAAAGCATTCTACCCAAAGCAGCATGAACATAAAATATTAGGGAAAATTTCAGCAATGTACAAAACTTAAATGCTGCTAAAACATTTTTTGACATTTAAATAAGGGCATCAGTAAAAGACAAGCCAAGTTCCTAGATAATCAAATGAATTATGTAAAGATACCAAAGCTCAGTCACAATACTTAATATGCATATGAAAAATGGAATTAGGAGATGGGGAGGCAGTATGGTAGAAGAATGATGGAAATATTCTACCAACCAAGATGCATTGTACAGACAAATGGAAATCATGTAGTGAAACCCCTTTGCGTAACTAGTTTAAATAATTTTTAATAAAAAATGATTGATAAGGCTTTGGAAATAATTTAAAATACACTTCCAGACATTTTAGTATATGTGGAATTTACCAAAGTACTTGTCAGTGTTAAGATAGTCTAGATCAAGAACATAATAAGAATTATCATAATCATTCCAATTTTGTAAATATTACAGATACAATTACCTATGCCTGGCCTTTAAAAACTTACTCCAATAATTCTATTATTTCTTAGATACTAATATATGCACAGTTCTGTAATCACTTTTTCTGAGATGTTCATATGGATTATACTTCTTTATATTTTCTCATAGAGAAAGTGATGGTTCTGGAATTTCTTTTATTTTTTATTTTACTTTTAACAGATGATCAAAAATTACATGTACAAATAGGTCAATATATCATGTATCCATTCATGTATACATTATATAATGAAATGTCCTTAGGGAAAAACCTGAAAGATATATGTTAGAAAAAAACAATTTTTTTTATTTTTTATTGTGAAAATACTGTACATAGGGGTTACAATTACATGGGCAAGATAATAAGTACATTTCTTTTTTATTAATTTAATTTTATTTTATTTGTGAACATACTGTACAGAGGGGTTACAATTGCATGGGCAGGATAATGCGTACATTTCTTAACAAGCATTGCAGCCTCCTCCTTTGTTTACCCTTCACATC
>NW_012267257.1:4285501-4290215 GCF_000151885.1 Dipodomys ordii
GGCTGGTGCCTGAGGTGGGTGACTTTTCCCTGGATGGAGCTGAGTCTGGCAGGTCACTTCGCCATTAAGTTCTTGTGACCTGCTAAATGACTCGCTTTATTCCAAGGCCTGAGTTGGAGCTAGCAGCTCCGTGAGCTTTGCTGGTATCCAAGATGGAGATCACCGGTGCTGGGTGGGGAGGGGTAGCCTTCCCTCCTCTGCTCCCTGAGAAGGAGTGAGGAAGTCGGGCTTCTACTCACACCGAGTCTTGGTTCCTGGGTCGTCTCTGGTCTGCAAGCTGCAGGATGAAGATGTCCGCTCCTTGTCGGTTCTTGCTGGTGTTGAGTAGAATCCACTCGCCCGCTGCGTCTGACTCCTTTGTCCCAGGCTCTCTGTGACTCAGGTATGGCTGCTGCCGCCGCCGCGACCCTGCAGCCGCCGCGGCGGCTGCTGGCAAGCGCTCAGATGTGTCTTTTTGCCTTGGCTTCCCCTCTGTTGCCTAACTCTCTGTCCTGTGATGGCACACTTGGTGTGATTCTCTGGCTTAGGACTGTTCACTGGAACTCTAAAACTGCTTTCTATGCGAGAGCTTGTTCAGAATCCAGCTTCTCCTCCGCCATCTTCCCATAAGTACATTTCTTATCAAGCATTGTAGCCTCTTCCTTTGAAAAAAACAAATTTTTAAGATTGCATGTTTATTTGGTCAGCTAATTGATGGTACAAAGAAGCCTGTCTATTGCTTTATGGCTCAAGGGCCTAAAGATATTAGGAAGAGGGTAATGTTGTGATATGTCTAAATATTTTTCCCTGTTTCCTCAGGCTAGGGGAAAATGAAAGTTACTTGCTGACTTTACTGGACTATAACATTGACACTGGACAGAAATTGCAAGTGTGAACCTTGGAATGAGCTGGTAAAATGTTTATATGCACTTGTTATGTACCTGCTCTCAGTAGGAAGTTATTTCTGCCAGGTATCATATTTTCTGGTAGTTCTGTATAGTCCCTTATATAAACCCAACATGTTTTAATTATAGTAATCACAATGATATCTATGAAATCTGAAGTGTCTGTGAACAGATTCCATTCTTGCATGGGATTGTCCTCATCATTTCATAAATATTATAAATAAAACAATTTACTTTAAAAAAAAAAGGAACCAAGAGATTTACCTATGCTCGCCTGTTCAATGAGCAGTAAAGAAAATGAATCACAATAGCTAGATACTATATCATAAAGACTTTTAAATGTTTACTATCTGAACTTGCTTTCAGTGTTAAGGCTGTATTTTTAAAAAGTAAGCTCTTTATGTTGATAATTTGCAGAATGATCTAGAAAAGCAAAAAGTAAACCTAGATCCAAAATGAATTATTGTTGCAGGCTGTTTTCTCTATTTAACCATCTTTTTTAAATCATAATTTCATTGCTCATTGAAAGATTTGCTCATAAAATTTTTAAAAGTTACATTTAGAATAGGCATATTCATGAGAACTAGACTCTTAAATATGATTTTATATAGCTATTGATTCAAGAAACCAAGGGTCAATTGGGTAGATGGACAATTGTGAGAGCATGGAATACTCAAAGCAGAAGTTGCAAACTCAGTTGCCTGTAGAGTACTCTAGGGACCAGTAAGACTGGCAAAGTGGAAAGCACATCTTCTATCTAGAACACTTCTGTTTTTCAAACCCAAACAGCTAACTTTTGCTTCATCAATTTCAAACCCTTTTATTGTGGTACTCCTAATTTTAGTTCAAAGAAAAACAAAACTATGTCTTCCACATGATATATTCCTGACACTTCTAAGTCTGAAGACTTTTATATTTTAAAGAAATTCACAGATCAATAAATGGTATTAGAAGAGTATAAATATAACTTGAAAAATTAAAATTAATTTCCCTACTATGCTTCTGTACTAATGACTTTAACAAACCAAGGATATTATTATTGAAGCTGATCATTAAAATTGATATATCAAATATAAACAGAGCCAGTGATGGAACTTTCCAATTAAATCAGACACATTTCTGTGTGCTCTTCCTTATCTTCTATTTAACTCTCATCCAATGCAAAAATCTACTTTCTTACATCTTCAAAAGGAAAATAATATGATCTTTTGGAATCCATCTGCCCCTAATCTCAAGAATCCCTACAAACACCAAAGAACGATGACACTTTTCCTATGTGCAAATCACATTTTGTTAGTATACATTTACTATATATTTTAGTGTGGTGACAAGAATCAAACCAATAAACCTTATACATACCAGACAAGTGCTCTACCACTGAGCGACATTCTCAACCTCTCTTGCCTTGTTTATTTAAACAATAAACTTATATAAGTCTAAATCTGTGTGCCATGACGTTAGCCCCCAAGTGTTTTGGTGTGTGTGTGTGTGTGTGTGTGTGTGTGTGTGTGTGTACTGGGAACTTACCCTATACTTGACAAGCACTTTCCACTGAGCAACTTCCAAGCCCTTATTTTTTTTTCTGCATCATTTCTCACGTCTTCTGTATCTCCATTGCTCCAACTTCAGGTAACTGTCTTGTTTCTATTTTGAGATTAGTTATATAAAATGTAATTGTTTTAAGTTATCAATTTTAGAAGTAATAACTTAAAGTGCCATAATTATGTTAAATTAAGAAAAAGAAATAGCTGATTACAAATAATGAAGCCTTACTGTTCCCATGGTTTACTCCAGAGCATCCATTTGACTCCTTCCCAATGGCGTTTGAGAGGAAGGGTGACAAGGCTCACACCTCTGCTAGGAGAATTGTATCAAAAAGGTTCCAGTTAGAGTAGAGCCAAGTTCTCTTGTTAGAGAATTGAAGGGAGAGTTGATCCCTCATTCTCCTCTGACCAGAACCAAGAAGGATATATTCATAATATTGGCAAATCTCTTATAAAAATCAATTTGTCTTTCATTTGAATCAAAGTTTAAGCAAATAAATTAATTCTGTAAGGTCACTTAGAGGTAGAAAAAAGAAGATGAGAACCTGTATATGTGAACTATAAAGCTGCATTCAAACACTCCAAATGACACTATTAGAATATCTTGTTACATTCTGTTCTGGTTTCTTCATTGAGAGGTAAACTCCAAGGAGGTAAGTCTACAATTTAATTTTGGTATGCAGTATATATGGTATGGCCATAAACTGAGCAGATGAGCAATAAATATTTGTTTAATCAATGAATAAAATTATGTTATATGACTAAAACAGTGAGTTATATGAGGAGACCCAATACTAGAATTTGGCTGTACCTGCTAGAACCGGAAGATCACACATATAGGTTAGTTCACACTCTTTTCCAACTGTTCTCCACATGCATCACCCAAAACTCACAGGAAATATGCAAGCAAACCCTGTAAACATGTATTTTTTGGTAGATGCTGTGGAGAAAAACAGAAACACCTGAAAAACTGGTAACTAATCTTATATTCCTGGCCTTTCATGTAGAAGAAAACCATAATGTAGAAGAAGAAGATTTACCCAACTATTACCTATGGTAGTATATACAGAAAGCAACCATAGGGAAGAAATAAGGAATAAAAGACATTGTCCATGGAGAATACTCAGGATATATCGTAAGCCAAACAAGATAGTTGGAAGTGTTGCTGTCACATTTCTGAAGGCCACATTGTGAGCCAAGGAGCTGTACTGCCTAACACTAACTAACTGTCTACCTCCTGTTAGCATTAAAAGGCATTTAGTGACCAGGCATGTACCTGGAAGCACTACACAAAACAGTCTCTCTGGGAAGTAGCACAAAAGGGACACTCAAAGAACAGGAGGAAGGTAGCTGTGGAAGATAAACCAACCCACACCTATATCATTAATGTTCAATCTATAATGACCTTGGAAAAGAAACAAATAACAGGATGAAGAAAACCCTGGTGGAATTCCCAAGAGGGAAGGTATCTTTGCCAACTATTCATCTGACAGTAGGTTAATATCCAGAATAGACAAGGAACTCCAAAAATGAAACAAAAGTAAAAGCAAATCTATTCAATATATAGGCAAGTGATCTGAACAGACATTTCTGGAAAGGAGGTGTACAATATGACATTCAGGCAGGGATCAGAAAAAGCTGAAATTTTATATGCTGCTGAGAGAAGTCAAAATATAATCATGATCCTGGAAGCAGTATTCGTATATTATATTAGTTGTATACATATGTGCTGTATGATCCAGAATTCTAATTCCTATGTATTTATGGAAGATACTACCAATAAACCAAGGAAGAATGGCTAAAATATTTTATATAAGACTGAGTTGGAGTCAGAGGTGTGAGTGGCATGTAAATTACACAAATAAATGTGGATGTAAGCGCATATGAAAATCAGTACATATGTACACACATCCTAACTCTGCCTGCTATGAGGATCTAGAATGATAGCACAAGAGACAAATTCACCTGAAACCCAGATCTTTGATTCTGAAACTATGGTTCAATTAAAGAAGACAGTGTACCTTAAAAGCATGACTGCTGTTAAGTCTACAACCAGAAAATTACATGCCAAGTCTGATGCATTTTGTAGTAACAGAAAATGAAAAAGATATAAAAAGAAGAAGAAGAAGGAGCAGGAGGAGGAGGAGGAGGAGGAGGAGGAGGAAGAAGAGGAAGAAGAAGAAGAAGGAGAAGGAGAAGAAGGAGAAGAAGGAGAAGAAGGAGAAGAAGAAGAAGAAGAAGAAGAAGAAGAAGAAGAAGAAGAAGAAGAAGAAGAAGAAGAAGAAG
>NW_012267257.1:4290265-4292140 GCF_000151885.1 Dipodomys ordii
GAAGAAGAAGAAGAAGAAGAAGAAGAAGAAGAAGAAGAAGAAGAAGAAGAAGAAGAAGAAGAAGAAGAAGAAGAAGAAGGAAGAAGAAGAAGAAGAAGAAGAAGAAGAAGAAGGAAGAAGAAGAAGAAGAAGAAGAAGAAGAAGAAGAAGAAGAAGAAGAAGAAGAAGAAGAAGAAGAAGAAGGGAATGTGGAATTACTCAAAAGAAGGCCATCCTCAACCTAAATGACAGACCATCCTGTAGCCAAAACTGAGCAATTTGAACTCTAGAATAAATATTAACAGTATTGAGCCATTACACTAAAAAAGAAAGTGAATATCCTGGGGTCTATACTGATATAAATATATTTTAATTTATAAATAGGGAAGAAAGGATGGACCAATCAAATGGTATGATAGATGGCATGATGAAATTTCAAAAGAACAATATCTCCAAAATTATGTATAGATAACTGTGATGGTTCTTAACACATGCTCCTTCACAAAGTAAAGCCTGATTCTTAGAGAATTTATTTACAAGAGGAGGGGTTTAATTGCCTCCTATAAGCATGAGCTAAACCATAACACCCACATAAAATAAGTACAACATGCAAAGGAAAAGGTAGTGATGTAATGATAATAAGTGATAGAGATTAACATCACCTATAGTAAGGCATCATGACATAGTGGGTAGCCCATTACAATAAGTGTTCACTGCTCGACTTAATAAAAATACAAATTCTCTTTTAAAAAATCCAAAAAGAAGAACATTCCATAAATTTCCAAGCAAGTTGTGCTGGTAGCCTTAGTATAGCCTTGTGATTGTTTGGGTAAATGCCCAAAAGTGGGATTGCTGGGTCACAGTTCTATGTGGAGTCTTTTGAGGAACCTCCATACTGCTTTCCAAAGTGGTTGAACAAATTTACACTCCCACCAACAATGCAGGAGGGTTCCCTTCTGGCCACATCCTATCCAGCATTTCTTGTAATTAGAGTTCTTGATTATAGCCATTCTAACTGGGGTGAGGTGCTATCTCAATGTTGTTTTGATTTGCATTTCTTTTATGGCTAGAGAACTTGAGCATTTCTTCATGTTTCTATTAGCCATTCTTATTTCCTCTTCAGAGAAGTTTCTCTTTAAGTCTTTAGCTCACTTATTTATTGGGCAGTTGTTTCTTTGAGGATTTGTTGTTAGGGGGATTAATTTTTTTGAGTGCCAAGAATATTTTAGATATGAGACCCTTCTCCCAATCTATGGGTTTCCTATTGATCTTGCTAGCTACATCCTTTACCATGTAGAAGCTCTGCAGCTTCATGCAATCCCATTTGTCCAACCTTTCTTTGATTTGTTGAGTTTCTGGGTTTATAGTAAGAAAATTTCAGTCTGTGCAAGAAGACCTAGGGTTTCTCCTTTTCTGTCCTGTAATGTTTTCAGGGTGTCTCTTTGACTCTGAAGTCTTTGATCCATTTGGAGTTGATTCTGGTGCAGGATGGTACATAAGGATCTAGCTTTAGTTTTCTACAGGTGAATAACCAATTTGCCACCACCATTTATTGATAGCTAGGGTATAGAACCAACCCAGATGTCCTTCAGTAGTTGAATGGATCAAAACACGTAGTACATACATACAATGGAATTATATGCCTCCACCAGAAAGAATGGCATTGCCCATTTGTTAGGAAATGGAAAGACTTGGAAAAAAATTACATTAAGTGAAATAAGCCAAGTCCAAAGAAACATAGGACCCATGGTTTCCCTTATTTGTAATTATGTGTAGGACAAGCAGAAAAGGGCAAAAGGTATGTAGATATGACCATATAACATGATGTTAAGAGAAATGAACCCCAAGATAGGGACACAGATATCTTTGTTCTTCCTTGCTATTGTTTCTTTTTTT
>NW_012267257.1:4302565-4341147 GCF_000151885.1 Dipodomys ordii
GGAGGGGTGGCCTTCCCTCCTCTGCTCCCTGAGAAGGAGTGAGGACGTCGGGCTTCTACTCACGCCGAGTCTTGGATCCTGGGTCCTTTCTGGTCTGCAAACTGCAGGATGAAGCTGTCTGCTCCTTGTTGGTTCTTGCTGGTGTTGAATAGAATCCGCTCTCCCGCTGCCTCTGGCTCCTTCGTCCCGGACTCTCTGTGTGAGCACTCAGGTATCGCCCGGCTGCGGTCTCCACCGCGACCCTGCCACCGCCGCCACCAGGGGCTGCTGGCTAGCGCTCAGATGTGTATTCTTGCCTTGGCTTTCCCTCACTTGTCTAACTCTCTGTCCTGTGATGGCACACTTGGTGTGTTTCTCTGGCTTAGGACTGTTCACTAGAACTCTAAAACTGCTTTCTATGCGAGAGCTTGTTCAGATTCCAGCTTCTCCTCTGCCATCTTGTCTCCCTCTTCCTTGCTATTGTTTCTAATGTACCATGTGATTTTTTTGTTTCTTTGTATGCTCCTCCCCCACGGTATAACCGCTGTTTTCACTGTATTTGATGTCAGTGCCCTGCATTTTGTATACAGACTTCTCTAATTCAGGGAAGTGAAGGAAAAAAAAAATTCTTAAATAAGGATACAGGTTGACCCATTGTAACAATGAGATGTGCAAAACACTATGTTGAAAATGAACTTTACAACTTTGGTGGTGGGGTATAGTTGTGAAGGTGGGAGGGAAGGGATGGTAGGGGGAAAACAAAGGAGGAGGCAACAAAGCTCAATAGGAAATATAATCATTACCTTGCTTATGTAACTGTAACCCCTCTGTACAGCATTTTTATAGTTAAAAATATACAAAAATAAGTTTCAAGCAAGCATGCTTTAAAAGTGTCAACAAAGACAAAGAAAAAGAAAAGAGAGCTGTCACAGATTGATACCAAGAAGACATGGCCACAAAATGCATTATAGATTTGTACACTGAAAAAATGGATACTAGTGGAAAGCTGGAAAATGCAAACAAGAGTTGTGGCTCAGGTATAATACTATGCCAACAATAGTTCCTCAGTTTAGTTACGTGTTTCATGGTACTCGCAATGTAAACATTTTGGAAAGCTTTATGAAGGGTATATGATGTGGTGGTACCAGATATGTTAAATAAACAAATAAGACATATTTTGTGAGAACGAAATTGAATAGACCATAATTACTTTTAAAGATGGTAATAACTCCTCATTATTTCAAATAATTAACTTGTAAATACCAAACTAAAACTTTATATTTTTAACAATAGAAAACTTTTCTGGCATGTACTATGAAGTTATTCACATGAACCACTTAATGAATCTATAAGTATAATTATAGTAGCCATTTTTCCAAAATGTGTTGATTTGTTCTTGTTAAATCAAAATGGCATTCAGCAACAGGTTAATTTTATTATTTGGGTAGATTGGAGAGAAAGCTTTTCTCCATTGAAAAATAAGCCAAAATATGGTTTTGTTTCAAGAAATTTCAGTGCACACCACGAAAGAACATGTTTCCCCACATTTTATTTTTCTTATTCTAGTAGGTGGAAATGTAATTAGTGACTAAAGCTGTAGATACTCTTTGGGCTGAAGGAATCTTCAACAGGAAGAAAGGTTAAGAAGTTAAACCACAGTAACAATGGTGCGTCGGTGAAAGGCAAGTTCCCTTTCATTGGCATGGTTTCAACTAGAAAACCTGTCATTTGAGAGAATAGATGTGCTTTGAGTCACGGGTGGCAATGTAACTCACAAGCTTATCCTGACTTTTTAGCCTGAAGCTGGAGTCCTTGAGTCTCAGCCTGACAATTCCCTGCAGCGTTCTGGCATGCTCCATTCTTACATGCCATGGGGATTATCAGCAGCAATTACAAACTTTCTTCTGTGTAGGTCCCTGATTTTCAAGTCCACTGACTTGTAATTTTACCTTTTTTTCCTATTGCTAGTCCCCGTGAAGATGAAATTCACCGTTGCCAAGATCAAAAACAAAGCAAGATAGGTTGTGAATCCAATTTGCGAAACAACTAGCTGTTGTTAAGACACTTGTAGTTTGGAAGCTGTGATGGTGGATAAACACTCAGACTGAGTCATGAAAAGTCTTATATTGTGTTTTGCTTTGCCACAACAACTACAATGTAGCAATTAGTAGAGAAAAAAATTCTTGGACATTGGAAGGCTTCTTCTAGAAGAATGGAGTTGAAGAACTTTGGATTGAGTTTAAATCTATTTGAAATTCTACCTAGAGTAAAATAGATATAATTCTATACATTGTATGGCCAAATATAACTAAGAGAATGAGAGCATGAAGGTGGCTTTTGGCTGGATATTTAGTTACTAGCCAAAATCAATCTATATTCTGAGATCTAATCTTGCCTTCTCAGGAAATGCTTAAAAGTTAAAGCATGTCCTAGAGTTTAAAAAAAAAGTTATTTGAGGTCAGAAAACTGGGTTGTGCTCAGGCTAATACTATGAACAAAATGCTTCCTCCTCTTCTTTCATGTTTTATCCATCTCCCAGCTGCTTCCTTCACCTCCTTGAGGACCATTACTGTGGCTCTGACCTTTCTTAGTTTACCTAACCATTCCTTGGAAATCTAACTCTGAGAACTCCACCAACCCCACAATTCTGGTCTCTTCAGACGACCTGATCATCCACCACCTGGCAGAAAATTCCTTGCTGTCTTCCCTCCTCTCCTGTGTTCCTAGAAAGAAGAGTAGCAGTAGGTATCTGATAATTATAAAGATAATTACTGGATATTAATGTAACCAAGAATGACCAGGTTTCTGTAATTCAGGTGGCTGAGAAAGACCTCTTTGAGGAAATGACTTTTGAGCTATCAGGTAAATAAAGAACTTGCCTGGAGGAACACTCAAAGAAAGGGAAAGATCATTCAAAGACCTCTAATGAGTACAGAAGTTACGTGGGAGGAACACACAGTGTGTGGAGGCCAGGAGCTGGGGATGGAGACTGACAAAGACAGTTGGACAAATGAACAGGGTCTCATCACCAAGATTTGAGGGCCCAGGTAAGGATTTCACAGTTCGGGAGAAAGCCACTGGAGTTTGCACAGGGCACAATGTAACCTTATAAATTTTTTAACATCACACTGTACCTTATGGAATAGGAGCCAGAGACCCAGAAATTAATATAGAGAAATAAGGGAAGATTCTTTCAAAGTGGTAAACGTTTACCTCTAGGAGCCTTGTCCTAATCTTACATGGGTGACTAAGCCTTCTGCCTGGCTCATTTCTCTTTGAGATAGAATAATGTTTTCATCAGGATGAAGTCAGATGCTTTTTGACATTTTAAAGATGTTTGTGACATGTCTATGTGGATGTATCATATCTTGGTTCATGATTTAGCTCCTGTAAAGAAAAAATTCTAAATCTCAGAAAATTCCTCTGCTACACTCCCCATATACTTGTGAACACCCTACATACTAGCTATGTGATCAACTCCAAATTAAAATAAACTTACTAAAAAAAGTCTTTATTGAAGAATAGTTACAGTGGCTTACGCCTGTAATCCTAGCTACTCAGAAGGCTGAGATCTGAGGATCGAGGTTCGATGCCAGCCTGAAGAGGAAGTGCCACCAGAAGGAAGTGGCACTGTGGCTCAAGTGGTAGAGCACTTGCCTTGAGCTGAAGAGCTGAGAGACAGCACCCAGGCCAAGAGTTCAAGTCTCACGACTGACAAAAAAAAAAGTATAATTCCTTAAAATGTAGCAATAGAGGTGTCTGCAATATTTTTTAAAATTGTTTCCAGGTTCATTACTCAAAATCAGTTTATATATCTCATTATAGCACACTAAGAACTACCAAAGGTTTCAAATCATTACGATGAACAATTATATCTTAAATTCTTGCAAAATATGTCCACGACCATCCACACATCCTACTTCATCTTTCCCTCTTCTACCCTGATGCAGATATGCTCATAGAAATGATTTATTAAGTGCTGGTGTGCTTCCTGTCGCTTCAGAAGCATGGGAGAGAGAAAATGACATAAGAAATCGTTCTTGCCCTCACAAAGCTTCTGCCTATTAAGGGAGAAGCTTATACACAAATTGCTTATAGTATCAACATCCAGCTAGACTGATTGTAAAATTTGAGGTTGGAGCATTGCTAACTAGAACAATACTTTTGCACTAAGGAGAATAAACACATCCTTTTATGAAAACACTTCACTTCTGTCAGAATATTGTATTATGTGGAACAAAACACTTTACTGCCATCTGCCTGAAGTTTGTTTAAGTAAGCATTCAACATGAATAACGCCCCCTGAACTAACATGTGCACACACACACACACACACACACACACACACACACACACACACACACACATTGTGCACAATCAAACATAGTAATGGCCTGGTTAGAACGAGGATTTAATGAGATTGGGGAAATGAAGACTAGAAGGTGAGAAAGAAGACCTCTCTGTGGTAGGCCAAGACGTGTTGCAGAAGATGAAGAACCGTCTAATGTTGGACAAGCAACAGCATTGTGTCTTCAAATAGTCCCTGAGATCATGTATATCCATTACATATTTTTAGAGTAGATAAAAATCACAAAACTATAGTCTATACACAGGAAAACTGGATCTGGAAGTTTTCACTGATTTGCATGTTGCAAAATCAAAGTCCAAATTCAAATATTCTGACACTCCATAGCGTATCTGCCCACTCAGCCATGTTCTTGTTACTTTCTCGTTCCATTGTAATATCAAAATAAATGGTGTTAGCTGAAATATGCCTTGACTGGGAGGAGGGGCTGAAAGGAGTGAATAAATGGAAAAAGGGGTGGTGGGAAAATAACACTCTGTACATGCACGAACATGGTTCCAAAAATTGTGTTGAGAGAGGTAATTGTGGGAGCAGAAGGAGGGAAGGGCGATGGAATATATGCTTATGCTCAATTGAAACCCCCTCACATAACTATACAACTAATGGTGTGAGACACCATTCTTGGCCGCATTACTCTGAATTCTTTAAGGCATTAAGACCAACATGCTTTCTAGCTATAGTATTTTAATATTTCTGACATTATCAAAGTATTGCTTCTCTACTAGCCAATGTACTGGAGACTATGGCCTCTTTCTGTCATTTTCTTCATGCCTATCAGACACAAAGAAGGAATCCTTCAGAATCGAATAGATAAAAAGTTAAGCATAAAAAATTCTCAGAAGGTAAATGCAGTTTTCCAGAATGGCAGCACAGCATTTGTAGAGAAGAGTATAAAGAAGGAAAACATCATTTACATCTACTCTTCAAAAACAAATAAATTATACCAGCTACCCCAATTTTGAATGCACTTGATACAGAAAACTAGCTGAGAAAGAACTAAACAAAAACCATTTACTGTATGTGCCATATATTTATTAGTCATCAGTTAAAGGACACTTTTAATTTTACAGTTTGCCTATCGTCAATATGCTTCTATAAGGACATGTACATAAATACCTCTACTATATTTTACACTTGTTTAGATATCTAAACAAAAGTAAGATAGCAGGAATAGAACTCATGTGGTAAAGTTTTATGTTTAATTCTCTGAGGATCATCCATACTAATTTCTTTAATATCTGTGATAATTTTCATTCTTAAGAGTAATATTTTATAAGAATTCCTTTTCCTCCCACATCCTCGCCAGCAGATGTTTTTATTTTTTTAATCATCATTCTGTCTAGGGTAAGATGGAATCATGGTATCATTTTTCTTTGCATTTCTTTCATGGCTAAAGATGTTGAATATTTCTTCATATATTTATTAGCTTTTTGTACTTTCTTTTAAAATAATGTGTTCAATTCATCTGATCATTTACTAATTGGATTGTTTGTTCTTTTGGCATTTATTTTTTTTAATTTCTCTATGTCTTCTGGATTTAAATCCTTTATAAGTTCTACTTTTTAAAGAAAAACAATTGCAATTTTGGATCCTCTCCCTCTTTCTCTCTCTCTCTCTATTACTCTCTTCCTCCTATGTTTTTACAGCCAATCTCTTTCTCTTGTTTTCCTTTCCTTGTCATCTTCTTTCATACACACACATACACACACACACACACAACACAACACATACATATTTGGATGACTATCAGAATTCAAGGAGAAAGTTCTTTCTGTAAGGTTTCAACACATAATTTTGACATAGTACGTAACAGCTACTTTCTTTCTATAATTTTCTCCAAATTACTGTAAATCTCCATTTTCCTTTTCTTCCTCCATGTGCAAAGCATGATGATTAATTTTTTCATGTTCACTGGAAATTTCTCTTCCCAAAGGTTGGGAGTTTATGCCCATAGGATATCACTCAAAATGTCTATTCATTTGTCTATATTAGAAAATTTGCACCTAGTGCCAAAGCCTTTCCTTGAAGCATAGTAAAGACTGTGTGTGTTTGTGTGTGTGTATGATAGTCCTAGGGCTTGAACCAGGTCTCAGTGCTGTTCCTGAGCACTTTTTTTGCTCAAGGGTAGCATTTTACCACTTGAACCACATGTCCTCTTTCAGCGTTTTGGTGGCTAATTGAAGATAAGAGTCTCATGGACTTTCCTACCTAGACTAGCTCTAAATTGCCATGCTCAGATCACAGCCTCTGGACCAGCGAGGATCACAGACGTGAGCCACCAGTGCACCACTCATTTGTTGCTTTAAAAAAAATCTGATATGTTCAACAATTCTGTAATACATATGGCTTATCTAAATGATTAAATTTAGGAAAAAAAAGATTATTTTCTATGATGACAGTAAGAGTTCAGATATTGATGACTTTGTTCATTTTGCTCATTTGCTTCACTATATACTTCACTATATCATTTGCTCCACTGTTAATAGAAAGTAAGTTGTCAGTTGTAGTGTAAGAAATTGGAGATAAGGCTGCACCTCAATATACAGACAACATTGGTGTCAGTGGGTTTGTTGGTTGGCAGGTAGGTTTTGTAGGTTGATTGCTTTGTCAATCTGAAGCAGAAATTTGACCTTATCATTTTTCTGGCTTTTCTTATTGAAACAATTCTTTTTGAAGGTGTGTGTGTGCCGTTTTAAGAGCCCTTAAACTGTATTGTGAAAGTCAACCACCATGGCTGTTGCAGGTTAGAAAGTGAAATAATTTCATAACTTGTTTGATAATTACTGAGCCTGAAGATATGTCTTATCTGGGCACTAAATCAAGAGTATTTACTTGTCATGATTGAATTATCCAAATGCAAAAGATATACTATCGTAGAGATCATCTTTTGAAGAAACACACACACACACACACACACACACACAGAACAATACAAAAATGCTGAATTTTAAAGTATTAAGTTTGACTAAGAAGATGCTTAAAAGTTCTCCGTGGTAAGAATCATTGGATTATGGTTAGAAATGAATATAAAAATGTCTCGAGTGAATCCACTAATGTACAATTAGGGCCTTAATACAAATGCTTCACATTTGTTTTCCTTAAATTTTTAGATTTTGAAAGTACTTTTCCATGTGGCTTATCATTTTATATGTAATTTTATTCAGTGTTAAGCTATCTTTGTAATGATTGTTAAACTCCAAATAATTTAATGAAACAATTTGTTAGGCGCCGCTCAAACTCACTTTCACATTATTTTCATGTGCACTGTCCTAAGATACTTAGTTTAAAATCAATTTCTGTGTATACCTCACACAGTCATACAAGTAAAATATTATATTTTTAGCTCTGTGTAAGCAAAGTGGAAACTCAAAAAAAATTAGGGAAGGTATTTAAAACTGTGACACTTACCACAAAATTTGTAATATATTGATCAGTAGACAAAGAGACAGTCAACATGTTTCATGTCATAGTGCAGTGGTAAGACAATATGGTAGAAAAATAAATAAACAACAATTTTAAGAGTCAGCCAACCACAAGGTTTTCTAATGGTAACTAGGTCATTTCAATGAAGGTGGAGAACTAGGTCATCATATGACAAGATAATTATATTCAAATCATTTTAATGCAAAACTACCACAACTACAGAAGAAAATATATTTATTTAAATTATATTCAAAATAATAGTCCATATTTCAAAATCCCTTATCTTGAAAAAATGCTAACATCTTGTGTGAAAGTATACATAATTTATGGAATTATATTTGTTGTGCAAGATGGGAGTTTATTGATGGTGTCATAAAAATAAATACTAAGTTTACAACTTCCAGTCCCACTATAAATTCATGATCATTCTAAGTTATAGCAAAATCATCTAAAAGGTAATATACCATAAAGCAAAAAGAAATAGCAGCATGTACAAATCGTGCTAAAATTTGGGGAAAAAGAAAGACACATCTAGTTTATTTATACATGCTTTATAATTTTTCATTTATTTTTAAATGTTTAAAAAAACTGTCTCTCTGGGAAAAACAATCTCCTGTCTAGTTTTAATTATTCTAACATTTGACTTTTAAAGCACCATCATAACAATTAAGTGACTCAACCTTTCTGTTTAAAATGAGCACCTCATGTCCCATTTTCCTCATTCCCATTTTTGTCCTGAGTCATAAACTCTTAAAAGAACATTGTGTTACTGTCAATCATTGGGTCAACAAAAGCAGGACCCCAGTGATCCCTGGCTTACTAAGATGTCTGACCTCAGAAGTCAATGAAAAGCGTTCAAGACGAGCTTCTCCAATGTTCCACAGGAGAATCCCAACACCGTAGACTTCCAATCACCTGGCAAAATCTAAACAGCAGCACTAGACAATGTTCCAGGATTTGTTAACTAACACATTAATTTTCAGACTTACTGTGCCCTCGGCATAGCTGTATTTATTTTATGAACTACATTAACAATGACATTTAATCAAATCTTTATTGACTTTCTAGCTTGACTTCCAGGAAGAAGGCTCATCGCAGTTTCATGATACTTTAAATAAAATTGATTCTTGACACCATTATCAATATAGATGGTGACCAAAGCAAGCCTATCAGATATATCTAACAAAGTTAAATGTACTAAAATATGAGTATCCAGATGGCTAATTAAGGTACATTCTTGTTTCATTTTTCATAATCTAGTCTGGACATCAGCCAGAGAAAGGCAAGATAGTCTTTCCCCTATTGCTAAGAGAGTAGACTATGTTTTATTCACTATTATTAGCTAAACAATTTATATGATCACACCTGTAAACATAATTGTTTTCAAAATTTGAGTTGTTTTTACATTTAATCCAACAGAAGAGGTAAGATCATCCTTATGAATTTTCACCTTAATAATATTAGTGATGATAGTTAAACATTCACATAAAACATTGCATAAATGCTAACCTGGAAAAGCCTATTCACCAGCTTAATGTGTCCTATATTATATAGACTGTTTTTTATGAATTCCTGATGGATCTATCATTTTAAGCCCCCAGATAAGTAGAATAAAGAATTTTTTACATTATAATTTTTTCACAATTATTAGATTATTATTAATCAAATTGTAAATGCCAAAAAAAAATAAGATTTCTTGAAGAAAATGTGAACAACCAAGCACTTCCACTTCATTCCCAAAGGTGAGAGAAATTGTCAGCTCTGGTTACAGTTTTTTAAAAAAACAGTAGTGACAATTATGGGTGAATCCTAATTGAATTGTCCACTTCGTTTTGCCCATTCTGATGTGTAAGCAATAGGGTAAATCCTGTTTTTAGCTCTGTAGGATAAAAGTCTATTTGAAGTTGTAGTCTATAGCTGGCTTTTCACAGTAAATTGACCTTGTGCTGCACAGCCAATGTCATAATGCTGTGCTTTATCTAGGCTGAGAGGGAAAATCGCAAATTGCTTCTGCATGATTAGTTCTGCCACTTCAAACGTGTTTCTTCCGAGTTGGCTTCCACACTTACTGCTAAAGATATGTGCCACTGGGAAATGCTGATCTGTTGCTGAACTTCTCCAATTAAATAACCCTTTAGTTGCCAGTTTGCAAAGATGTGTTCACCAAAGCTAAAAGGACTTTATCTTTTAATGTCAAAAGAAGTTTCCCTATATTAGAAACAAAGAACTTTAAAAAAAGAAAGTGAATTACATTTTGTACAAAATATTGACATCAAATTGAAGGCAAAGTTAAATAAAATTATTAAAATAATTAAAATTTGAATTTGAAGGTTGACAAATACCTTTGAACAATAGTATCGGGTATAACGAATTCTGTTTTCTGTTTTTATTTATATCTTTTTCCTTTTTTTTTCTTTTTTTCTTTCTTTTACTAAATTATCTGAGCTACTCTAAAAATTGTATTTACCATGCTAGAAATTTATTTCCTTATGTACTGTAGCTGTTTAGAAAATATTAAATTTGGTTTTGAAAACATGAGTATAATTTAATTATCCACAAAAAGTTAATAGGAAATGTACTCATTACCTTACTCATAGAACTGTAACCCCTCTGTACAATATCTTTACAATAAAAAAAATTTAAGTATTAGAAACAGCAAATTCCTAACTACATAAGCTGTTCATTTTATTTTTTAAAAAAGCCAAAATACTAATCTCTAAAAAACAAGTTATATAACTAATTATAATATCAGAGACATACTTGACTTTTCCAAATAAACAATAACTCAATAAAATATGGTCAGAATAGGTTTTATCTCTACACTTATTTTTATACCACTCAATGTAGCCTTTTAAAATTAATGTTGTAGTGCTGGGCACCAGTGGCTTAAGCCTGTAATCCTAGCTATTCAGCAGGCTGAGATCTGAGGATCATGGTTCAAAGCCAGCCCGGGCAGGAAAGTCTGTGAGACTCTTATCTCCAATAAACCACCAGAAAACAGGAAGTGGAATATCAGCGCAAGTGGTAAAGCACTTGCCTTGAGCTAAAAAGCTGAGAGACAGAGTCCAGGCCAGAGTTCAAGCTCCACAACCAACAACAACAAAAAAAAAAGTGTTATTTTTTAATATATGTTTTTTGTAAAGATAATGTACAAAGGGGTTACCTCTGTCCTACCCCCCCCCACAAAGTTGTAAAGTTCATTTTCAACATACTGTCTTGTACATCTCATTATTACAATGGCTTATCCTGTATTCTTATTTTAGTATTTTGTTATTTCCCTTCCCCTCCACAAACTAGAAAAATGTATATACAAGATGCAGAACAACGGAATCAAATACAGTGATAACAGGGACTGTACCATGGGGAAGAACTTACAAAGAAACAAACGAAAAAAATCACATCGTACATCATAAGTATATTAAAAAGAAGTGTCCGTACCTTGTGGTTCATTTTGCTTAGCATCAGATTATATGGTCATAAATACATAGCTTTTGACCTCTTTGCTTGTCCTAGACATATACTAGTTATTGCAGATAAGAGAAACCATCAGACCTATGTTTCTTTGAGTCTGGCTTACTTCACTTAATACTGCCCGATTAATAAGTGTGCTAGAGACTTAAAGAGAGAACTCTCTGAGGAGGAAATAAGAATGGCCAATAGACACATGAAGAAATGCTCAAGTTCTCTAGCCATAAAAGAAATGCAAATTAAAACAACATTGAGATTCCACCTCAACCCAGTTAGAATGGCTATAATCAAGAAAGTTAATAACAACAGATGTTAGAGGGGATGTGGCCAAAAAGGAACCCTACTGCATTGTTAATGGGAATATAAACTTGTTCACCCACTTTGGAAAGTAGTATGGAGGTTCCTCAAAGGACTCTACATAGAGCTCCCCTATGACCCAGCAATCCCACTTTTAGGCATTTACCCATACAATCACAAACAAGGTCATACTAAAGCTACCAGCACAACTGTGTTTATAGCAGCATTATTCACCATAGCTAAGATATGGAACCAACTCAAATGCCCCTCAGTAGATGAATGGATCAGGAAAATGTGGCATCTCTCTCTCTCTCTCTCTCTCTCTCTCTCACACACACACACACACACACACACACACACAATGGAATTCTATGCCTCCATCAGAAAGAATGATACTGCCCCATTTGTTAGGAAATGGAAAGACTTGGAAAAAATTACATTAAGTGATGTTATGTTAATTTTATACCTTATCAAAGGGTAGTTAATTTTGTAGTTAAAAAATAAACCCTGCACATAATAGCAAAAGTTTCAGAAAATATAGCTAGAATTGAATTTATGACAATACTCTAGCAAAGTAAAAGGAAAAAAAAGAGAAAGTGAAAAGAAGAAAAATAAGGGAAAGCAAATGAAGTAGAAGGGGAAAGGGAAAAAATGAAAGGGAAAGAGGAAACAGGAAGGGAGGGGAGAGGCGATCTAAAGTATTTACTCTTATAAAAGTTCATGGATTGACTTTTTGTATGGGTGTGCAGGTTCTACAGCTTGAATTCAGGGCGTGGGCCCTGTCCTTGAGCGCTTTTGCTTGAAGGTTGGTACTCTACCACTTGAGCCACGGCTCTACTTCTGGCTTTTTGGTGGTTAGTTAGAAATAAGATTCTCAGGGACTTTTCCAGCCAGGACTGGCTTCTAACTGCAGTCCTCAGTTCTTAGCCTCCTGTATGGGTAAGATTACAGGCTTGAGCCACTAGTACCTGTCTGTCACTTTTACTAATAAAAAATGCACAAATTGAAAGACAGTGCAGATAGCATGTGAGAACAGAAGAATTGGTGGAATAATAATTATTTGTTTTCTTCTTTGTCACTTTGTTTGTTAGATTTTATAGTCCTAAACTACAACTATACAGATCAGCTGACTATAGGGAACTGAACACTCTTGGAAACATGGCTTCCCTGAGTTAATTTAAGAATTAGATATTATATTATTTATTTAACTTGAAGCAAGCTGATACTGACCTAAAATGCCTACACAAGGGAATTGAAGTTAAATACTAAATGTTCAATTTATTATCTAGATCATTTTACCTCATTGTACCTATGCTGCTACATAGTAAAGTAAAATAATCCTTAGAGACCAGATTTTTAAGAAAAGAGAGTAAAATTAGGAATATGAGTTCACAGTGCCAAATTGCACTAAAGCCACATGCTCAGATACTGATCAGAGTGACCCAAACTGGATAGATCCACTTCAAGATGAGGAGAGAGTAGAAACATGTTACCTGACAAATAATTCTACATATCAAAAGCTTGCGCTAACCAACCTGACACATAAATGGCACGTGTTGTCAGCTTCTGTTAATCTCCTTACAAATGATGACAGTACCAAGAAACAATTGTTTTTTTCTTGAATGTTTTCACAAAGTTCAGGACCTTTTTCTGGATTAAATATGCATATATTTCTAAGAAGTGAAAAATATATATATTGTGGCTTTTTAAACAACCTAATTTGAGGCTGTGAAAGCATTATAAAGGAAAATACTGTTTCATCACAATGCTAATTTTTATGAAAAACTGTTTAAGTCAGTTACAGTCATTCTATACATTTGAAGGTACTAGAACTCAATTATGGTGTGCCTATGGAAATTAGTTAAACTACTAACTGCATTTATAGCTTCTATTTAATGAAAAATACTGCTAAATAAATGTGATTTTGTTTTTTATCCCACAATTGTAATACTAGCTATTCAGAAAGTTGAAGTTCAAGTCAACCCTGGCAGAATGTTTGTAAGACTTTATCTCCAAATAACCAGCAGAATACTGGGCTGGAAACATACCTCAAGTGGTAGAGCATCAAGCAATCAGCAGGAAGACAAAGGCCTAGTCCCCCTCATAAGAAAGGAAGAATGAGGAGAAAGGAAGGAAGGATGGAAGGAAGGAAGGAAGGAAGGGAAGGAGGAAGGGAGGGAGAAAGGGAGGGAGGAGGGAGGGAATAGAAGAGGAAATGCTAAGGTATTTTAAAGGAATTTTAATAGAATTTTAAAAGAATTTCTCACTAACCTAGAGAAGCAAACATAAATTCAGGAGGGACACCAACAGGATAAGCAATCAATTCCCTACACTGTAAGCAGAGCTTATCCAGAAAAGTAACCTCAATGAATTAGTATTTATAAAGGCAATTTACAGCTCTATATAAATATGATTTATTTTAATTTCTACAAAACATTTCAATTTCCCTATTTTACTACACTTAATAAAAAATCCCCATGTGATGCTGCACAGGAACAAATACTAACTTTGTGTTCTTAAAACACTGGTGTGGTGTGGGGGAGAGCACTGGATACTGTTAGCAAAGAAATAGCAGAATAACCAAGACTTGAAATCATGCTTGTTATAGTCATAGCCAGCCTCTGTATATCCCATGTTTCCACTCACTGCCTTGGCTTATTTTCCTTGAAGGCACAAAAGAAGGTATGCAAAGGTCAGAGGTAGGATTAGTGTGCTACATGCTTGAACATCCCCAATTTGAGAAGGAAAATCGCCTTAGTGTCCTCGATGCAGGCCACCAAAGGAGCATTATGCCCTCAAGAAACAACTATTTGCAGTCTAGTGTTATGAAGAGACTTACTGAACATCAACTGGGTGGGCTGAGCTCCACTGAAGAGCAACTTTCAAGTAGTTTTGATTCAAGCTTAATGATTCCTTTTTCCTCCTGACTTCCTCTCCATCTACTTATAGTCTTCCTCTAAACACCTTCACAGAGGTAAAATAAGGTTACTTCTACGGTATAGTTCCTTGTCTTCCATATTTGTTGTTCCATAGATTGCCAGATTCCTTGACAAATATAAGATTGCCACTGCTTCCTTTAGCATCAGTTTTCTTTAATTATCTATTCTGAATGTCTGCGCCTAGTGATCTACTGCTGTAATTTTGGTTTCTAAATCAAATGCTGCAATCAGTTGGTGGTATTTTCCCCCATCTTATTTCAGGGTAAGCTTTAATTTCTTTCATTGTGATTAATTACTTTTTTTAAAAAAATCATTTTTCTTAGTCAATTCCATACAACTACCTTATTAATCAGATTTGTCAGTACAAGCATATCATTATGCTTTAAACTTCAGTATTTCTGACAACATACTTCCATTATCTCTCATTCCAGCTTTATTGTTACCTAATTTTTTTAAAAAAAATCTACATAAACTGTACCAGTTTGATATTGGACTTTGGTCCCAAATGTATTGACCATAATATTCTTCTGGATATCCCTAATAGGAAGCTACTATTATTAAAAACTTTGAGTAACTTCTTCTTCCCATTTTTTCACATCCAGGAACAGAAGTATCATTTCCATCTCACCTGAAAGGGTTCAGTAAAGGCTCTCAAATTTCTCTGTCAAGTCCAGAGTAGCATTTCAGACACACCATGAATCTTTCTGGCTGCAAGCTTCAACAACAAAGCAAAGTAAACAACACAAACTTAAGAGCAAAATATGAAACTAAGCTACCTCTCTTCCTCAGTCTACATTGATGATGTAACTTTTCTCATAGTAGCCTGATCCTAGCCTGAATGCCACGGGCGTCTCCTAATATGTAGCTAATCACACTTAATGTTTCTTCATCTTCATGCATTCATTTATAAACATCTTTGAACCTTTTGTTTCCCAGGCAGGTTTAACCACATTTAAGGAGCAGTGCTTTCATTTGACAATATGCACGTGGTTACAAAAGAATTAACCAAAGTATAAGAGACTTTATGGAGAACTCAACTAGTATAACTTTTTTAGAAAGATTCAGTCAAAGCTCAACAAAATCAGCTGTAGATAATGGGTACATGCAGGATGGGTGGGACCAAAGGGAAAGAGGTGGGTAAATGAGGTGGGGAAGGGGAGAACGTACTCAAAAATTCATTGTTTATACCACAATATTAAGAAAAGTAAGAGAAGGGGTAGGTCAAATGTGGAGTGAGAACATTGAAGGAGGTAATATCAATCGAGATCCATTACTCATAAGCTGTTTTGTTAAATAGCATTTCCTTTGTACAGCAACTTAAAGATTATTTTTTTTAATTAAGGAGCTGTGTTTTCATTTTTAAGTAACTCATTACCAAACCAGAAATCCAAATACATAAACTATGTGATGGTGTCTTATATAACGTGACCCCACTAACTTGGAGAACAAATGGATATGGTGATTAGTGGACAAAGGAAACTTTAGAATGGGAAAAGATTTTATAGAAAAGCAAATGAACATATCGGCAGTCATAAAGAGATTACAGAATGTGATAACTTCCTGAGCTCACTTGCCAAATAAAACTAGAATTTGCACATTAGAAGTTAAAGGAAATGTAGTTGAGGATGAGATGTGCACAAAAAATATGCAGTACTGGTAGAAAAGAAGAGGGGTAAAAAGGTAATTCTGAGGAGACCGATATTCAAGGTATAGAAAGAGAATATAAATTAGAGATGTGAGACTTCAGGAATGCAAAGTCCTAAATAGTCACTCAAGTAGAAAAATATAAGAATAAAAAGAATGAGAAAGGGGCTGGCAGTTTGAGACCAGAGGGAACTATGTAAAAGAACTGTGGTTTGTATTTATAGCATTTTTAAACAAAAACATTGTTTAGTGTCAGAAGTCCAGTTTAAATGGGAAATCATACATTTAGGTTGAACTTATTCCTTGGGACTCCATAATTTTTGTCAAGCTCTAATTCAAATTACCTAAGAACAAAATTAAAGAAAATTGCCAGTTTGGTTGAGCCAGGGATGGGGACTAGCTGGTAACCTGAAACCAATGTGTCAGATTAGGATATTGAAAATAATAAGCAAGGCAGATGAATTAACCAGGGTAGCCATTATGGTGTGCCATATGATAACCATTATGATGTGAAATAGGGAAAGGCCTAAAAGGGAAGAAAATCAAAGGGATTAAAGAATTGTTGTCTGTATGAGGTTAAAGGCAATGTTTAGAAGATAGAGGAGAGATACAGTGGTGGCAAATTGTGGTGTCAAGATAGAATTTGTAAATACAAGATTACAGACATGGAACCCTTTTGGGTGCTGACAACATCTATAAATCAAGCCAGAAAGTGAGATAATTAGAAGAGATTTTTGGAACCAACTTTTGAAAATACCATTAAGGAGAGAGGAG
Organism: Dipodomys ordii; assembly: GCF_000151885.1. Taxonomy (NCBI): domain Eukaryota; kingdom Metazoa; phylum Chordata; class Mammalia; order Rodentia; family Heteromyidae; genus Dipodomys; species Dipodomys ordii. The sequence goes on from NW_012267257.1 coordinate 4,319,456, forward strand.
ATTGCTCATCTCACCTTGTCTGTCCAGGAAATGTTAACATTTCAGCCTCACAAAGAACTGGGTTCAAGTCTTGATTTTATCCTTTACCTGTGGGTAATAATAGACAAGTTTGTCATCAGTGCTTTCCTTTCCCCTCTCTACTATGTAAAGGAGTGTGAGGAAGATTGCATCAGATAAAAATGCGGGTTGTGGTATAAAAGATAACCATTGTTTTATAGCTTGGACTATGGGAAAACACTGCTTGTATTCAAGTCTCAGCTTTGTCACATGCTGTTTTGACAGCCTCAGGAAAGTTAACCACTCTGTACCTCAGTTTCCTAGTATGAAAATGAAGTTAAAAACTAGCACATTGCTATTATGAGAATTAAGTAAACCATATGAAAATGCTAATTTCCTATCACTTTTCTATTACAAGAGTAGCAATTTTATATAATACTTGTAAATCCATGATCAGCAAGAGTTATCAAATGATAGCTACTATTCTTAGGTTTTCCTTTAATGGTACAGTCAGTCAGATATGACATTGTTGTGCATGCTTGTAAGCCCATACTCAGGAGACTTGGGCAGGAGTATTGCAAATTCAAGGTCAAGACACTGACTCAAGAAAAAAAAAGAAGAAAAGAAGAATTCTCAGTATAGAGAGTAATGAAATCTAGAAATACCCAGAGTTAATGATGAAAAATGCCTCTCAATTAAAGCTAGTCAGTGGAAGGAACATAATAAAAGCAATGACAACCAGGCAACCAGACACACTAGATTAAAATTCTGTAGCATCAAAACAAGGCTCTAAAAAGTCAGATATTCTGGTGTGTCTTCTATTTCAAATCTATATCCTTTCCTCCCTGGAAACCTATGATTATTTTTTCCCAGTTTACTTTTCTTCTATCAGTTTTTCTGATCTGGTCTCTCTTCATGCATAACATTCTGCAATTATGCATTCTAAGTTGATTTTCCTTTTCTTTGCCATTCTTTAAAAAAATGAATAAAATATGTACTCTTCTGTAAGCATAGAATTGATGTAAGTCCAAAGTTAGCACCAAAGCTTGCTTTCCATATATGTCTCTACCCAAACCAACTTCTTCATTGAAACTAGCCTGCCCCTGACTTTGCAATATGATGGACAGACTCCTCATTGCCACCGTGTCTCTTTGTGGTAGAGCAACACCACACATGCTCAGTTAGCGTGGATTCATACTTCATGGTTCCTTTTTTTTCAAAATACTAAATCTTCTGTTTTATTTTATTTTTTAAAATAAGTTTTTTTTATTGTGAAAATACTGTACAAAGGGGTTACAGTTACATGAGCAAGGTAATAAGTGCATTTCTTATCCAGCATTGTTGCCTCCTCCTTTGTTTTTCCCCTACCATCCCATCCCTCTCACCTCCTCAACTACAGCCTCCACTCCCTCATCCCCTGTACCCCCACCCTCGCCTAAATTGTAAAGTTGTGGAGTGGAAGGGAATAAACAAAATGTTTAAATAGGGATACAGATTGACCCATTGCAATAATGAGATGTACAAGACAACATGGATCCTTTCTTTTCCACATCAACTATTACACTATTGCAATGCAGCTTCTGAACTTCATTGGTTCTTGCTCTCCTGTGCTCCTCAAATACAAAGACCTATGACAAACACTGCCTTCCATTTGTGCATGTATTTGTGTGCACACATGTGTACATGTATGTGTTCCATTTCCTCCTGATACTCTTTGCAGGAAACTTAAAGGCAGGGATCATGTTTGCGATTTCTTGAGTCACTGAACTACTTACTACAGTGGCTGTGCATGGAATTATTATGAACTTTATACTTTTAATAATAATTTGGAACTACAAACATTAACAGAAATAAAAACAATTAACATATACGTGCATAACAAAATAAGCCATAATTTGGTTGCAAAATTTGTATACCGTACAATTTAGAAAAAAAATGTTAATTTCTGTCTTTCATAGGTGTCTACCTGTGGGAGGTATGTTAGAGTTAGCCATACAGAAAAAGAGATAGGAATCTAAAAAGTAGGATTGAAAATTAAAAATAACCATGACTATCTTATTATTCATCTCTCTAAATGATAGTATAAGGTTACATGTTAATGATTGACAATAGGGGAAACACCCTAAGTTCCATGTAGGATTTTGTTCTAATGACCCCTGTGGTTGAGTTTGGAAACATTTTCACTGCATACAAGAGCCCTGGGAAGAATTTTTTCAAAAATATACAATGATAAAGTTAAGGATTCATAGAACTTCAAAGATAAATAAAACTGTAGAATTCAGGTCTTCAGTTTTGAAAATGAGGTGAGAAAGATTAAGTCACAAGTACAAAGTTGGTATTCTGCATTTAATTTTTATTCTATAATGGTCTCATTTCAGTTTAGGAAATGGTGAATCATTACATAGCACTAAGTTTTTAAAATGGAGGCAAACAGTAGAAAGTACTGTTTTTGTGTCTTCCTTTCTTTTTATTCAGTTTGGAGACATGTAATTGAATGTATATCATATATACTTACCACATGAAGGAATAAGGGACATGTATCAGTTACACATATATACAGCTGCTGTATATATAAAATAGTGACTTACAAATAAAATAATTTGTATGAAATAGTGTGTGTGTGTGTGTGTGTGTGTGTGTGTGTGTGTCCAGGGTCTGGTGGTCATTGTCCCTGAGCTTCTTTTGGTTAAGGCTAGAACTCTACCCATTGGAGCCATGCACCACTTCCAGATTTTTCTAAGAGGTAAGAGTCTTGTGGACTTCCCAGCTTTCAACCAGGATCCTTAGTTCTCAGCCTCTTTAGTGGATAGGATTACAGCCACCAGCCCAAGCACCAGGCTTACAAATAACTTTTTAATAAACTTAATCAAATCATCAAAATTATCTGCAAGAAAAATTGGTAATGGTAACTATCTAATCTGTACATATTCAGCTTAAATTGTTATAAAAGAATGAGAGTATGAAAGGCAGGAAAATTAATGAGTTTCACCACAGGAAGTTTAATGCACATGAATATGTCTGTTAAATTCGCAATGGCTGTGCAATTGTATGTATTCATTTATCTCTTGTCCTCAAATCTTCACATAACAATTCAAAATTGTTTTCCTCACCCCAAAGAGGATTTGTTCTTGTTTTTGTTCTTGTTCTGATTCTCATGGCAAGAGAACAAGGTGAGTATAATGATAACTCAATCATGATGGCTCCTGCCTCTTCCTTTACGGGTGTTTTTAGGCTAGAGTTCCATGCAGTGGAGTAAAAGATTCCTCCTGCTGCATTCCCACATTCACCAATGATCAGACTCTCAATTCCATGTCAAACTCAACTGCTGCTTTAAGTTCAAAGTAAAAAGGTTCTCAACTATCAACTCCTGTAAGTATCTGATTTTCTACAAACATTGGGATGGTCATCCACAGTTACTCTGAAACAGATGGTAGGGACTCACCTCTGCCTGGAACACCAGGACAGAAATAAAGCATTATGAGAGTCCTGCTAAAAATTGTTTATGTCTTGTTACTGATAAACCTTTGTTATAGGCACCCTTTTAAAAGCTTTTTTGTTTGTTTGTTTGTTATGGGTAGAGAAAAGGAACTCTAGTCATTTGGTTTTACAAGGATTCCTCAAACAACTACAGATTCATTTATCCCTTTCACCCTTCGTGTTTGTTTGTTCCCTTAGACTCTGGGCTTAAATGGCTTATCATTTTTATAAAAGCAGACTTACTGGCAAAAGAGTATGCAAAAAAAAAACCCAAGAAATAGGCTTTCTTTAGCATGTTCCCTCTAAACCACACAAAACTGCAGCTCTTCACAACACCATGTGTGTGGACAAGGGGCTAAGACTCTATCTCTCTCATGCCCCTCCCGGCTCTACTTACTTGGATAAAGATTGAAACTTTTAGGTCTTAAGCAGAAAAGATCAAAATGCTATGTATACCTGACCATATAAGATGATGCTAAGCGAAATGAACCCCAAGATAGGGAAACAAGAGGTTTTATCTTTCTTGCTGTTGTGTTTACTGTACTATTTGATTTTTTTGTTCCGTTTGTATGTTCTTCCCCCATGGTATATCCCATATTAGCTCTGTATTTGATTCTGGTGCCCTGCATCTTGTATATACATTTTTCTAGTTAAGAGAGGGGAAGGAAATAACAAAGTGCTGAAATGGGATACGGGTTGACCCATTGAAACAATGAGATGAACAAGACACTATGTTGAACACAAACCTTACAACTTGGGGATGGGGAGGGAGGAGTTGGAGAGGTAGGAAGGAAGGTAGGGTAGGGGAAAAACAAAGGAGGGGGTAACACTGCTTGGTGGGAAATGTACTTATTACCTTATTCATGTAACTATAACCCCTCTGTACAGTATCTTTACAATAAAAGTATTTTAAAAATTAAGGTCTTATTAACTTTTGGTTCCCCAATACAGGTATATGTTTATGCACCATGTTGGAGCTTGCATTCTACATGAAATAGAGCAAGAAATTCCTTGATTTAACATGGAGGAGCAGTTGGAATCCAACACATCACAATGAGCTTGATCATCACCTGTTGATGTTAACAATCCAAATCAACCTCACACCATCACAAGCCATCTAACACAGGGAATCTGCCGAACAGTGAGTGAGGTACAACTGCATTATGAAATTCTTCACAAAATACTTCATGATTTGCTTTTAACTATAGACCAAGACCAATTCTTCTGTAATGTTTTCCTTTATCTTATGCATTTAAAAATAATTATAGGTCAATATTGCATAATAATATCCTATATACTAATGATCGCAATCTCAGCCGTCCATTATTCCAGTAAATTTATCAAATATTCACTACATATTATGTGCAGGACAACTTCCTGATACCACGAAGTAAAAGAAGTCATTTATAGCATGCTATTCCCTTTAAATGATTCATGTGTTTCCCACTCACAAAAGTTCATTCCTGTAATAAGAATCAAAATTAGCTTGTCCTTCCAAGGCAGTAAAACCAGCTTTTCTTCGTATTTTGATATTTCCAAACTTCTTAATTTGACTCTAGTGTGGTATCATTTAATCAGGATAAAATCACCTATGTTAAGAGTCAGATGAGTTTTGACAACTGTCCATGGCCCTTGTAACTAGCACCACAATCACCTTCCGTTTATCTTAAAAGAAGTCATATCTGGACTGCTTAATTGAAGGGTACACAGTAATGACTATGAAGCAGATCAGCACTTAGACATCAGCACTCCCTCCTAACGTGCTAAGTAGAGTCATTATGCAAAGTGAGGAACTCTAAGGGTGAGGATATCCTCAACAACCTCACTCCTACTTGTAGGTTGAAAATTAGGCATAAGAAGGCCAATTGTCAGATAATGCCACTGCTCTGAGGCTTGTGTACAAACTGAAAGGTTGAAGTGCACCCTTTCAGCACTATCCTGCCTTCCAGTGCCCCAGCCCTGGCTCACACCAGGCAAAGCAATATTGCTACAACCTCTTAGCATTCTTCCTCACGCTCACCCTGTAGACAAGCATATTGTCCTGTCTGAGTGTCCTCTTCAGCAACACATTCCAAGCTGCTTTGGCTGGAGAGAGTCTAAACTGGGGTCTGATGACAGATAACTGAAATCTTTTAAGAGAACTCCAATAAGAGAAGAAAGAAAGAAAGAAAGAAAGAAAGAGAGAGAGAAAGAAAGAAAGAAAGAAAGAAAGAAAGAAAGAAAGAAAGAAAGAAAGAAAGAAAGAAAGAAAGAGAGAAAGAGAGAAAGAGAGAAAGAAAGAAAGAAAGACGGAAGGAAGAAATCAGAGCTGCATGTCAACTCACACTATGTTGTCAGCTACTTTAGCTGCCTGAGAAATGCTATTCTTTGCAATGGAAGACGTTTCGATGATAACCTTGTTGGGAAATTATACCAGAGGACAAAGGTATCACTCTTAAATGTGTAACTTAGCACTATCAGCCACGTCATTTTCTCCGGCCACTTTAACTCTCGTAACTGCAGCACTATGAGTATCATTTAGGCACAAAGCCAGTTTATCAGCAGGTTCAAAAAAAAAATCACCTACATGCAGAATAAGCACATTGCCCCAGCTAGAAAAAAAATGTAATATGATTTTAGGCATCAGCAAAGTATTTATGAAACTAAAAAGATATGCTACCTTAGTTGCTTTAAATTAGACATTGAACCTTGTGCTTCTTGGGATCTACCAGTATTAGTTGTGATGCCTGTTTTGTATTTGGAGGTTATTATTACAATCAAGGTATTCAAAAGAATTTCTTAAAAAGAAGAGGAAGTTCTGATGGAGTAACTGCTGCTTTAGCTAGTGGCCTTGTTGAAAGAGTATTTGTAATCAGGTTAAAAAATAAAGTGATCACGGTATTCTCACAATAAAAAATAAATAAAATAAAATTAACTAAATAAAGTGATCAGAGTCTAATATGTCTAGATGTTTCCTTAAAGGTGTGTGCACACAGAAGTGTTGTGTTACAAATTCTTTATTTTTCTTTTATTTTTCTTCTGTTGTGTCAGAGCCAAGGTGATATTCCCATGCTTCTTTTTCTCGAGGCTAGTGCTCTACCACTGAGCCACAGCTCCACTTCCAGCTTTTTCTGAATAGTTTATTATAGATTAGAATCCCACAGACTTTCCTGGTTAGGCTGGCTTCAAACCTAGATCCTCAAATCTCAGCCTCCTGAGTGGCTAAGATTATAAGTGTAAGCTACCACTGCCCAGCTATAAATCTTTACTCACCTTCTTTTTAGCTTTTTCTTCTATTTTCCTTATAATTTCTGGAAATTAAATGAAGGAAAAATGAATCCCATCAAGTATCAACATATTTTCCCACCCAATTTAAAGTTATGTGTTCAAACCTTCCATTATGAAAGATAGACACTTGTTCTGCTTATTTATGAAATTTTGAAATGATAAAGGTCTGGAGAATTTTGTAAGAATAAACTCCAATTTAAGTTCAATATGTAAAGATTACCATTTAATAAAAATTTATTTTTTAATAAATTAAAATTTGGAGTGGTGATTAAGTTGAAAATGATTATATTAACTACAGAGCTAAAACATGTCAGTATTTCACCTTGTTTCCTTTCATCTGTGGATTAAAACATTTTAAAACTCAATTAAAATCATAAGAAAGCATATAAGCATCATTCACTTCCCTCTCACTTTTATAAAATAGGAATAGGCATATTCATTTAAATAATGTTCATTTTTTTAGGAAAACAGTGATTTGACTCTATTCTTAACTGCTCTCAGCTTGAACTGCAGTTTAACCCAGACACTCTTTTTGCTGTTTGAAGTTAACTGTAGTAGCAAGAACTAATAGTTCATAGCAAAATCTGAGTACATCAGTAGTTCCCAGCAGAGAGGACAGATGAAGATGCTGAAAATTAATCTTTACCACAGTAAAAATAGTCCTGACTTTTTTCATATTGTCTAATCTCATTCAAAATTCATTCAAGAAATTTGGGGGGAATAAGTTGATTTGAACTCAGGGTCATACACTTGCAAGGATGGCTCTCTACCACTTAAGCACTATTCAGTCCTGCTGAAATGTGGTTATTTTTTAACTGAGTGATCTTTTCTACCCAGGCTGGCCTCAAATTTCAATATTTCAGATCTCAGTCTTCTGAATTTAAATTTGAGGCCTTTTTCATTTTGTTTTGCTTTTTCTTAAAAGAGAAAAAGGTGCAAAGATGAGGGGAAGCAGGAAGGAGAAAGGTATACCAATAGGTTCAATGGCTTAGTAGGGTAGATAAATTAACAAGAATGCATTGCATATCTCAAAATAGAAAAAAGGAACTTTAATAGATATACCATCAAGAAGTGATAAAAGTTTAAGTTGATGGATAGGCTAATAATCCTGATTTGATTACTACCCAATGTGTAGATTATTTGTTCATATAAATATGTATGATTACTATGTCAATAAAAGTTAATAAATTAGAAGGGGTAAGGAAGAGTGATAGAAGATTTATTGGAATGTACAGTAAGCATTTGTGGAAATGAAAAAATAAAATTCCCCCCTCATAACGAAAGTATAATTTATATAAAATGTATAAAATGAATTCTCAAATATCAGTTTCACACACTTTTTTTAAACCTTTCCTAAAGTAACCAAAATTACTCTAGGCATGCTTACGAACTTGAATTTATTTTCATATCTAAATTATTTTTCACAAACCCACAAATATTAACTATGCTATCTGTTATGTGTCTAACAAAATAAGCACAGAGCTTCAGTTAGCTTTTTCAAAGACCAGATACGTTATAAAGAATGCAGGGGGGCTGGGAAGGTGGCTCAGCGGTAGAGCGCTTGCCTTGTGTGCATGAGACCCTGGGTTGGATTCCTCAGCACCACATAAGCAGAAAAAACTGGAAGTGGCACTGTGGCTCAAGTGGTAGAGTGCTAGCCTTGAGCTGAAAAGCTGAGGGGCAGCACCCAGGCCCAGATTTCAGCCTCCATGACTGACTTAAATTAATTAATTAATTAGTTAATTAATTAATTAATTTTTAAAATGCAGGGTAACACTCATTTGCCTACATTCTCATTCTAATGCCATTTATAAAACTGTACTACAGTCATCAATAAAATTATCCATCTTACATTGAGGAGTATGGAATCATAAAATCCTCCGTGATGAATGAAAATATTTAAAAATTCTACCATCAACCTGACAATGGAACATCTTACACCACAACACTTCCATTATCAAAAAGAATTGCGACTTTATTTTCTCTAACACATAATAATAAAGGCACCAAACTTCTACATTTTAAAGATTGTAAATTTAAATAAAGTAGATCTTTCTAAAGTAGATCTTTTCAGCTCCTTATCACAAAACAGTGACAGCTAATTATAAGCTTATGGTTTTATTGATTTTCGAAATACTGCAAGTGCATAGAAAACCTTATTCTATACTTGTTAGAAACTAAAAATGTATTTTGTTCAGAAATTAGTAGAGAATAAATTGTTTAATTATCTTGAGGCAAATAAGTTAGTTATTCTACATATTTGATGTCTAATTGAATGTGATTTTTAACAACTTGCTATATAACTAATGTCTGGATAAACTAAATGTAAAACAATTATTGTTTTACATGTTGGCTTAGAGAAATTCCTATTTTGCTTGAACAAACTCTTACCCTGGGCTTATCACCTAGAATCTAAGAAAAAGATCTGTACAATAAATAAATAAATTTTTAAAAATAAGCAATAGCAGTTTATATAGTTTTGACTAAAATTTTTAAACCATATCTTAATTATCCATATGTATATCTTACTTAAAACCTTCATGATTTTTTTTCCAAAGAAGCTAAACAAGAGGAAGCTACATGTAAAAATTTAATTCACTATAACTTGTTTTGATTCTTCATCCAAGTACATCAAGCTGTACTCTCTGACCTGTATAACTCATTTAACCCTATAAATTGTCATGGCTGTGGGGCTTGAGAGATGGAAGTAACTTTTTTTCCTTTCTACAGTGTTTTTCACTTTAAGAACTTGAGTGCCTAATTAGTGTATATCTCCCAACTTCTCCATGTAGGTCAGTGTTACACCTGTGGGAATATATGCTGTAGGTCTGCTGTAAAATAAAACCTCTACTTTTAAAAGTATCACCTTGCATTACACAGAAGTGAGGTATTGCCTTCTCCCTTTCCTCCAGACTTTCCTAGAAGGAAATACTTGCTCCTCTACAATTCACTCTCAGAAGACAGAAGCAATGGTGGAATGATCCATTTTTCAACTAAGAAATATTCTGTCTGACTATCTGAAATATTTAAACATTCTTTATAAGACTTTTGTAAATATTTAAGTAGATTTTTCTTATGGGAAGCAACATCATCTACTGGATAAGACTATAGATGTTTTAGTTCCTGTCTGTTTTGGTGTTATTATTATGAAATGAGACTTTATTAAGGAGACTGTCTCTCTTTGGTACTCTCCCCTATACAGAGGCACCCACATTCCTTTTCCTGGTTTCTGTACAATCATTTTATGGTGAACTTCTATTGACTTAAAGGTGGTCACCCAACACCTCTCCTACCCATTAAGAAAGCAATACCCCCAGTATTGATAGCATGAACATCTCAAAGCTATACGATTACTCAGCATGACCTCTGAATTTGTGCCTATACCATGTCCTATATTATCTTACGCCTTTTAATATGACTTATACCTTTTAATTCTATTGTTTCCTTGACTCACGGTTAAAGATAAATTGGTGTTGAAAGAGATCCCAACATACATATCATAAACATTCCCCCAAAACACCAAGAAATATCATATTTTACCTCAAGATAGGAGTAAAACAGATAGTTTTTGTTTTTATGTTATTTTCTGATTAGTGATCAAATTCTTGTATGTATTAGTCAAAGAGGGCAAATTATTGATCTTTGTTGGCTTGTTTGATCACTTGTAAGATGAAGATAATGATTTGGGGCAAATGGAACTGCTATAAAAATTAAATATAAAAATTAAATTAAAAATAGGAACTACTACACACATTATATACATTTTAGGGATTAACCTTTCTTCAGGACTTGATAAGTCTTTGGAAAAGAGATAACTTTTGTCCATTTTTAATTAATATCCATTTTCTAATTATTCTTTATTAAAATCCATCTATTTACAGGATTTAAGCAGAAATAGAACTCAAGTGAGAATTTAATAAAACCTCTTAGGATACATTTACCATACACAAATAAGCACCTGAATGTCCCAGGTCTATTGATTTTGTGCTGTTTCGGGATGAGTTTCCTGCTGAGCCCTACACCTACTCTTTGTCTCCTCCCGTGGCCAGGCTGAAAGACCTAAATTAAAATTCTGATCTGTCAACAGTCAGGGAAAGTAGCACTTTGCAGCTCATTAATTTTGAAAGACTACATCTTTGGCTCAATCTTCTAGGTTTTATTCCACCTTGAAAGTGCTAACTAGTGTTCATTCACCCTTTATTCTCTTCTATTATAAAGGATCTTGAGTACATTAAGGAGTGAACAACATTTCCTGAGCTGGGGGTGTGGCCCAGTGGCGGCGCATTTGCCTAGCATGCTTAATGCTTCTGTCTCAATCTCTAGTGCAGGAAAAAGGAATGAAACAGAGATGGGGAGGGAGAGAGAGAGAGGAAAGGTGGAAGAGAGGGAGGAAGTAAAGGAAAGGGAACTGGAAGGAAAAGGAAGGAAGGAAGGAAGGAAGGAAGGAAGGAAGGAAGGAAGGAAGGAAGGAAGGAAGGAAGGGAGGGAGGGAGGGGGGAGGGGGGGAGAAAGGGAGAGAGGGAGGGAGGGAGGGAGGGAGGGAGGGAGGGAGAGAGAAGAGGAAGACAGGGAGGGAGGGAGGAGAGGGAGGGAAGAAGGAAGGAAATATTTATTAATAATCCAATTCAACCATCAAAATATTTTATGTTCTTTCGTGAAAGTAGAACAAGGACAATTGATGAGACAGATTTGGGATGGAAAAGGAGGGGAGGGAAAATAATGAAAAGATTATATTTATGTAATTATAAGTTGTGTACATGTTAAGAAGAAACATCATATAAGGAATTTGATAGTTTTTTAAAGAAATCAATTAAAATATCAATTCTCATTTCATGTTCAGATTAAAGAGGCAGAATAATAGTTCCAACTAAATTAAGTTGTTTCCATTCAAAATGTACCTTTCTTCAGGCAATGAACAATTCATGGAAAGATGAGGCAGCTGTTTCTCCCTCTTTGGGGGTTTGTGCACTTGCTCTGTCTTCTATGTCCTTCACTTCACATTGAGACACAAGCCTGTCTCTGCCTAAGCTACTTGCTCTCTACACTGCTGCTGCCCAGAGCAAACCACTGAGGCATGTCTGAGGCATGTCAATAAAGCCCCAGCTGCATGCTAAGCTCCTTCTGTTTCTGAGCCACACTTACTCTGTTAGGATGACTTCTACAATCAAGTCATTAGTTCTTGGGGCACAAATTTTTCTAGTCACATGATACTCTCTGTTCCAGGATAGAGGTGGTAATGGGTGGTCATGTAGTCAGGCACAGGCTCCTAGTACAAGCACAGCCATTGACTGCTCCCTTCCCCCCCCCCCCCCACCCTCCCCCACCCCGCCCCCAGTATCTATCTGTCTCTCTCTCTGCTTAGTTAGGCTATGTCTATGAAAAGGTGATTTTCTGCTGAGGAGCAAGGATCATACTTTTTAGCTCTGTCTCTTTGAAGGAACCCCCAATCCTCCAATCAGGTTTGCTTTTGCCTGAATCCAGTTGTGATCTGGGTTCATGTCCTCTCTCACAGGGCTTTTGGGCTTATGGTAATTATGGAACTTAGCCAGGCAGCTGCTTCAAGATCTTCCGGTTCCATGAGAATTTAGCCATCCCCCCAAAATGTTCTATGACATCTAGAGTCTCCTTTGCTTGCAGCAAGCAGCACAGACCCACGGGAGACAGTGCTGCTCATGCCACTTGCCAACCTAGCAGAGTCTGATCTCTGATCCAGGCTGATGTCATTCTGTACAACACAGTGAACCTCAGAAAGTCATGATGGGAATGCAGGACGAAGCTGAATGTAAGCTTCTCCTGGGAAAATAGTGGAACAAGTTAAACTTTTAGACTGAACACAATCTCCAGAGAGGACCATAAAGAAGGGAAAGGTTTGCCATTGGACAGGTCAGGACAAACAAGAGCATAGGAGGAATAAAGAAATTGGAATCAAGTCTGCCCAGGTGCTGAATGTAAGAGTGAAAGGTTAGAAGCAAACGTTATCTTCTTTCTTGACTTGCTTGTCACCAGGCTATGAATTGCCTGAGAGCAGGCCTTATGTGTTGTATTCACCTCTTCTTTAATCAGTAGCCCCTAAGCCACTTCCTGCTATATTGTAGAAAGATGGAAGGGAAAGGACAGCAGAAGGTCTGGAAGGATGGAGAGAGAGAGGGAAAGAGGAAGGAGAAATCACAAAGGCAGAAACGGACTGGAAAAACTGTTAAGGATCTAGAAATATCTAGAGGTCTCTAAGTACCTTTAACAGGCTGTCAGAAGGTCTTACCAACATCCTTCTAACCATCCATCCCACCCACAGAGCTAGGAACATACAAGAGACAGAACACTATTATTACTAAATAAGAGTAATAATTTCATAATACTAAGAAATTTCAAAGCACACAAAAATAAAAAGGTGTGGGAGAAAGGAGAGGTGGGAATTCTTTTTCTTAGCCTAAAAACCAGTTGAAAAATCAATAGAGTTTATCACTCTCAAGAATATTAACAGATAGTGTATAATACATTATACAACAATACATAATAATATAATAATGCATACAAATATAGCAGTGTTTAGCAGAATCTAGTAAAGTGAAATTTTGTGAACATTACGATTGCTTTGTCTTCTCCTTTCTTCCCACAAGAAAGAAACATATGAAAGGAGGACAGATTGAAATAGAGATTAAAAACCTAAAGATATTTTTGCAGTTTTCTGAAGTTTTATGACAAGAAATAAAGCAATAACAACCACCGCAATGAATATATATTTGTCAAGTTATTGAGCCGGCTCCATGCTCAAAAGCCACTAATTTCCATAACTAGGCAAGTGTAGGATTTGTCCTTTGTATTAACCCAAAAATACCTACTCCTATGAGATCAGAAGTTGAGAGATTAGTAAGCCTCTCAAATTCAGCCAGCTAAGACTCTTTATCCAGCTTCAACATCTGACTTTTTTTGAGCATGCAGTCATGCCCTCTATAAAAACATCTGATACCAGAAGAGCATCTTAGAACTGACAAATTAAGGAGATCTTATCCACCTAATAAAATATCTACCTTAGATTGAAAACAGTTTGTATATTTTGAGTGCATTGTCTCTCACAACTTCAGGCATAAAATTATGTTATGAAAGCCTTTGTGGAGACACATTGAGTTTTATCTGAATAATGAAATCAACAAATACATTTTATTGCTGCAAGATAATTTCTCCCCTTAAAGTTTAAAAAAATCGGTTTTGTGTTTGCAAAAATGATAATTAAGTGGGAAATAGAAAAGATTTTTATTTACCTGCTATAGAATAAAGCATACATAGAATGTGTCAAGAAGGAAAAAATATAACACATAAATATGAAGACATTTTGAGGTCAAGGTTTTCACCCAAATGATAGAACAAAAAGGGAAATTCTCTTTCACGTACATGCTCTCACAGAATTAAAAGAGTAAGTTTTAAGAATTAAAAAACCATTCATATTGGATACCTAGATTCTTAGACTCATAAAGAATTCATATTCATTTATGTGTACTTCATCATCAAGCATGACAAAATCTATACACCAAATTACCTTACATATTAAAGGAAAGTTCATGCTCAAAACAATTTTTAAATAGGTCTTAACACATGTTTTCAACATGATGTTTGTCTTTTTTGGTTTGGGAAATTTTTTTGCTTTGATTATTTCAGATTTAAGTGATTCTTGAAACTATAAAACTGGGAATGTATAGTTTGCTTGTGTCTGGTTTCAAAGATGGTCTTTTTTTTTTCTTTCCTTTTCTTTTCTTTTTTATGCACAAAATGTCTGCCAAGCCTGAAAATGATGCAGATCATGTTTCTGTGTCTGTAAGGTGGCGCTTACTGAGCAGTCTGGCTCTGGCTCGGGATTTTTCAACTGCTGGCTGTGGTGGAATTACAGTAGGGAGTTAAGAGGGGGGTGAGTGGGAGGGAGTCTTTGTCCCCACCGCATTTAAAATTACATCTAATCTTATCAAGGCACTGGCCGTCGGTTGTTTCGGGAAGCCAAGAGCAGGTACAGTACTGCTTTTGTTCAAATCAGTAGCTCTGCTGAATAAAGTTGAGGGAAAAGCCAAGACTAAATAATATTCTTTCAGTACTTTATGTGCTGATTGAAAAAAAGAAAGAAAATGCTTTGAAGGAAAATAAGAAAAAAAAAACAGAGGTGGGAAATAGATAGGTAAAATCACAGCAGAGAAGTATTCATTCAGTAAGGAAAAGGTCAGGTAACACACACACATACATACATACATACATACATACATATATGTAGATATATATAGAGAGAGAGAGATAGATATACACTACAGGAAAATTTTGCCCCAAAATACTTACACATTGGTTGAAATGTACTGGTTTGTTTTTCTTTGGCAAACTATTCAGAAAACATACGCTATTTCTTCTAGTTGAAAAGAAATTGACCTAATGCTTGACTACATTTGGCACATCAGCCAGATGATGATTTTTGTTTTGTTTCATTTTTTTAATTTTTCTCATTCATAAAGAAACATTCCTAAACTTTACTGTGGCTCTGGCTTTTCACATACAAAAATATTAGCTGAGGGTTTCTGTCACAACTCTGCAGGCTGTGGTAGACCTCAGAGGAGAGAGGGGTAATAAATCCAAGTTCAAAAAACTTGCCCTGACCAGCTTTGAACAAAGCAGTGACACTATAATTCTAACAGCCAGAACAATGTAATTATCAGCAAGAAAAGAAACCTCCACTTCTCCATGTGTCAATAAAGATTGCAAGTTAATTCAGACAGAAATAACTAGCATGAAGATTTACTAGAGATTCCATTATTGTAATTTGAAAATTACGATGAAAAGTAGCTTGTTCAAACATGTGAGGTTTAAAAAAATACAATGAATTAACAAAGCTAACTCAGAGATACTCTGAATAATAATAAAGTTTCTACTTAAAAAGTCACTACTTTTGAGTTTTATCACTTAACATCAAATTCTATTTAACAAATTTCTGTGAATCAAAAAAGATTCTCACTATTCACTTTCAGCAGGAGAAAACTCAAAATGACCCAATCTTTTCATCCATAATCTTGTGAGTACTTGATTGTATATGATTCTCATCCTTTTTACCTTCACTCACCACAGTTATCATCTTTAATTTTAAACTATGATGAAGAAAGGACTTGAAAGTACATATTTCAGAAAACCATAGATACAAATTCTAATCAAATACATTTTATCATTATCTTCTTTCTCAACATCATACTTTCTGCTGATCACAACTATCTTGACAATTTTCACAAAAGTATGAGAAAAGAATAGAAATACAAAACCATGACTCAAGAGATTTTTAAATTGCTGAAGCACATTTGGGATCTCCTGATTGCTGTGTTTATTGTGATCTTAAGCAATAGAGTTTCCATAAAATTGAGGTTGGGTAGAAGTTTGGATTGTTTTACAGGGCATGTTTTGTGATCTAATTGACCATATAAGTGAAATATAACTAAAATCAGCTTTCATATTTTGATAGATCAAAATTAAGTGTGCATATATACTAGTCTGATGGGATTTTTAAAAATTGTATTTCAGGCTCTTTAATTCCTCAGTTTATCATAGAATTCTTTGATATAGAGCCATATGTAATCATTGTGCTTAGATGCTAAAACTAATTATAACTGTGTTTTTGTTTTTCCCCTTAAAGCACATATTTTTAGATATGCTTCTGTTTAGATCTTGATATTTGATTGCAAGTCACCTGTCATAAATCAGAAAACAACTTCTAGCTAAACGGATTATCCTTGGATACAAAATTTTGTATAAACTATTTCTTACATAATGCAGTCTTTTCAATTTTTCAGGTGAAAACCTAATCACATTTGATTTTTTAAAATCTGTTGATCCTATCTTTTATATTTTGACATAAGGACTCAGAATATACTAATATATTTTATATGAAAGCAAAATGGATTAAATATATAATTGATAAATTTCAAAGTGAGGATCAAAGGTTATTTAGTGACCCCTGTGTGATCTTGGCTCTAATATCTTTCTTCCTGCTCCTAAAAGAAATCTTAGTAGTATATGAATATGGTTTCAATAGTCAGTAATACTGTTGCAATTCATAGGAGGCATGAAATCAAGATTCACACTCCTTGTTATTCTAGAGACTTCTTATTGTAAATTCTTTTGTGAATATTGGAAAATCGAATGTTAGGATGGTGGGGATTTGTTGCTGTCATTATTATATCCTGACCAAATGTCAAGTCATGTATTGATTTTTACCTTCTTTAAATCATTTCTGTAATTTTTATTAAATAATTCACATTTCACTTTTCTTGCTTTCTAAATGGGTCTTATACTTCCTTGATGATAATCTATGAGTAGTTCTCATTTAATTAGGTCCTTGGGCCCTATTTCCATGGTGATCTTTATGTCACACACAAGGCCTAAAAGAGATCCAACTCTGGACAGACTGAAAGGAGCTTCAGAATTAGAAGTAGCCTTCTAAGACTTTTTGACTTGATCAGACAAGAGTTCAAGTTTGTTGGTTTGTTTAAGATGTAACTCATTGATAGTTAAAGACAAGCCAGGCACCGGTGGCTCACACCTGTAATCCTAGCCTCTCTGGAGACTGAGATCTGGGGATCTCAGTTCTAAGCCAGCCCAGGCAGGAAAGTCTGTAAGACTCTAATCTCCAATAAACCATAAGAAAAAAAATGGAAGTGGCACTGTGGCTCAAGTGGTAAAGCACTAGCCTTGAGCTGAAGAGTTGAGGCTCAGAGTTCAAGCCCCACAACCAACAACAACAACAAAAAAAAGGTAAAGACAAAGTTTTCCCATCACATAGTGAAAACCTCTGATAGAAATGCCCACTTCCTCCACCAGGACTTGTCTCTGTGCCCTTCCCTTAGCCTTTTTCGGCTGGCACTAGAGAGTCCCAGCTGACCACAGGGTCTTTCACCATTTCTCTACTGTTCTCCTTCACACATTGCCATGCTCAAACTCAGGAGCTCAAAGAAAAGGATGTAAAATTGAAGGGACAGAGCTGAATGCTCACACCAGACAACCCACAGGTTCTACCAATTTGATCATTGTGACTTACTCAATTTCAATTAAGGAAGTGACTGAACAGTTATTGAAAACAGATTGGAAATGCAGCCCTTTTTATTTTCTTCTCTCAATATATTCTGAGTTCCTGCCAAAGAATTAAAATATTTTTTCCACAATTCCATTGAAGACAAGAAATATGTATTTTGAACCCCCAAATTTCAAAATAGAAAAGCATTGCTAATATTCAGATCATCTGGCAGGTTACAATTCAGAGTCCACAATAATTTCAAAACAGTAAGTAGTAGCTGTGCCACCACAGCTTTTGTTGTCATACAAAAGCAACCATGTTGATATCATGAGGTGAAGGAAAAAAGGGCAAGAACCCAAAACCTGACCATGGTTCTGGAATTAAAAAGAAACACTCTTATACTCTCCATCAATGTTAGATTCAGAGAATTTCTGAATGTGAAAAATTCTGTCTGGTCAACAAAAATGCCAGATGAATGAGTATGACTAAACTCAGCCAACAAGCATCCAATGAATGTAAACCGTACAATACAAATTCTTCCATAATACACCAACTTGTAGATCTATTAGTTCCTCTTTTGTGAGTTTTTCTTTATAACAATGAACTTTCTTGTTACATGTCTCTGGTTTAAATTTTTTTTACTTATTTTCCAAAATAAACCTCTATGTTCCAAAGGAAAACAGATGCCAAAATAGTGATCATATTCAATGATACATTTAAGGTCCGATGAGCTTAAAATATAAATTGTATATTATTTGTCTTTTCTGCATCATACTACTTTATCAGATCTTACACTTGCTTGTTCATTTTCAGTGTAATTGAATAATCAAAGCAAATATGTTTTTTCCTTAAGACAACAAAGTAAATCCTCTATTCTTACAGCATTGTATTCAACATGGAAAACCCTTGTGAAAATGACCCCATGTTGTTGGCTTGGCTCAACAAAAAATGGTGAAAGGGGCTAAGGGAAGATGGGTTATCCAAAGCTAAGAGCGATGGTGTGGGTATGTCTCATATACAAATGGAAGTCCTGGCCAGTTCAACTATACTGTTGCTTCAAAAAAATGGAAATCTGGGCAGAACCAAATGTGAGTTTTATTTTCACCTTCAGAATAATGAAGGGGGAAAGAAGTACTATTCAGTTAGAGGGTGATGAAATAAAGACTTCAGAAAATCTTAATTTCTTTTGGTAGATTGGTCTAAAGGGGAAAAGATGATCACAGATACAAGCGCTATGTTTCTGAAAGATTTTTATTGCCTTTTCAAATTTTATATTAAAAGAATATTTTTCTGAATCCTTCCTATCATATTTTATGAAATCTTTCTTTTTGCTGATAAGTTGCTGTTATAGGCCGAGATGTAATGTTCTTTGATCTGGTGGATCTACACATGTGAGTCTTCTTGAGCTAGATTTGGGATTCCTACACCACTACAAATGAATTGAGGAGAGCCAAGATGAAGTTGATGCTGGATACTGTGATTTTCACACTTTTCCAAGTAGCCCAGCCTCTCTGGCTCTGCAAAATCAATCAATCAATCAATCAATCAATCAATAAAGCCTTTGCAGAAGCTGAATTTTAAATTTTTCTAGTATGAGAAAAAGCTGTGTGACTGACGGTTGTTCTTTATTTTATTCTCCTTATTTTGGGTAAATTAGACTCCTGAGGAAAATAAATACTGCTTTGATTACAATTTAGTCTTCAAGAGTATAGCCACAAATTTAGTTTCCAGCCCACCCACCCCCCCAAAAAAAATGTGTGTAAGTTTTCATGACCATTTATAAAATCAATAGCTGGCTGGCCAGAAATCCAAAATTCAAAATCCAACATCTCTGCCACACTGATTTTGTTCACAGTATGTTAACACTATTGCTGAAGGATTCTGAAACCTAGTGTAAGAGTATGAAGAATCACGAGCGAAAACAATAATAGAAATAGGTTTCAATGATTGTGATTTGCTAGGACACATCGTTCTTCCCTTAGGGGTTTAGCAAATGCTAGAACCTTTTCCCTGACTTTTAAAAACACACTGCAGCTTTCTTAATGTTTCTTAATCAGCTTTAATTTCTCAGTGATTTTAGTTGATAGACACTGTATTTATAAGAGATAAAAAGATTCGTTTAATGAGAGCTTTTTTTATTCTTTCATTTCATCTTTTAAAAAATTACCTAAGCAGAGTGATAATGTACTGAATTCCAACAGCTTTTGATATTCCCCCATCAAATTGTTCACTAGAGAGACAAAACAAAAAGTTAGAAATGGAAAGTTTTTAATCACACTAAAATTTGATGGTTGGTTCTGCATTGTTAGGGAGACGGTAACCAGGAAGGTTCAGATTACCAACAGGCAAGCTGAATCTTAAATACTCTTCCCTAGAGCAATGTCTCTGAGAGTCCCAGGATGATGTGTTTTGCTGTGCAAGCAGCTAAAGCAAATGGAATTGTGTCCATTTCTCCTAAGGAACAGCATTTACCTGAGCCTAGCTTTGCCTTGGGTTGAGCAATAGTAAACAACTGGGGACTTAAACCCTGATGTCAGAGAAACATAGGCCATGGTTTCCCTCATTTGTAATAATAATTACTATGTGTCTAGGACAATCCTAGCAGAGGATCACAATAGCTCAATATGACCATAAAAGATGATGCTAATTAAAATGAATTCCAAGATATGGAAACAAGAGGGTTTTCTTTGTACTTGTTTTGTATAATGTACTATGTGAAATTATTTCTTTTTTCCTTTCCTCTTTTTTCCCTTTGGTTTATCCCCTATTGTCACTGTATTTGATTGTGGTACCTTACATCATATATATATATATATATATATATATATATAATATTTTATAACAAAAACTGCTCAAAGGTGGCTACCTTCAAGTTACTGCTGTGTAACACTGGATATAAAGCATATTAACACAGATCTTATCCTTGTCTTGTGGGCTTTAGACTGTATTAATAGTGTTAAATAAATTAATATAATACAGGATGATAAAGGTCATCATCAAAAAGTTATAGATTACAGAAGTCTCTGGGAAGAGCATTTTACTAGTTTGTGCTGGTGTAACAACAGCAATCAGTGGGTGACTTAAAACTATTACAGGAAACAAGCCCATCAATTTGTCACCCAACAGTCCAATAAAGTTGAGAGAAAAAATGATTAGCGAGGAACTCGACTACCTGAAAAGTTAGCTGACTTGGAAAATGGAAGATTCCTAAGTCCATCATGACAGAAATTTCATTCAGAAGTGTACACAGTTGAATGATGGTCTCTGGATGCACGGTCAGAAGGAACAAACTGATTTTAATTAGTCCAAGAGATTTTTTTTCCAGTTCTGCAGATAAGAAAAACAGTGATTTTTTTCTTGCTGATTCATTTGCCTATGTACAATTGTATACAATTGACAAGAAAGATAGAGAAGAGTCAGGTGAAGTCAAATATTGAGTCCTCAATGTCCCATTTCAAAACCACGCATTGTTGTATTCGTCTTCTGGAGATTCGAAGTCTGAAATGGGTCTCATTGGGTAAAATCTATGGTCAGCAGGATTACATCATTTCTGCATGCTCTGAAGGAGCTCTATCTATTTCATTGCCTTTTCTAACCTCAAGAAACTGCCTATAGCCGGGCGCCGGTGGCTCACGCCTGTAATCCTAGCTACCCATGAGGCTGAGATCTGAGCATCGTGGTTCAAAGCCAGCCTGGGCAGGAAAGTCCATGAAACTCTTACTGCCAATAAACCACCAGAAAACCGTAAGTGGCACTGTAGCTCAAGTGGTAAAGCCCTAGCCTTGAGCTGAAGAGCTGAGGGACAGTGCCCAGGCCCAGAGTTCAAGCCCCATGACAGAAAGAAAGAAAGAAAGAAAGAAAGAAAGAAAGAAAGAAAGAAAGAAAGAAAGAAAGAAAGAAAGAAAGAAAGAAAGAAAGAAAGAAA
>NW_012267257.1:4342757-4370366 GCF_000151885.1 Dipodomys ordii
AAATTAAATTAAAAAAAATACTCGTTAGATGAAGCAAGAGTCCCTTCCAGGCAGAAAGAACAATCATCTGTATGATCTGCAGTGGGAAAGGACACGTTCTATTCTATAAGTCAAAGGAAATGGTAGTGAGAAAGGAGCCATGCAAGTCATGCTGGCATGATATTGAGAATGGTACCGAGTTGGGGGCAACGCAGGGGAGGGGGGTGGATTTGGATTATGGAAACACTAGGATCTGCTACATATTTGGAACCTCATCTTGACAACAGTGAAATGCTACTCATAGTTGAACGAAAACAGTGACATAATCAGATGGACACCAATGGCTCATGCCACTCAGGAGGCTGAGATCTGAAAATAATAGCTTTGAGAGAGACCAGGAAGACAAATCTTTGAGTGTCACATCATAAATTAACCAGCAAAAAGACAGAACTAGAAATATGGTTTAAATGGGAGAGCACTGTCCACCAATGAAAAAAAGTCAAGCAAATTCAAGTCCCAGTATCAGAACACACACACACACACACACAACACAAAATAATATGATCAAATTATTCCTTTACAATGGCTATAGGGTGGACAATGTATGTAGGGTATAAAAATCATTCAGTAGATATCACAGTGGTTTGCTTGGATGGAAACACCCACATTCCTCAGATAATGAGCAATTTGTACTGCAAGTGAAAA
This sequence comes from Dipodomys ordii, assembly GCF_000151885.1. Lineage (NCBI taxonomy): Eukaryota > Metazoa > Chordata > Mammalia > Rodentia > Heteromyidae > Dipodomys > Dipodomys ordii. The sequence continues at coordinate 4,343,442 of NW_012267257.1, forward strand.
CTAAGATTGATTCTGCCTTGCAGAAAAGTAGCATAACTCATCACTGAAGAGTTGGCTTCTCTTTTGAGAAAAACACCTTAATGGCACATACTGTTTCTTCCTTTGGTTGAGAAAGGCCAGATGCCTGGGGAGGACTTGATGGGTAGTCTGAAATTTTAAAAGAAAAAAAAGCTGAACAAAGCTTGATAAATGGAGAAGAATTTGGCTTTGCTGCAGACAGCCCAGCAGTGGGGATTGGGAATGAGGGATGAGGACTGAGGAGGTTGCTGGCACATGGCGAAGGCTGGTGCTTAGAAAGACACGTGTGGTGAAAAACTCCTTATGGAGAGAGATGACAAGACTTTGATATCTGTACCTGACATTCAAGTGGAAGTGTCCTCTGAACTGTAGCTACATTGCATAACTCATAAATCCATAAAAAGCTGTCATTTGTGTAAGCCTCGGTTTATGGCTTTTTACTGGCATGACAGGGAGAAATACCCCTCAATACTGGGCCAGAAATACAAACAGAAAACAACCACAGAACGAATAGTCAGAAGGCACAGAGTATAGGAATCCGAAATGTGTGACCACATGGAAGCATGCACACTCCAAGAAGTTTCAGAAAAATGGGAGGACTCCAGGTCTGAATTGAGGATTTCCTGGCATCCAGTTTAGAGACAGTAGTTGTGGATGACCTTGAAACTATGCAGATGTGAGTGCAGAAAAGTTCTTGGTCATCATAGCTCATTGTCATTACTCTGAAGTAAAATATTGTTAAATATTTGTTTCTGGAATTCTTTATTGGAGCCTTTTTTTAATAGATATAACTAATAGTGTACTGAATAAGGTAATATACTAGTGTTGAATGCCACATAGGATACCAAAATGAAATCTAAGTTATCAAAGATAACCAGCTATTAAAAACATACCAATATGCTGTTTTTTATAAATTCTAGCTAAAAGGAAAAAAATTAAAATCTGAAAAAAATGACTGATCTTCATAGGCTTAGCACTGTCATAGAAATGGCCATCAGAGTTTATAAAATCAAGAAAAGTCTCTTATGTGCTTTTCTTTAAAATACAAAAGTACACAGGAAAATTTTTAACATAGACTTGTGAAAAACATTGCTTTATTTTTAGTTCACTTAAGTTTACAAGATTTCATTGAGTTTTGCACATTCACCAATCATAATAAAAATCAGCTTTCGCCCAAAAAAATTCAGGAGCATCTACAATAAAATATGCACATATATAAACAAATTTAAAATTCAGAATGTTTTGTGTAGAATATTTACACAAATCTGTATAGTCATAGATTAATAAATCTACTACATTAATAACAGATAAGTCAGAGCAAAAAAATATTTTGTACTTGATTTATCTTGATAATTATGGAAAAGATAGAATATCCCTTATTTTCTCTATTGTATTAAATGTGGCCTGCTATGATTCATGATGTATATTTATGAACAATGTCATTTTTTACTTCATTATGTTTTCTGGAACTTCTAATTATTAAGCTCAAAGTAAGACTAAATATAAACAGTCTCATTCTCTAAGTCCTTTTTTTGGTTGTTGTTTTTTGTCAGTCTGAGCCTGGGTTCTGTCCCTCAGCTCTTCACCTCAAGTATAGTACTCTACCATTTGAGCCACAGCACCACGTCAGGTTTTCTGGTGGTTTATTGAAGATGAGAGTCTCACGGACTTTCCTGTTGGGGCTGGCTTTTAATCACGATCCTCAGATCTCAGCCTCCTGAGTAGCTAGGATTACAGGTGTGAACCATCAGTGCCCAGCCTGTAAGTCCTTTTCTATTAATATTTCTATTTTATTATATTTATATTTCAAAATACCTAGCTAAATAGCACTGGGTTTTCCATAACATCAGTTATGCAAAGGTACAAAAAATTACTTTACAATGTAATATTATATTTGCCTTTTTCATTTACTTAGCCAGTCCTATCAGAGCATATTTCTTATTAGTATATATTAATTGACTAATAATGGGCTAATCAGCAGATGAGTCTACTGGTCTAGGTGAGTGTGACAGGTATATTCCTAGTATATTTTACTCACAGAAAAATAGATGATAAGAAACGCTATGTAGTAGGTACCTTAATTTTACAAACTTAATCTTATGCACTGCTTTTTGTTTTATGATCATTAATTCTGCTATGACTTCTAATACCACCAACTATTTCTTTCACTTTCAAATTATAGGACTAATTGACCAAAAGAAGTGTCAACATTAAAAGAGTTCTATTTCCGGGCTGGGAAGGTGGCTCAGTGGTAGAGCACTTGCCTTGCATGCATGAGGCCCTGGGTTTGATTCCTCAGCACCACATAAGCAAAAAAAAAAAAAAAAAGCCGGAAGTGGTGCTATGGCTCAAGTGGTAGAGTGCTAGCCTTGAGCTGAAGAACTGAGGGACAGCGCCCAGGCCCAGAGTTCAGGCTCCACAACCGTACCCAATAAATAAATAAATAATAAAAATAAAAGAGTTCTATTTCCTAAGAAAGTCATTCTTCCACATTATGGAGAGTCAACATTCATTCTCATGTTTAATCACAGTAGTTACAGATTAGATTTCTCCATATTTCCTTTTCTTTACATTAAATTGGTTATAGAATTTTTTCAAAAGATTCCAGTAATAATCACTTTGAAAAGAAATAATATGATTGACACTTGAAACCAAGTTATTGCAACCTTGATTATAAGAGCTAACCATTGTTTACCACTGTTGAGGATAAACTTCAGGGCTAATTGCCACTGTATTAGTTCATTAATTCTTGCTAGAATTAATGAGTGGGTGGAGGTATGATCAGTAGTTTGATGATACTCAAACTCAAACCTCAATAAACCTCAGTATCACCTAGATAGCTTGTTCAAATATTTACTATACCCCACCATGAGTTTCTGATTACTTAGTGAGTTTAGGGAAAAGCTTGAGAATTTGCATTTTGAAAATATATATAGCTGCTTTCTCTGGGCAATGTCAGAAGATTGTGAAAAACTATGTGGTCCACAAAAGCTTACATTCACTTTATGGCCTTTCACTCACATACACACAGACACACAGACACACAGACACACACACACACACACACACACACACCAAAAATCTTGCTAGTCCTTTCCATAAATGATAGCTAATAGGTGGTAGTGTTTGAGGTTTCATCAAACCTGGAAGCCCATATCATTTAACACCTTGGAAAGGTGTTAAATTTGAGTATGGCTACACAACTTGTTTGAGTTGGTGATATTTGCAATCTCTGGCACTCTATCATTCATTCAGTAGTTATCTGTGTCAAAAAATATTTTTGTTCTCATCAAACTTCCTCCTAGTATCCTCATTCTTTTTCCATTTGCCTTACAGCTCTGTCTTCTTCATCCAGAGGATCATTTGCATTGAGAGAACATTTTGATCCACCCAAGGTTATTTCAATTTGCCCCAAAAATTAGTATCTTGCTTAAACTTCCTATTTATGATGAATGAAGGAGAATACCTTTCATAGAGCATCTCCCAAGTTACTTTTATATATCATAGTAATATCTTGTGATAGAAAAAGCAGAAAGTCTTCTGAAGTTCAGCCTGGATTATGTCAGAATGAAAACAATGAAGTAATGGTGATGACCTCATAGGTTTGAGCGAGGGAAGCCACTGATGTGGTTAAGCTCTCTGCAAGAAAATCCAGGTGCTGTGTTTTACTGGGATGTCATCACACAAGAACAAGGGTGGTGTCAGCCACAAAAGCTTCTCAACTGTCACCCGGCCCAGCAGCACCAACTTACTCAAATGGCATCATTCTATCTCAGAAAGTTCTGCCTTTTCCTGATGCACCCTTACAAATCTGTTTGCTTGGAAGAGTGGGAAATAAACTCAAAGCATTATTTATTATCTATGAACAATGATTTGGGAAAAACATAAAGCAGATTCTTATAAATGTACTAAAACTTCAGTAAAGAAAATATCTTTAGTGGGACACCAATGGCTCATGCCTATAAATAGGTATTCAGGAGGCTGTGATCTGAGGAGCATGGTGCGAAGACAGCTCAGGAAGGAGAGTTCATGGGGCTTTTTCTCCAAATAATGACCAAAAAGCCAGAAACAGAGATATGGCTGAAGGGCTGGCAGGACCAGCGTCCCGGCCCTGAATTCAAGTCCCAGGACCAGCGCCAAAAGACAAAAGTATAGGTGGGCACCAGGGGCTCACATCTATAATTCTAGTAACTCAGTATGCTGAGATCTGAGGATTGTGGTTCAAAGCCATCCCTAGGTAGGAAAGTCCCTCAAAAACTGGAAGTGGCACTGTGGCTCAAAGTGACTAAGCACTAACCTTGAGCAAAAGAGCTCGGGGACAGCATCGAGGTCCTAGGTTCAAGTCCTATGACAAGGAATGAAAGAAAGAAAGAAAACAATGAAAGAAAAAAGAAAGAAAGAGGGGAGGGGGGAGGGAGGAAGAGGGAAGGAAGGAAGAAAGGAAGAGAGGGAAGGAAGGAAGGAGGGAGGGAGGGAGGGAGGGAGGAAGGAAGAAGGAAGGGAGGAAGGAAGAAAGTGAGGGAGGGAGGGAGGGAAGGAAGGAAGGAAGGAAGAAAGAAGGAAGGAAGAGAGGGAGGGAAGGCGGGAAGGAAGGAAGGAAGGAAGAAGGAGGGAAGGAGGGAAGGAGGGAAGGAGGGAAGGAAGGAAGGAAGGAAGGAGGGAAGGATGGAGGGAGGGAGGAAGGAAGGGAGGAAGGGAGAGAAAGAAAGAAGAGAGAGGGAGAAAAAGAAAGAATAAATGAAAGGAAAAGCTTATCGCTTTCGAGAGCATAACCAAATTCCTCTACTCTTTGTCCAGATTATTTAACCAGTTCCTCTAAATTTTATTATCATCAACAAAATATTTTATTCATAGAAAATTTAAATGAGAGTAGAATTTGACATGAGAATCTATCAGCAAACTGGCATTTGGGCTTGTTTATATTTCAGTTCACTAGTAAAGACTTAATAATAAATTTCTTTTTGCCAAGTAATTCATTGAAAGTCTTAATCAATTTCAAATAAAAACCTCACAGTTTAAATCTAATTATATTACTTTCAGTTTCAAGTGTAGTAATTATTAGCTCTTTTCTTAATTAATATTTTCAAGATTATTACACTAATTATCTACAGATTTTTAAGGTAGTATTTAAGAATGTAAGTCCAGATGAGACGAAGTATCCCCACTGGTATTTAGGCTTGTTGCCAAAATGCCTCCCTTGTGACAATGCTGGCTTTGAATCAGAAATAGAGAAAAGAACAGCTGATACTAGAAAAAAGCAAAGCAAAACCTGTAGTCTACCAATATTTAAAATAATGTCTACCAAAATCAGAAGTCAAAGTAATTTTAAAATATACCATAACATATCCTGATAAAATACCACAATATTATAATTTTTAAAGTAAAATTCACCAAAAATCATACTTCTTTACAAACTTAAAGGCCTTGCTAGCATGATGATTTTTCTTGTAAGTGTCTTGTAATCATTAGTATTAAAACATAAACATAACTGGCCAAAATGTTGATGGCTATTTAAGGCAGGAATGGACACATAGAAATTTATTATGGTTTGGTTTATGTTTGTAAAGTTTCATAATAAAAAGGTTTGGGTTTTTTTCTTGAAGCAAAAATACATAAACATAAGAGCTCATGTTTCTATACTGATGGAGCTATTAAAGAGATTCAAATAATTTCAAGTCCAATAAATCTTCAGGATAGCTAACTAATGACATAGTTCAAGCATTTACTTCTAAAGTTCATATTCTGAAAAACGTTCATAAAAGAATTATTGAGGTTCAGGCCTAAGTACAGTCAAGCAAGTTAAAATAGAGCCTAGACAACCATGCCATAATTTTTGAAAAACTGAAAAGCTCTGATTCAATGCTAGTCTGTTTTGGATAAGTCATAATACTAAAGAAGATTGAAACCTAATGAGAAAAAGAAAAAAAAATTACCTGGACAAATTTTACTGCTGCACTAACAGCTTCCTTTTTAAAGTCTTCTAGCCCTTGCTGCTGTTTTCCATTGTGAATGTTCTCTCTTAAAAGATGTGAGTTGTAAAAGCAAATATGAAGGCTCCATCTGAGCTCAACAGTGAGACTATGCCTAAGCCATTAAAGTAAGCCCTGGGAATGTGCAGAAGGGATAGAGCTTTAATGCCTTTTACCTGTGCTAAATTTTCTGCAAGTTCCCAATGTCAAAATTATGCATGGCCCCCCAAACCTATGTCAGCAAATGTTTTAAACTTCCTCCCCACACCAAACTAAATTACCCAGCTATCAGGACTGATTAATTTGAGAAACAGTTAATAGAGCTGTCAGTGAGCCAATAAAATGACCAGGATATAAAGATACCAACTAGGGAGAGGGAGACCATAGTGCCTAAATAATAATGCTCAGTCTACAGAAAATAGCAGTGAGTTGTGAGAAATGAAAGTAGCCATAGAGGATTTTCTGCAATGTCAGGACCACTAAGACTATGATTTTTAAAGGCTGTAAGCCACATTTCAATTTCAAATATATTTCTCTAATATGGTGATAAAGTTTTCAAGTGTCTCTACAGATTGTGAAGTTAAATTGATCTAAGTGGATAAATGTGGCAAAAAAAAAAAAGGTAGAGGATGGAAGAGAGTGGGAAAGAAGAGGTCTAAGTAGGCTCATGAGTAGAATCCAGCCAAAGAGAAGGTTTGAATGATGATGTTAATGCGCTTTGGAAAGAAGCTAATGTGTGACTGATTTTAACTGGTTTTGGTTCTCCCTTGATTCTTCACCAATGAAAACTTACCAATTACCCAGTGGATGTTCTTGGCCTTATGAACTTAACAATCATTCAAAGGTTGAGGGTCAGTGACAACACTAGTCCACAAACAAATAAAAAGATAATTTGACTTATCTGTTTTCCAGTTAGAATCATGGCATTTGAAATATACAAAAGGCTTGTGTTTATTGTTGCTTCCTTATTTAAGGAAACGTTAATAAAGAAATGTTAATAATGTACATTTGGGGATTCCATTTATATAGACACACATTTTTAGCCTGTATTAAGATACACGCATCAGGATGCAGACCAGATACACAATCTTAAATAGACACAAAAGCTAATGAAAAGTAAACAGAAACATAAAAAGAAACAGTGTATCCTCGAGGCATGTCTTGCTAAAAAGAAAAGATAGATTTAGGTGTGGTGACTCACACCTATAAACACAGCTACTTGGGAGGCAGAGGTAGGAATGTTGCAGCTCTTGACTAGCTATGGCAAAGTAAACCAAACTCTCTCAAAAAGTCAGTCATGATGGTAGATGCTTATATTCTAGGTAGATGGGAGATAGAGGTAAAAACTGAAGTCCAAGACTAGCCCCAGGCAAAAAGTGTAAGTTTTACTTGAAATCACTAAAGAAAAAAGGTGTGAAGGAGTACCTGGTTAACGCAAGGCTCCAAGTTCAAATCCAAGTGCAGTCCAAAGGGAGAAAGATAAAAAAGAAAGGTAGATGAACTGATGTAGTATAACCTTACCACTACTAATCCTTCTCTTGGAGACTTCCCTCAGCTGACTCATAACTCCAGAAACTCTCCTTTCTGTGAGAAAAATGGTAGAGCCATATACAGATTTTTTTCTTATTTTTCTTTATAATGTAGTCTTTGAACTTAATATATAATAGATGTTGACAAGTATCTGTTAAATTTTTTAAAAGGCCAGATACTGGTGGCTCACATATGTATTTCTAGCTTCTCAGGAGGCTGAAGTGGGAGGATCATAGTTCAAAGCCAGCCCAGGCAGGAAAGTGTGTGACACTCTTTAACCACCAGAAAGCCAGAATTGGAGCTGTGGCTCAAAGCAGTAGAGTTCTAGCCTTGAGCAAAAGAGCTCAAGGACAGAGCTCAGGCCCTGATCAAACTCTATAACTGACAAAAAATAAGAATAAAAATTAATAAAAATTTTAATGTCCCTGATAGGGTGGTAATAGTGTGAAACTCCACACCATTTAAAAATTCCACTCTACAGGATTCTCATTTGTATTACCTTTATCTTTTACCAGCTGCATTTCCCATTTCAATTTCTACTTCTAGAAATCTATGACTTACAGGATAAAGAAATAATATACTTACAACTAATAAGGAAAATACTTACACTTTATGTCTATACAGTGCAACCCCAAAATAACTGTGGTGGCCATCTAAGTTGTAGTTCATTTCTGATTAGTCCATTAGCACCTAATGCTGACTGCTATTTGCTTTCTCCATTGGAGTTTTCTAAATCAGATCCTCCCTGCCAGCTGCTATTCTCTTTTGGCAAGATCAGGATGGGAAGGAGAGGGACAAAGGTTCCATTAGGGGGAGCAAAAAAATAAACTTTATCCAAGAACTTTGACTTAATAGCACAAATATTTCAAAGAGTTACACTCATCTAGGATAACTTCCCCAGTGACTGATTTTCTTCTTTATGGATTATAAACTTGTCCTCAACATAATTTTGGAATTCCTTTGATGATCCATGTTTAGCTGAACCTGCTACCTAACAGATGCCCAAATATTTAGAATCCCAAGGGAGTATAATATCCCATGGTTTCAAATTCCTGAGATTTGATCCAGCCATTCTTATTCTACTCCTCCTTTCCTCCATCCTGGGAGCCTGAAGCAGATGCTTATTACCATGGACCCTTTTAATCACTTTCAATTAATCCTCAAGGGCCTTGAGAACAGCAGCTTTTCTTTTTTCTTTTTTCCCTCCTTCTACAAACTCTGGCAACATGTCATATATTTTTTTCTACTGTTACAAGGTCTTCATCTGAGTATACATATTGCAATTTTGTAAAACACAATTCTAAACGAGGTATATTTTCAGTAAATTTTACATGGATAATGAACTTTTATTTGTGGGCTCTTAATTCTCTTCCTGTGTTTATATTTAGTCTGATACAAGACAGAGTCTGAACAGCAGCTTAGCAATAGCCAGGCCTGGCATGTGCATGGAACCCATCGATGAAGACTAGAGCTTAAGAATTAGAAGTCTGGGAAGAACTATTGAAAGAAAAGTTCAGGTACCCAACACACTTAAATTCAGTCTTGTAGACAAAGAATCTCATGCTTCCTTTGGAAATAATTTTCTTAATCTATTAACTTTTTATATATTTTCTATTGTAAAGATACTATACAGAGGGGTTACAGTTACTTGAGCAAGGTAATGAGTCCATTTCCTATCAAGCATTGTTACCCTCTCCTTTGTTTTTCCTCATCTGTCTTTCCTCTCCACCTTCCCAAATCTTCTTTCCTCTCCCCGAAAGTTGTAAAATTCATTTTCAACATAGTGTCTTGTACATTCATTGTTACAATGGGTCATACTATATCCTTATTTCAGCATTTTGTTATTTTCCTTCCCCTCCCCAAATTAGAAACATGTATACACAAGATGCAGGGCACCAGAATAAAATAGAGTAACAACAGGGTTATACCAATGGGGAAGAACATACAAAAGAGACAAAAAAATCACATAGCACATCATAAATACATTAAAAAGAACAGCAAGAAAGATAAAATCTCTTGTGTCCCTATCTTGGGGTTTATTTTGCTTAGCATCAGCTTAGATGGTCATATGTACATAGTTTTTTTTTTTTACCTTTTCTGCTTGTCTAGACTTATAATAGTTACTGCAGATACAACAACAAGGTTCTCATATCTAAAATATACTTAGAACTCAATAAATTAAATCCCCCAACAACAAATCCTCAAAAAAAACTGCCCAATTAATAAGCAGGCTAAAGACTTAAAGAGAACCTTCTCTGAAGAGGAAATAAGAATGGCCAATAAACACATGAAGAAATGCTCAAGTTCTCTAGCCATAAAAGAAATGCAAATCAAAACAACATTGAGATACCACCTCACCCCAGTTAGAATGGCTATAAACAAGAACTCTAATAACAAGAAATGCTGGATAGGATGTGGCCAGAAGGGAACCCTCCTGCATTGTTGGTGGGAGTGTAAATTTGTTCAACCACTTTGGAAAGTAGTATGTGGGTTCCTCAAAAGACTACACATAGAGCTCCCCTATGACCCAGCAATCACACTTTTAGGCATTTACCCAAATGATCACAAACAAGGCCATACTAAAGCTATCAGCACAACTATGTTTATCACAGCATTATTCACTGTAGCTAAGATATGGAACCAATCCAGATGCCCCCAATAGATGAATGGATCAAGAAAATGTGATGCATGTATATATATATATATATATATATATAATATGTTTATACACACACACACACACACACACACACACATATATATATATATATATATATATATATATATATATATATATATACACAATGGAATTCTATGCCTCCATCAGAAAGAATGACACTGCCCATTTGTTAGGAAATGGAAAAAATTATATTAAGTGAAGTAAGCCAGACCCAAAGAAACATAGGTCCCGTGGTTTCTCTTATCTTAATTTATTACTTTTATTCAAGACTTTTAATTGGACTAATGGTGTAGCTCAAGTCATGAAGTGCCAGCTAAGAAAGCAAGCTGAGCAGAGCACAAGGAATTGAGTTCAAGCTCCAGTATCAGCAAAAAATAAATGAATAAATAAATAAATACAAGATTTAATCTAATGAATATACATTTTGAGTCCAGTGCTATGGCTCATTCTTATAATCTTAGCTACTCAGGAGGCCAAGATCTGTGTCTTATGGTTTGAAATCAGGCAAATCCATAAGACATTTATCTCCAGCTAACCATTTTAAAATAACAGAAGTGGAGCTGTGGCTCACATGGTAGGACACCAGTAGTAAAGAAAAAAAAAACAGTTATAATGAGAAGCATGTTTCTTTTTTACAAAATGCACAAAAGTATTCATTTTGATAAGCTTTTGAAATCAGAAAAAGACATGTAACCCTATTTCTACTACACCACTTTAAATGAAATTGAATTCACACACTGTATAAAAGAATACATACTAAAAAAGAAGAAAAGTGAGAGAGGGCTGAGTTAGGAGAGATAGGTGGCAATGTTATCAGACACTTTGCATTCATACACTGTTTTGTAGAATGGGAACTTCCTTGTACAACCACTGAAAGATAATTTTTTTTTAATTTTAAAAAGATTGCATACTAAGGGACACTTCACATTTTTCAATAACACTACCAAAACTTCCAATGACAACAAAAACTGAAAATACTTTCGAAGGTGAATAGATGAAACTGAGCAATTAAAAAAAAGGAGTGAGGGAGAGGTATTAGCTAGAGAATGAAAAATAAAGGCTTGTGTCAACAGCAGGAAAAATAATACGAGATATGATTAATTAGTTAATGATCCTGTTTATTTGGGTGTAAGTTTCTAGTCAATTTCCTTCAACATGATGCAGATAAATTAGCAAATCTCCCAGGTCCTAACATTTCTGGAGCTTTAAGATTATATTCACTGATAATAACTGTTGATGCATAAATACCAATCCTATACTTGCAACTCTTTCCAAATGAGGTTAGGATTAACTAGTGTTTTTCACATAGCAGAAAAAAAAAAAAAACAAAGACATCATTAACGGACCACTTCTCCTCGTGTATACATTTGGGAGTGCTTGAACTTTAGTTGAAATAACACACAGCTCTAACAACTATTTCTTCCATCCTTTCAATGTGTCAAACTTGTGCTAGCCATTGGTTTTGCAATGATAAACTGGAAAACTAAACATTAGCTGCAAGGAATTTACATTCTCATGCTAGAGACAGGAGAAATAGGCAATAGAGAAAGATGTAAGCAAATAATTTCAGGGACTGATAAGTTCTCTATACAAATAAAATTGAGTAATGTGGTAGAGAAGGTTGGAGGGTTGCTTCTATTGTACTGCTTATGGAAGGATCCCCTTCAAAGTCAACCTTTGAATTATCATTGGAATGAATGAGAAGAAAGCAGCTATTAGAAATCCAAGAACAAGCTCCCAGTCACATGGTGACCTCCTAGAAACAAACAATTATGGCATGTATAGGAGACAGAAGACCAGAAAGCTGAAGCAGAGCATGAAGGGTAGAGATAAAGAGATGAAGTCTGTCAGGGAGACAAGGAATAAGCTATGAGTAATCTTGAGAATATAAACCAATTGTAATACCGTAGTCACTCAAGAGCATATGCAGGGTAAGATATGGTATTTGTTGCTGTAAAAAAGAGTAGCTGTTGGATGGAAGATGGGCTGCAAGTGTGAAGATAAGTGAATAATCAGAAGACAAGACAATGGTTTTTCATGGAAGTAAGGAGTGGATGGTAGCAGCAGAATTAGAAACAGACAGATCAAAATATATTTTGGACATGGAGCTCATCCAACTCATAGTATGGTAGGGTGTAAGAAAGGGAAGAATTAAAAATGACTTCCAAGAATTTTGGTCTGAACAACTAGATTGATGATTTACAGAGATGAAAGACATATAAGGACTATAAATAGTTGTAATTTGTTGGGTTAAGGATTGGATTTTTCCTGCATACCTAGCTGTGAGGGAGGGGGGAAGTTACCCCTATGATTCTGGATCTTCAGGGGAAAAAAGTCTGAGCAGGTGATAGAAATATGATTCTTTACTAGTTTACCGCCAGCCTCTAGCTTTATGTAAAGTTTTACAAGAGCTGACAAGATTACATGTAACTTCTAGAAGAAGATTTGCATAAAGGAAGTGGCCAGTGTTGAAAAGCAAAACAAAAGTCAAAGGCACCCCAGAGTGATTCCACTACATACACTTTGAGGATCTGAGAAAAGTCAAAGCTGAGAAAAGTTTGGTCACAGATTATCTTGATGTGTTATTCTTCACAAAATCCTTATGAAACATGAATTACTATTTTTCATTCTAGAGATGAGAAAAGTTAGCTCTGAAGGCTAGTTTCCCATGATCTTGCTATCCTTGAGAAAGTCCATACTTTTTTCTGCCATATTTCCCACTAAAAATAATTTTAGAAGCAAATGGAATTAATGTTTTAAATGATTTTGGGGGGGGATCCGGTCGTGGGGCCTGAACTCTGGGCCTGGGCGCTGTCCCTCAGCTCTTCAGCTCAAGGCTAGCACTTTACCACTTGAGCCACAGCACTACTTCCGGCTTTTTTTCTTTTTGCTTATCGAACCCAGGGCCTCATGCATGCAAGGCAAGCGCTCTACCACTGAGCCACCTTCCCAGCCCCTTAAATGATATTTTAAATATTGTAGACATACATTTTCATTTGTATATATAATAATTGAGAATACATTTGTTTATTCAGAAAACATTTCCCAGTCACATAATTAGTAAGATATTTGAGAATATGTACTAAATTTTAAAATCAACAATACCAGGCATTAGAAGAGAACTATTCTTTTATTATGAGTCCATATTCCCTCCAAGAAACTGGAGCTCTAAGTACCTGGAAAATGTCAGTTGATGGTCTCAAATATGTAAAGAAAATCTTGAGACATTTAACATGAAAAAATCTTGAAGCGTTTAACAAGAAATAAAATGGATATACAAAATCCATTTTATTTCTTTGAAAAGGAAAAGGGTACTTTCTTTACCTCCTGATTGCTTTGTACATAGAGTAACACAGCTGAACACTAAAGAACCCAGCTAGAAGAGCATCTTTAAAGAATTCATTTTTACCCACTGTTCAAAGATAAGTACTGAGCAGTAGGAGATTGGTTCCTGCCTAGAGCATTCTTTGAGTAAAAGGGGGAATTTGTTCACTTTTACATTTCCCTGTTCATCTCTTTCCTAAAATTTCAAAAGCTAGTGCACAACTAATAGAATATAGTTAGAAAAGATAAGATGTGGAGTGCTTGAAAATTCTTCACTGGACTTAAATGGATGCTTCATTATTGCTGATTTGAGCATGAGTTTTTATTATATGTATTTGTGAACTGGGAAATTGACATGCTTCAGTATGTACTTAAGTTATTTTAGGCAAGCCACAAAATAAAGTAGAATCTGAAAACAGTGTCCACTGTCTTGTAGAATTATTAAGGGTTTATCTGTTTCAAACTCACCTAATTTGATTCAAATTTGAAATATGCATACATGTATTAGAATTATGAAGTGTCTCTTCAATCACCACTTAGCCTCCCTCAAAGGAGGTTGCCTTACTTTCTCTTTTTTTTAATGAACGATATGTATCTTACTGTTTATTTATTATTTGTTATGCATTATCGTTAATTATTATTCATGGTTAGTAAGTGTGCAAAAGGGTTTCAATTCAACATGTCACTTTGTGAGTACAATGCATGCTGATCAATTTGAACACCCCCATCAGTCTCACCCTCCCAATCCCTCCATCCCTTCCAGTTAGCTAGCTCCATTTCCACATTGTGTATTATGACTGCATTCACCTCCCCTTCCTCTCTCATTCTTCTGCTCTCCACACCTTAAGCTTTTCCACTCTGGCCAAAGATACTTTAGCTTCCTGGTACTCATTTTGTTCAAAGCAATTACACCATTGGAGTTCCCCTCTGCATATGTCATACTTTACTCAACTTGTTTGTGTGTGTGTGTGTGTGTGTGTGTGTGTGTGTGTTCCTGTGTGTCTGTCTGCCTATCTATCTGTCTGTCTGTCTGTCTGTCTATTTATCTATCTATCTGAAAACATGAGCATTTGTCTCTCTGAGCCTGACTTACTTCACTTAACATAATTTTTCTAGGTCCATCCATTTTCCTGAAAACGACATGGTATCCTTCCTGATGGATTAATAAAATTCCACTGTATAAATATACAGTAGGCATAGAAATTGGTTTATCTATTGATAAGAGTATTAGTATATGGAGTTCTTCTGGCTTTTGCTAGTAATTAAGTAAAATTTTAACAAGGAATATCCAAATCTTGACCTTTCTTCTATGCTAAAACTTGCTAGAGAAGTTGATAAATGGAACAGGCAGACTCATTTCATTTTGAATCACAATCATTCCTAATGTATTCATAAACAACCCTCTTATTCTCCAGAGTCTAACATAAATTTATGAAGACTTTATTCCATTTGTTGAACCAAAATTCTCCCCACAGTCAGCTTTTGGGAGGCAGAGTTAAGTGTAACTCACTAATATGAGAGAAGCCAAATTAGGGCTGATATCAGAGAGGACTAGGATTGCTCAGAAAGTAGTGTAAGATGAGGGCAGGTTAGTCAGCATATGCTGAGCTAGGCTGAAATAACAAATACCAAGTGATTTAATGCTTCAAGATTGATTTAATTTCTATGTCCTTCCAAGTCCTCTGTAGATATGAGAGTCCTTTATGGAGCTTCCTTCCAACAAGAAACTCTGCTGGAAATCAATCAGCTATACATAAAAATAAAAGTACCCATATATGAAAATATATTAAAAAGGCTATTTAAAATGCATTGCTCATTGTTACAAAAATAAGAACTAGACATAAGTTAATATTTTACACTCAAATTTACCATAGCTAAGCGATATAAGTTATATAATTATATAATATAATAACATAATATATGGCAAAGTTATATCTGTCATGTAATATCATTCAGTCTTGAAAGCAGCGTATTAGAGATACCAGTTGAGAGGAAAAGGTTTCTACAAGATAGTAAAAGAATAGCAATGCAAATATATATTATATGATCTCATGTTTTGAAAAACCATTACCAAAAATAATCCTGCGTACATGTACTTATAAGGCAGCATACAAGTAATGCTGAATTTTAATGTTGAAAACTATATTTTTAAAATGAATGCCTTCACAAAACTGTTTCAAAGTATAAATCATTATGCACATTATATAAGAAAGCTCAGGCCTGAGACTGAAGTGGAAGTAAAAGAAAAACTAACTCTCCATAAGAAGACTCTTGCATAAATAAACATGTATCTTAGCACTGAGTAAACAACGTATCCTAAGGCGTACATGTAAGTGACATTTCCATGACCAACAAAACAACTGAGGAAACAACATATAGGCAGGAAATGTGTGGCTTATAATTTCAGAGGGGTCATGCCATGGTCATTTGACTAACTCCGTTTCTTCTGGGATCCATGTAGTAAGGCAGAAAGCTATGCTGAAAAAATCATCTCCTCACAATGGACAAGAAGTAGATGCATGGAGAAAGGGTGCAATGAAGAAGCTGAAGACACACACACCATTCAAAGTCATGCACACCCACCCACCCACACACACACACACACATACACACACACACACCTTCTCCACAGTGACCTATTTCCTCCCAACAGGCCTCACTGTCTGATAGTCTACTCACCTACTCAGGTATGAATTAAGAAGCTTGATTCATTCATAAATGTAGAGCTCTGATGATCCATTCACCTCTCAAAAGATCATATGCTGGAAACCAAGACTTTAATACATGAGCCTTTTGGGAGGTCATGTCATATCCAAACCATAACATTTTGGCCCTGGCCCCTAAAAACTCATGGCCAACTCATAGTACAAAATGTACTTCACTCATCCCCAAGTTCCAAAGTCCTGATATTGCCAACATTATTCAAAATCCCAAGTCCAAAATCTCCATTGAGACTCAAATCAAACTCTTAGCTGTGTTGTCCTTACTTTAGGGAAGGGAAAGGGAATCATAGAAACAACGGAGCAAAGGGTGAACCAATGCATCAGCCATATTCAGTAGACACTATGTTGGAAATGAAGTTTACAACTTGGGGGAGAGGGGAAGAGGAGGGAAAGCAGGAGAAAACAAGGAAGGGGGGAACACTGTTTGAAAAGAAATATACTCCTTACCTTTCTCATGTAACTGTAACTCCTCTGTATATCACCTTTACAATAAAAAGATAAATGAAATGAAAAAAAAAACACAATAGCACTACATAGATACTTCCATTTCCAATGGAAAAATGGGAGAAGACATGAATGAAAAATCCTCTCTCTAGGGCTGGGAAGGTGGCTTAGTGGTAGAGTGCTTGCCTTGCATGCAGGAGGCCCTGCGTTCAATTCCTCAGCACCACATAAGAAGAAAAAGCGGGAAGTGGTACTGTGGCTCAAGTGGTAGAGTACTAGCCTTGAGCTGAAGAGCTGAGGGACAGCGCCCAGGCCCAGAGTTCAAGCCCCACAATCTACAAAAAAGAAAAGAAAAATCCTCTCTCCATGTTCAACATCAAGGTTATGAGGTAGTATGACTTGAGTTTCAGGGCCCTGCTCCCATGGCCTTGCTGGCTGTACCCTGCATGGCCTCTCTTTTAGGCTGGTTCTACTCCAACTTTACTTGGCAAATGTTCCACACTCCAGACATCTTTTACCTTCCTGAGTTCTCCATTGTAACTACACTTGCACACATCAACCTCTTGGGGCTCTGACCTTGCTAAAATCTCACCTAATCTTCCAAACCTTCTTTTGAAATTCTGGGTGGAATTCTTTATGCCTGCCCGCCCCGACAACTGTTACATTCTGCATGCCCAAAACCACTTAAATAATGCCAATGTCCACCAGATCAAGCAGTAGATGAGCTCGACCATGACTGCATCTCAGTCTGCAACTGAGCAGTGTAATGAATCTGGAGGAAGCAAGGTTCTTGGCAGTCCTTTACATATAGAGTTTGCTGGCACTCTTTCTTTAAAGCGCACTTTCAAATAGGATGACACATTCATAACTCTTGAGCTTGCCATGGCTGGTGCCTTACTGAGTCCTTCAATGCCCTCAAGGCTTCTTTACTATTGTCCTGGTGCAAGTACATGGCTTCCGTTTAGTAATACTAATCTCTTCAACAACCACACCTTTCAGAGCCCTAAAGTTTCATGTGCTCTTTTTCTGGCCAAACTGCTAGGTTTTTTTGTTTTTGTTTTTGTCTTTTCTCACATCTTTCTGCAAATCTTTCTGAACTCCCTTTGAAGAACTAATATATTACAACTACATCATAAAATAAATAATGTAACAAACAAAAATAAGTAAAATAGCAAAATGCAAATAAATAACTGAACGATCGGGCTAGGAAAAAAACAAATCTTCCATTTCTAACAAATATATTCAGATAAATGTCAATATTGCCCTTGGTTCTTTGTCTGCTTTTGAACTGATATGGTCAAGCCTCTCTTTTTGTTTTTTAGAGTAAGCCTATCTTTTCATGTTTCTTTTTTCTATCATCAGATACTGAGAAACTTTCTGCCACAAATCAGCCCTTTTCTAGAGCTTTCACAAAGTAACTGGATTGCTTTATCACTGTGACTTACTTTCACATTTTAAAAAAACGCTGCTGAGCAAGGAGGATTTTTATTTTGACAATTTGCTTTTTTTAAGAGCATTATGAATTTTTATTCTTTTTATATTGTTTTTCATGGGAATATTTCTTAAACTAGGGCAGGTACTATAGACTCTAAAATCTCTTGACTTGCTTTCCAGAATCCAAAGTCAAAGCTAGTGCAGTCCACCCACACCACCACTCCAGGGTTACGTCAGAAACCAACATTGCTTTTAATGGGATAGGTGAGGAAAATGACATATTTACTAAAAGGATATTTAAATCAGTAGAAAATCATGGATAACTATGCAGATAATGAAAGTTAATTACTATTTCCATATGTGTTGACATATATCAAAATTAAACGCATTAAATATAAAATATTTTAAAAATAAATGACATATGACTTAATTTGTATCTTTTTAGTAGCAATAGGCTAATTTTTTATTTAAATTTTTTAGGGCTTGAATTTTTGCTGAATCTAATTCTTTCCCACTTTTCTGTTTGTATTTTAATGGTTTCATAGAAACAATTATGAGTATCTTACCTATCACACATATTTTCCTTCAGTTGCTGCTGTGGTTTGTTCTAGTTTGAGTTTTTGTGGGGCTTAGCACTAACTCCAGGACCACATGAATGCTAGGCAAGCATTCCACCACCGACCTCCAGACCAAGCCCCAACAGGTAAGGATTTTAAAGAGCAGATAAATGTGTAGCATCATCATAACTATGCAAAAAGCTTTGAATCAAGTAAAAAAACATAACATAAATTAAAGAAATGCTACATCAAAAATAAGAAAAATGGTGAAGGAATGACCACATCATTCAGGTGTTCAGATCCCTGGAAGGCTGCCCCTTGGGAATTCATGTTGTCAGGAAAGACATCCCATACCTGAAAGTGGGATTTGGGTGGCTTTGAATGAAAGGAACCAATGAGACGCAAAGTAAATAAGAGCGTTTGTCATTCTGGGGAGTTCATAAGGAAGAAGCGGTGGTCAGAATTCATGCTGCTTCCCTAGGAACTTGAGAATAGACCACCCCTGCAGTAGAGAAGACCTTTTATGTCTGTGTAAAGAGTCTGAATTTTAATAAGCTTTCATCAGAGTTGCAAATCTGAGACAAGGTTTTAGCGCTAGCCCAGTATCAACTATCATTGAGGTTCATCTGAAGAGCATTAGAAATAAAACCTATTTTAT
Organism: Dipodomys ordii; assembly: GCF_000151885.1. NCBI lineage: Eukaryota > Metazoa > Chordata > Mammalia > Rodentia > Heteromyidae > Dipodomys > Dipodomys ordii. The sequence continues at coordinate 4,362,779 of NW_012267257.1, forward strand.
TGTTTCACTGCTCTTTAGATGTTATTCTTAGATGAAAGATCCCCTGTCAGTTCCGTGGGCCATTTGGGGACCAAATGTAAAGCAGACTCTTTTTCCTGTGTTCAGAGGTAATTGTGGCAGTTGATTCTCAGCTGTAAAGAAAGGCATCTTCTCAAGAGTGGCTTCAATAAGTGAGGGTGAATTTTTTTCCCATAGAACAAAAGTTCAGAAATAAGAGGACCTTGGCAGTGGTCAGAGGCCCAGCAAGGGCAGGGCCAGGGGTCTCTGATTCTCAGGCTTGACACTTTATTGTCTCAAAGATGCTGTTGTAGCTCCTGGACCACATCCACTACCAAGTCAGGAAGAAAAGAGGCAGGGTGATTTTACCCACATCTCTCCTTTGTATAGAAAAGCAAAACCTTTTCATGAAACCCACAGCAAGCAGATTGTAGTTGCTTTTTAATAAGCTATTGCCTTCCCTTGACACAGGAGAAAATAGGAAAGCACATAATTTAGTGTGCTGTTTCAAAAGGGGGAGGGGGAGAGAACTTAGAAAATGATGTTACACTAGCCATTCTCAGGGTCTGCCACAAAAGTGCTGCAGGAAGAAATGACCAAGGTGTTATTTTATAACATGGAAACATCAGAGTTAGCACTGCAAGATCACAGAAAAGAAGGAAATGGGCAACAAGGATCAAAACCTCGGGTTAACAATTATCCAATGTGAGTTAACTTTTTAGAAAAAAGTTTAGCCCTCAGATCATTCTTGTAACATAGGTAAAATAGAATAAGAGTTCAAGCACCAAAGCTTCAAATATTTAAAATCTAGAAGACCAAAGTGGTTTCTTGAAAGGGTTTTGCTCCTTGCATTTTTAGTGACTTCAGATTGGCAGATCCCATCCATCACTGCCTAATTATTGATGGGGGTATCTGCAGAGAGACAGAAGTCTTGCCAAGAAAGAGAATATGAATCATTGTATCTAAGAAGATGAGAAACTTAGGAAACTGTCTACCAGCTCATGAGTGAAACTAGCAATTAATCTTGACATGTTTTATAAAAGATTTTGTTGCTTAACATTTCTCCCAAAGAAGATTTTTTTTCCAGGTTGGCTATAGGCAGGAAGGTAAAAAGACTGACAGTGCAGGAAACGGAACTTTTCTTTCTTCCGAAGGCCAACTATGCCAGTTGTATACTGAAATATGAGGTGCATCATGATAGGAGATTAGTCAAAGGCGTTCACCAACGTGCCCTCCGTCCCAACTTGCTAGAGGAAGCGATCAAGTGGCGCCATTGGAGACAAGGAGTCACGACCAATTTATGGCTCCACTCCCCATGTGGCCTGCGTATGCAAAGTTTTATTTATAAAGATAATTTATGTGGCAGTTGGGTTATGTGGTAATCAGCAAGACACAGTGTCTCAAACTACACCATGTCACGCTAGCATGTAGACAGAAATTCTCTTGTATGGATTTACATAGAAAGCTTCCCAAGAAATATGCAGCATCCATTGATGTTCCAATTGCTCTTTGGGGAAGAGAAAAGGAAAACCTAATTTTTTTAAGATTCACTAGAGATGTCATAACCATTCTAGTCTGTGTGTTGCTACAAATGAATTGCAGAGATATTGTCGATAACGCAATATAGCTTTCTGGTTTTTCTTTCATTTTAAGCTTATATTTTATTTATAAATGTTGATGTGAATGTTCAATTGATGCTCAACAGAAATTGAAATAGAGTTACATAAGCAAAGTCAGACTTACATTGTCTCTATTTGATCTTAGAAAAGTATGTATATTTTAGCAAGTTTTCTTTAAAAAAATAGGAAAATTACAGCATTTGGAAACTGAGAAGCCTCATTCTTTCTGTCTCTGTCTGTCTCTGTCTCTATCTCTGTCTCTCTCTCAGATTCAATTATATCATTACACATGATATACATGTGTATATATACATATATACATATGTATATATATACTGATATATATATATGTACATATATATATATATATATACTGATCATTTACTTCTTCCATTGAAGCACAACTTTCTTACCATCTCATTTGATAAAGCATGAATTTTCCAAAACAACAGCAGAAAAACAAGACACTTCAAGGACTGGAATACTATAGAAAACTTGCTACTCTTTAATTGTTCTATTTTTCCATTATGGTCTATATCTTACTCTTTTGGATCACCTGTAATGGTCAGCATAGCATTTCATAGACATGAACATCAAATATAACATGAAATTCAAAGACATGAAAGAATATTTACAGCAGTTTTAGTCATCAAACACTGAAATTCCCAGGCTGTAATGAGATACAGTTACACACCCACTAGAGTAAAGTAAAAAGGGAGTGTGCTCATTATTAGTGGACAAATAGAACAAACTGAACTCTTACTCACTTCTGGTAGGAATGTAAGATGGTTTCACCACTTGGAGAAGAGATTGACATTTATATCAGATTCAAGCACACATATTTTGAACTACGTTTTATTAGTTCAGGTACTCTAACAGTCAGAGACTGGGAACAGGATAGAGATACAAGTGATTCAACTCAGGAAACACCTATGATAGGAACGAGGGACAAGCCTTCAAGCCATAATATTAGGTCTGATACTTGTGCAGGAGAAGGAGAAGGAAGACATGATGACTAGTAGGAACAGTCCCGGGCATATCCAAAAACTGCTTGGTGAGTAGTCTTCAATCCCAACTCATTCATTGGATGGATCCCACAACTCACAGACAGGGACCCTCTACAGTTCCCCTACTGTGCAAAACCATTGCTGAAAGTCCTGTGAATAGCATGGTCTCCATGCAGACTTGGTGCAGGGTATGTAAAGGCTGTCGCTCTACTCCCTATGGCAAGAGGTACAAGCATCACATTATTAAGATTGTCACAACTCAACAGTTTCAATCAAAGATAGCTACACAAGAGAAACATATCCAGAGACTTGGTTTCATTGAATTGCTTCCTCCTCTGTTCTTATCCAACACATTAGTACCTGTGATACATAATTGACCAACTTACATTATTGTTCATAATTACAAAATTATTTGCATTTCTTTTATAAATACATTTATCCTTTACTCTCCAAATACATGTTCCAGTATTTCTAACAATGTCTATAGAGACTTGTATAGAGTATTCATGAGGTTGGCTATGAGTTGGAAAAATGTCCAATGACAGGTGAATACATAAAATTTGATATGTCCTTACAATGTAATGTAAATTGGAAATAAAAGTAACTATTGAGACATATAACACAATGAAGGCATCTCAAAGCATATGTTAAATAATATAAATTAGACTCTAGTGATTGTATACAATAAATTTAGTTATTTGGAACTTTAGGAAAGGAAATCCTACTATCAGACAAAAGAGTAATCAAGGCTTGCTTCAAAGGAGCTGGAGGGAATGATGTATTATATATGATATTTTCATACATATTACAACATACAGTTTCTAACTACTAAGGAACATAAATTCTCTGTAATAGAAATGTTGAAAAATAATCACAGAAAATTTGCATTCATTTTGCTGAAAACAAAATGAAGAAAGGAAGGAAGAAAAGAAGGAATAAGAGAGAAAAGCATTTCCATAATTTATTATTCTTTCTATATGCCTGATATATTTTTACATTCTGAAAAAACTCAGCACACTTTTTAAAAAAAATCTTGGGGCTTTAAATGTATTTCCTTATGAATGCTACTGTATGTATATAGGAATTTTTTTCAGAGGCTAGAGACATATGAATTAATTCAAACAAGGAAAGACCTTGCTACATGGGCCTTACCATATTGGTATTTTGGCTTTTCACAGACCTTAAGAGCAAAATGTAGTAAGTTTCTTTTAGTAGGCTAAAGTTCTAACAATATGAACAATTTTATAATATATAATTCAATTGACCATTATACAGAAGAAAAATTATTCTTCATTTCTTCTTAGTCATTTTTAGTATTTGATGAATAAAAGGTATCATTAATCTCAAAAGCTGAATTTTTAATAATAAGCATGCTTTGGAAAATATATAGCAAAAGAATTTTACAAGCTATTAGACTATTGAACTCAGATAAAGTAGAATATTAACAAATGCATTAAGAGTTTTCTCTATGAAGTGTTAGGAGTTAATCTGTTAAAAAATAAATGTGTAAGCCAAGTACCAGTGGCTGATGCCTATAACCCTAGATACTCAAGAGGCTGAGCTCTGAGGATCATGGTTTGAAGCCAGCCCAGACAGGAAAGGCAAAGAAACTCTTTTCTCCAATTAATCAACAACAATAAAGGTTGTATCCAGATGAAATATTAACAAGCAAAAAATCCTTTTTCAGGGCTGGGAATGTGACTTACTGGTAGAGTTCTTGCTTAGCATGCATGAAGCCCTGGGTTTGATTCTTCAGCACCACATACACAGTAAAAGCTGGAAGAGGAGCTGTGGCTCAAGTAGTAGAGTGCTAGCTTTGAGCAAAAGAAGCTCAGGGACAGTGCCCAGGCACTTAGTTCAAGCCCACAGGACTGGCCAAAAAAATCCTTTTTCAATCTAGACATTAAATTATAGCATTAAATTTAATCTTATTTAAAATGCATACATTTTCATTATAGTCTAATGACATTAACAAAAATGTTGATGCCTCCCCTGACTATTTGTCACTGAATACTTCAATAAGATCAATTTTCAATTATTTTGAAAATACTTCTTTCACAACATAGCCCAAGATAACAAATACAGAGTCCCAAGTAGGATCCCCAAATGCTGAATTAAGATCTTTAGTTCTCCAATTTTTATTTCCTTCAGCTTTAAAACAAAAATGAATTGAGTTTTTAATCTTCCAGATTTATGGTTGGAGAAACCAAGTCCATGATAACTTGAACAAAGTCATCCCATGTATAAATGAGCCAACTTTTCTTAAAAGAAATTCTTCGGAGTTTAAATCTGTGGCACTTTCTATGAAGTGCTCTGCCTTCCACTCTATCCCTATATGGTAGTAGAGGAAGCCAACTGAGCACTAAAATATACTATCATTAGAATTCTATTCTGAATGCTTGTGAGAGCAAGCCAGCATATCATTAGTTTTCATTTCATTGAGTTTTTTTAATGACAAATTTTGACTGCAAACTCTTTGCAGAGTGGAGAGTTCAAATTAAAATGTCAGTTTTGATTCAGAGAAGATGCCTTACTTTCAAAATATTTAAGGAAAATATTTTCATTAAAACCAAGATGATTGGTGTTAGAGTCTGTAAATGTCATGATAAATTCCATCATGTAGTGGAAAGATTTCAGGCCTTATTACACAAATCCTGAGACTTAATAATGCATCAAACTTTACTCTCAAAAATATAGATATGTGCCTGTGTACATTTCTATATTTAAAACATATGCAACAGGTTCCATTTGTTTACATTATAGTTTTCCAGTGCCAATAACATACTATGCAATCTACTCAGCAACAATATTCACAAATTACTAATAAAGACAGTATCAATGGACTAACCTATCTAATACCAATTTCAACGATGAAGCTCCAGGCATTTTAGTAAGCAATATTTATTTTGATATATACGTATTAGCTCCTTTGTAGTCCTTTTCTCCTAGAGGAGACCAACACAAACTAAATGGTCCACTTTAGTCTAGGCTCATGATATTATTACTCGCAAATTTCCCACAATTTGTTATACTGCCTACCCTAAAACCTGATCTCACAGTCAATTTTCACTTTATTTTGGTTCAGATCTCATCAGTGATGGTGCAAAGATCTCTTCTGATTTAGGAGAAAATATTTCTACATCAAGTTGATTTATATGAGATGCTATTTATCACATGGTACTCTGCTATATAATATAAAGTCTGTAGAACAGATCGATTTTATTCCAGTTTTAAGACTATAGAAACTAATTTTGCCTCCTCTTCCTGCTTTCGACCATCACATAGAGTGATCCTTTCTATAATCTCTCTCAAGCACTCAGCAGCATCTATCTTCCATTGTTTTAGTTTTCTCTGAAATTTTCAGAAAGAAAGAAAAGATGTACTTAATTATTCTATGACTGCTCTCAGAATTCCTGTAATCTTCCCCAGGCCACAGTAAACTAAGTCAGAGCTAAAAGGTGTAAATTAAAAGAAGAAAAGAATAAAGAAAAAATGGAAAAAATGTATAAATTGATCAGATGTCCAAGTATTGCACTATGTTTCTCTTTGCCTTTCCAACATTCCTCCTAGACTCCATCATTCTTCTGTGCATCACACAGAGTTTTCTTTAGCTGACCCTAATATAACATTGTCATAAGAGAAATTAAAGGTGATCTGAGCCATCATCTGGGTCTTTATGACCTCTGCTGCTTAGTTTTCTTACCATTATGCTGACCATTCTAACTCCACTCCTTAAAAGAGTGCACCTGTCTCAGCAAAGGGACATGTCTAACTTTTTAATATACTTACTGTACTTGGAAAAATGCCCAAACAATTAAAAATATTGTAACTGCTTCAACCTAGACATATAAATTCTTTTTAAAAGACATGTAACTTCTTTAAGGAAATGAGAAAAATCTCCCATGTTCTTAGATTGGAAGGATTAAGATCATGAAAATGGCAATACTGCCCAAAGCTATATACAAATTCAAAACGGCAACAACATTCTTCAATGATATGGAATAATAAAAACCCTGGATAGCAAAAACAATCCTTGGAAGGAAGAACAGTGTTGGAAAAATTTTAATACCAAATTTCAAAGTCTATTACAAAGCCACAGTAATAAAAACATAAACCTAGTACTGGCACAAGAATAGGCCTGAGGACCAATAGAATAAAATAGAAGACCCAGAAATGAATATACAGATCTATAGCCAAAAGCTCAGGATGGAAGAAAGACGGCCTCTTCGGCAAATGGCTGTCAGAATTGGCTACACATATGCATAAAAATGAAGCTAGATCCTTATATACCAAAATCAATTCCAAATGAATCAAAGACCTCAATGTAAAGCCAAATACCATGAAAATATTACAAGAAGGGGTAGAGGAAACACTATAGCTCCAGGCATGGGTCAAAACTTCCTAAGTAAAGATTCAGAATCACAACAAATAAAAGAAAGACTAGATAAATGGGCTTGCATCCAACTGAAGAGTTTCTGATTGGCAAAGGCCATAGCTAGTAAGATAAAAACAAAGCTAACAGAATGGGAGAAGATCTTCACTAACTATGCATCAGACAAGGAACTCATATCTAAAATGTACTTAAAGCTCAACCCCTCCCAAATAAACCCTCAAAGAAACTACAACCCAAATAATAAATGGGCTAAAGACTTCTTCTCAGAAGAAGTGAGAATGACCAATACACAGAAGAATAGAAGAAATGTTCAACATCTTTGGCCATAAAAGATGCAAATCAAAACAACAGTAAAATTTTACCTTACCCCAGTTAGAATGGCCATTATCAAGAAAATTAACAATAACAGGTGCTGGAAAGCAATATGGAGGTTCCTCAAAAGACAAATATAGAACGTCCTGTGACCCAGAAATTTCACTTCTGGGCACTTAGGAAAAAAGGGAAGACGGAAGGAAGGAAGGAAGGAAGGAAGGAAGGAAGGAAGGAAGGAAGGAAGGAAGGAAGGAAGGAAG
>NW_012267257.1:4370416-4372938 GCF_000151885.1 Dipodomys ordii
AAGGAAGGAAGGAAGGAAGGAAGGAAGGAAGGAAGGAAGGAAGGAAGGAGGGAAGGAAGGAGGGAGGGAGGGAGGGAGGGAGAGAGGGAGGGAGGGAGGGAAGAAGGAAAGAAGAAAAAGGTGGGAAGGAGAGAAGGAAGAAGGAAATGAAGTGAGGAGGAAAGGAAAGGAAAGGAGAAAGAGAAATTGAGGGAAGGAAGGAAAGGAAGAAGGGAATGATAGGAGGAAGAAGGAAAGGAGGGAGGAAGGAAAAGAAAGGGGAAAAAAAGAAACTTCTGTGTGTGCTCTGTAGGACAAAGCCAATGGTTCTAATCATTATGTTCTCCTTGAAACACTCCTGATACCATTAAGGAAAGAGCATTGTAGAATGGGGAATAGGCATTACAAATATTAAAAAGAATAGTGGATTTAAACAGGAAATTTCAGAACAAATTCTCAATGGATCTAGTCTTAAAAAATAGTATTTCAGAGTGGGTACAATGGCTCTCACATCTGTAATTCCAGTTACTGGGGAGGCAGAGATCAATAGTGTCACCGTTGAAGGCTAGCCTGAGCCTAAAGTTAGCAAGACTCCATCTTAGTCTGTAGCTGGATGTGCTGTTTCATGCTGTTCATCCTAGATAAATAGGGAGCACAAGTCAGAGTTTCTATGTCTAGGCATTTGGAACAAAAATGTAAAACCCTATCCCCAAAATAATTAAATCCAAAAATATAGGTAGTGGTTCAAATGGTAGAGTGTCTGCCTAGCAAGCATAAGGCCCTGAATTCAAACCCCAGTACCACACAAAAAAAAATCTTAAACTGGGGATATAAGCATATTCTGGGCACTGGCCTTAACCCCAACTCCAAAGCTTAAAAAAAAAACTCTCTTATTCCAAAGGCTCGTAAACATTACCTAGTAGCAATGACAGCCACACCCCCTACTACAAGAGTATAGTCTTAAAAGTCAGTTTCCACTTCAAGGTACCATGGCACTATGGAGAAATAATTTATTGAATGTTTGTAACAAGAAATGTACAGAAATATCTTAAAACATTTTGTCATACCAGGAAATAAGTAATATTTCAAACACAGAAGGGTCATATCAAAAGACTCAGGAACCAAACGGACAAAGTTCTCACCAAGTAACATAAGAACCTGAGCATGCCTAACACTGTATTGAACATGAGTTGAAAATAGCTCTTCAATAATTTACTAGTTGCCCCATTGCATGATATGGAAAATATTACTTTAAATGCTACTGAAGGAGAGGAAATCACATATTCTTTCTTTAAACTAGGCCATGGTTTAAACAAATAATAAATGAAAAAAAGTGTTTCCTCACAGAATTAAACAAGAAAAAAATGGAAAGAAGATAGAACACCAACATTTTGCAAATAACCTTACCCCCCTCCAAAAAAAATGTAATCTAAATCTTATTAGGCTTTCCTATCCATCAATAGATGACTGGAAAAGACATTGCATCGCACCACACGGAGGGAGGCAGCAAAATGCCAAGGGAGGGAAACTCTGTAAGTCAAATTGGGTTTTGTTTTGGGGTGTGTGTGTGTGTGTGTGTGTGTGTGTGTGTGTGTGTGTGTGTGTGTGTAACAAATCTCTACAAGACTAAAAGAGAGAAAGGGAGAATAAACATAGCTAAAGAGACATTAACCAACCATAATATATTGGGTCTTGGGAGATCCTGACCTGGACAATTTATTTAAAAAGTCATAAACACTCACACCCACATTTGTGAAACCATAAAAAATTAGAACAGATAATGCTGAAGGTGACATTGATCAAGATGCATTGTAACAAACTTTAGAAATGATCTAAGAGCCAACAATCCCACTCCTGGGCATTTATCCAATAGACCACAAACCAAACCACACTAAAACCACCAGCACAGCCATGTTTGTTGCAGCATTGTTTACCATAGCCAAGTTGTGGAATCAACCTAGATGCCCCTCAGTAGATGAATGAATCAGGAAAATGTGCTACATATACACAGTGGAATTCTCCCATCAGAAAGGATGCTATTGTACCATTTGTAAAGGAAATAGAAAGACTTGGAAAACATATTAAATGAAGTAAGTCAGACCCAAAGAAACATAGGTTGTGTGGTTGCCCTCATTTATTGTAACTAGAATGGGCCTATGAATCTACAAATAAACACACACATTGTAAAAGTAAAAATATATATATACTTGGACATGTTAAATTATATAGGACTCAAAACATTCACACAGTAAGACCACAGGAGGATATTCTTAGAAGAGGCTCACACAGTCTCAATTGTTTTGTACACATAACCATATAAAATGTTACTTATCAAAATGAACTTCAAGAAATTGAGGGTTGGGGCTGGGAAGGTGGCTCAGTGGTAGTGCGCTTGCCTTGCATGCTCGAGGCCCTGGGTTCGATTCCTCGGCACCACATAAGAAAAAAGCCGCAAGTGGCGCTGTGGCTCAAGTGGTAGAGCACTAGCCTTGAGCTGAAGAGCTGAGGGACAGCGCCCAGGCCCAGAGTTCAGGCCCCACAAC
>NW_012267257.1:4374026-4426315 GCF_000151885.1 Dipodomys ordii
GTGGGGGGGGAGGATGGGAAGGGGTGTGAAGGGTAAACAAAGGAAGAGGCTGCAATGCTTGATAAGAAATGTACTCATTATTTTGTCCATATAATTGTAACCCCTCTGTACAGTATGTTCACAAAAAATAAAAATTAAAATAAATAAATAAATAAAACTAAAAAAATTTTTAAAAAGAAATGTACTCATTATCTTGACCATGTAATTGTAACTCCTCTGTACAGTATTTTCACAATAAAAAAAATCAAAAAAATAGATAAATAAAAAAATAAAAAGAAATTGAGGGTTATGAGCATATTCAAGGGTTACCAGGCAAAAAAAAAGAGGGTTTTGTTATTTTGCTTTTTGTGGGTTTTTTGTCTGCTTTTTCCTCCTTTGTTGTTGTTCTTGATTTCTTACTTTGGGTACCTTTTGTCTTGTATATAAGTTTATGCATGTTTTAGGGAAGGTAGGGGGACAAAGGGTGAACAAATGCAGTAGTGTACACACTAGACACTATATTGAAAATGAACTCTACAACTTGTGGGGGAGGGGCATCAGGAGAGACAAACTAGGACAAAAGGAGGTAAGAGGTAACACCGTTGAGAAAGAAATGTATTCTTTACCGCTCTGTACCTCACCTTGAAAATAACAGTAACAATATTTTTGAAAGAGGAGTTATATTTATAAACTGCTTTGTTACATGACACTTCCTTTGTACAACTACTTAAGGATTATTTTAAACATAAATTTTAAAAATTAGAACATGAGCTATCCAGTGACATTTTTTTAAATTACGTCATAAGATGGCTCTTTCAAGTCCTTACTTTCGGGTCTTTGCATGCTGAAATGGAATGGATGAAGTGACAGAATATCAGAGGCTGGCTTTAAAGTCAGGGAAGATGGGGATGGTGGTGGAATCCTGATGAGAATGTTGGCCATAGTTATAGAAGCCCATGATGGAGTCATGGGCCTTCACTGTATTGGTCTTCCTGCAGGTAATTAAATTTTTCCCCATAACAAATTTTTCAAAGTATGTATCTACTCAAAGACTTTATTCTCACATATTCTAACTGAATTTGCCTGGGCCTCAGGTACATTAACAAGGAAAGAAAAGTAAGAAGGAATGTAAGGAAAGAAGGAGGAGGAGAAAGAAAGATCTCTATAATTCCAACGTGTTTCCTGAGCCAAGACCACCTCCTTGTCCTCCAGTAACTCTACAGCATCCAGTCACTGAGTCACATTTGTATTTCTTGATAGTTCTATCAAAATTAACTAGGCTGTGACTTTCACATTCTGATCCCTGGTCTGCACCCCACAAAAACTAAAGGAGACTTGTGGAAGGTTGGGGTGGGACCTAAGAGTAGGTATAGTTAGGTTATAAGCTCCATTAGGTGAATCAGCTATACACTCAAAGTGAAAATCTCCCCCCACCCTTTGCTCCACAGAGCAGGTTCCACTGAGCTCTGCACATAGCCCTGACTCTATCACTCCCACACCTTTGTTCATTTCATTTCTTCCTTCTTCCACCTGAAACAACTTACCCTTACCTTTATCCAAATCACACCCTACTCTATAACTAAGTTCACAAACCACCCATCCATGAAACCTGATCCTTTAGCTAAGGTGATTCCTTCTTCCTGTGAACTCAATGTTTATCTCTCATATGATTGATACCTGGTTATGTATACTAGCCTAGCTCCTCTACTCAACAATGAGCTGTTGTAGATCCAAGGGCCCCTTTTAACATATCATTGCAATTTAGACATTGTTCTGACGTATGTTAAATCAATAAATGGATGACAATATAGCAAACAGCCCTGTCTGAGAATATTTGTCCATTAAGGCTCTTCTCTGAAGGACTAGCTAAATCACTGCACCCCCTTCCATGTGCAAAGTGCCTCTCAAGGAACGGGGGTTCGGGAGGAGAACAACTCAAGATAATAAATGTCTATCAACGTTTCTCAAGAATCAGCTAAATCAGCTATAAAACCATTGAATACTTTCTAAATCAAAGTGCCATGCTTACCGCTTCTATAAACTGAAGAAATTGGTTTGAAGAAAAAACACTCTGAAGTACTATTTTACATATCATAACTATATCCAGACAGTGTTGAATATCCTAAGAGGCCCTGTTTTATAAAATTGTAAATAAACATGCCTTTATATATAAATGTGCTTCAATTTTATAAAGCTGCAGAAAAGTGATATATTGTTATAAAGACCTCCACTTCAGATTCTAAGGGAGAGGAAAAAATTAAAAAATAAAAGCTGAATGGGAGGCTTATCATTATGAATTAATGGATGGCACTCAATGAGTGTTCATTGCACAGTAGACACTGTGCTCCACGATTTCACAATCCCCTCATTCTAAGGACATCCTTAGGAGTCAGGGTTGCTTTGTAAAAGGCAATACTGAGGCTTGGAAGTTTGGATAAGACCCAAGCTCACTTACCTAGCAGGACTGTAGCCCATGTGTACCAGACACCTTCTTTCCATAGAACCTTGCTTCCTTAGCACATAATGTGCTGTCTCTTGAGAGTAAAACCAGAGTGGATTGGAAAAGGAAGGAGAAAAGAAGGGAGAGTGGACTAAAGGATGAGAGGCAAAAGGATGATCCTAGAATTTGACTATCAAATTACATTTAGCCTCTTCCAGTCTCCCTTCTGATTACCCACTGCTCTTCAGCTTCTCTCTCTAGAGCAACATAGAAGATTTGGAGCTACAGTGAGGATTGTGTAACATAATGCATGGGCGTGCTGTGCTTAATAAATGGAAGGTATCAATAATAATCGCCAATGGCATCAGCTTTGATCTTGTCAAGAACAAGCTGTTCTTATAGATTTCTCATTACTGGGTCATCGTTTCATTCAGTGGAATACACTGATTTTTTTCACCCTACATAGATTCTGCTAAAATTACATAATCTGACTCCTTGCTTTTTGAGGAGTTTTCTTATCAGTATCTTACAACATTATGTGTTAGAGTGTGTCATATTCAAAATGCTTCAGGCATTTATCCAAGCCCAAACCCACAATCTGAGTTCCTTTCTTCCCACATCTGTCACCTAGAGAAGAACGTTCTAGTCTTGCCCACAGTAACACACAGCCCATAAAGAGTCAGTAGAGTCTGCCCTTCATAATTAGCCTCTCAAGCAGCAACACCTCCATGACCTTCTTGGCTTCACTCAGAGGTGAAGGTTTTCCTCTAGCAAGCTTTTCTAAAGGCTCAGACGTAAAAGGAGGAAATAATAATTGTAACTTCTATAATTCATTTTGGTAAGTGTCATCACAGAATGTCTAAATTAGGAAGAAGCTCTAATCTCTGAAATCCATCGGTACCATCCATGCTGGAGATAAAGATAAGAATTTACAAAATGGCTTTTGACTCTTTCGCCTTTCAACTGCTCTGCAGTTTGAGAGACTATATCAATAGTCACAGACATTAAGACAAAACATTGCAGATGACTTAGTATCTTTTTGTTCACCAATGATTGCCAAAAATATGATGGTCGGAAAATTCTGACAATTCCTACTTTGTGAAAAACCTAAGTTGTTAACTGACACAAACAACCTGCATGTTATATTTTTGGGCAGCACTGTGAATCCTGACAAATGAAATGTTTTACTAACACCGTTTTGAATATGAAAAAAGATATAAGAAAAAATAATAACATTATGTACCTATTTATTACTTGGAAATAACTTTATAAATACTTTGACATTATCACTCAGATACCCATACCAATAAATAGACATTTTAATTTATTCTTGGCAACAATGTAGTTCTCATACCACATAGTTGCAAAAAAAAATCTTGTTTCTTTGGGACTGATGCACATAGTAATTTATGGAGATTCTTTGCTTCTCTATTCAGAGTCAAGACTGAAAAGCTTACCCTTCCAATGTTGTACAAACATTCTCAAAACTTAAGAGCATTCATGTGTTTTTCCAGAAGATCTGTTCTGATGTTTATACTTTAATAATACAACTATTTTTACATAAATATAGAAAACAGAAGACATAAACACAATATTAAAAGTACAATCTTCACCATGGAACTTGCACTAAAATGGGATTTTTATTGTTAAAAATCTTCCTGAGAGCACTCTGCATTTATGAGATTAAGTTGCTGGGAAGTCTGTTTTATCTATCCCTGAAATTATTTTGTCAGTCTCTTTAACTATCTAAGTATTTTTTACAGTTGGAATTAAAAACCCAAGCCTATCATTATCATTCTTATAAATCTTTGGTAGAAAAATCAGTATTGCAAAGAAGGGAAGGAGACTATTTCTTCTGGCTACATAAGATGCCTACCACCACAAACAATAAATCAATGATGTCAGTGATGATTTTTTCAAAATTTATATTTTCTCTATTGGAATTGTGCTGAGGAGAAAAAAAATATAACCAAACATGCAAGGAAAACCTGGTCACGCTTCTAGTCCCGGGCGTAAGCTTCCTTCGGGACTCCTATCTTTTTCTACGATGGTTGCTGAGTAACATTAGCATAATCCTGAATTATTAAGAAAATTAGAGGTCAGATTTACTTTACAGGAGATCCCAACCTCTCTGAATCAGGCCTGAGAGGGTCGGAGCATTCCAGATGTGAGCCTGGTGGTAGGTGTAAAGTGCACCACATGTAGAGAGTGAGCGCAGTAAGGAAAAAGACAAATTACCCAGAGCTATTACTGTCATTAGTTCCATCAGCCTGGGAAGCCCTCCCACGGTATTTTCAGTGTAGTGTGTGGAGCCAGCCGGGAGCTTATCACATCTCGCAGGGGGTCGTCTTCTGCCAGGCATAGTCACATAGCTTGACATTTCAGTTAAAAAAAAAAATCTCGGCCCTCATTCTCCATGCAGGCTTCTGTTTCCCAGCTCCACAACCAGTAGCTAAAATAAAGAGAGCCAGCCCTGGGAAGGCTGCAATCATTTATCTGATGGCAGGATTGCTGGTCCTTCCAGAGGTGCACACTGTTCTTTCACGTAATCAGTTTTAAGGCAGGGACAATAAGCCTCTGCTACTATATTGTTCCCAAAGCTCCTCCGAGGGTTGTTTCATGAACCTTTTAATATTTCACCATAATTAAAAGGTTAGGAATCTCTGCCCCAAGAAATATGATGAAATAATAATGCATGCACAAGTAAAGGTAAATGCAGAATTGCATTTAGACTATGCCATGGTAAATAACCAGTGGAAAACCCATAAAACAAAGCAGTTTTCCCAAGATGTTGATTCTGGAAGTACACAGAGAAAATATGTATTATAGGATATTAAGCAAAAAATGCATATATATACATATATGAGTAATATAAATATATGTTTGTTGACAATCAATAGGTAGAAAAGAAATACAGTGAAGTTAAGATTTTTTAATTATATTTTAATTGTTTGCTAAAATTTATTTAATGTTGCATAGACTCCTAAAGCTAAAAACACAAAAGCCACCAAAGTATAAAGATGTAATTATTTCAATGAAGGAAATAGTAACAAGAGAAAGAAAAAATAATGTAAAAACATAAAGCATGCCCCACTTAAAAACAACAAAAACAAAAATGAAAACAATGTACAAATCAACCAGGAATAAAAAAATGTAAAGAGGGCTGGGAAGGTGGCTCAGTGGTAGAGTGCTTGCCTTGCATGCCTGAGGCCCTGGGTTCAATTCCTCAGCACCACATAAGCAGAAAGAAAAAAGCCGGAAGAAGACAAGGCTTTTCTCACACTCATTTTAATTATAATAACAATAATCCCACATATGCAGTTAATTACATAATAGGTTACTAAATGAATGTTTCTTATATAGGTAATTGTTCCCTACACATTATACCTATTGTACAAAGAAACTACAGTGACACCACTTCCATCAACCCCATACACCCACCATCTTTCCAAACCACGTTCTTCAAGACCTCTAGTTGTATTTTCCACAATTATGCTTTGAGTACTATGACTTATTGACTCATCATTCCTCTCTGTTTGTCTGCCCACATCCCTTTACCCCCACTCTTCACAGACACACTTTAACTTTCTAATATTCATTTTAAAGTGTATTTTTAGTCTTGAGTTGTACAAAGGAGTTACCATTCAACGAAGTCATTTTAATACCTCTTAATCAGTGTCACCCCTTTGATCATTCTTCCCCATCTCTCTCAACCCCACTTCTCTAGGTCTACAAATTTATAGGTTATGCATTGGATTTTATGACTCCATTTTCCCTACTTCCTCTTCAATGTCTACACCCCTCCCTTTATCCTGTTCCTTCCCTTTTGAGTATCTATTTCCTGGTGTCTTAGTTACTAGTTTGTTTGTTTATGTTTTTATTATTATCTTTAAGTAGTTGTACAAAGAAGTTGCCATTTAACAATATAGTTTATTAATATGATATATCTTGGTCAATATTCATTTTGTTCAACTTCTTTAAGTAAGTCCTAGTCATCATTTTGAAATAACCTTTTCTGTTTATTTCCTTGACATTGCTTCTCAAGAAAGTAGTGCGGCACTTCTCAGCTTCCAGTAGTTCTCTTACTCATTTATAGTCCCCACAATACACTGTATTGGTGCTGGAAACATAAAGGGAAGAAAATATACACTTTGAGGACCTGCCAAGTAGCAATGGTCCACATATCCAACATGTAAATGCAGTCTGTTAGGAAAGTTACCTAGCTGGGTCACATGACCACTCAAACTGAGAAATTGAAGAATGAGTTAGGATGAAGAAGATAAATTGAGTATGGGAGGAAGTGATTCCAGTATCGAGCCAAGGAGGATAAAATGAAAAAACAAACAAACAAGATTAAACCAAATATGGCACATTCTAGTAACTAGGAATGATCCTTTAGCTGCACTAACGGTGCAGTCCTAACTCTACCTGTTCCCTTGCAATTTACAAAGTCTCATTTTTGAAGAATTACAAATCTTGCTTTTCCAAAATATAATGATTCTAATGTCTTAAAACACAGCCCTTAAAACTTTTCAGATTTTTCTCTGATTACATGTCATCTGTAAACATGCTCTGTGAATTCATATATCTAAGTTAAGAATTATTATGCAAAATGCTGATTTAATCAGTTTAAGTAATGGTTACTTTTACTCAAATTCTTTGAGACCTTTGGCAAATTCTCTGGATGAGATTATTTCCCCTTCAGACAAATAGGCTTCACTCATCTTATGTGATTGTAGATGAGAATGAGAAGCAATGTAAGATTATTGCCTACTCTGGTGCCCTGCACATAAAAGCTAAACATTAAACAGCAGCTACAACAGACTTTAAAAGCAAAATGCCCAGAAGTCTCTCTCAGTCAATGATGAGGCAGGATGAGCCATTTTCTAATGTGTCTCAAACATGGTCCAGAGTCCTGACAAGATGTTCAACTCGCTGACGAATGAAATTGCAACTTTGAACGTGGGGAATGATTCTCAGGTTTCCCATCTTTCTCCGACTTTGTATCCATTCGCGATTGTATGTTGTGGCTCAACTGCTATGGTTAGAGCTGAAACTTTGTCCCATTGAACAGAAGGCCCATAGGTGTAATTTCGGATCTTCCTGGTAGGTATCTTGCTTGGAGTGGCCCTAATGTTCTCCTTTGTAACCTGCCTCATAGCCACCCATATGACTTAACGGATGGCTTTCTACAGGGTTAACCAGTTCCATGCAAAGACATCTGAGAACTCTTGCAGAACGCCTGGATGTGGTAAATGTATCTGGGGATGGTTTTCTCTGACATAAGTAATTGTGTTATGCATCAGGAAACCCAGCCTTTGGAACATCCTTGCCTAGCAAGCGCAAGGCCCTGTTCAGAACCCAGCAAGGGTGGGGAATGTTTATTTACTCTACAATTTTTTTTGGTCGGTTGTGGGGCTTGAACTCTGGGCTTTGGCCCTGTCCCTGCGCTCTTCAGCTCAAGGCGAGGGCTCTACTGCTTGAGCCACAGCACCACTTCCAGTTTTCTAGTGATTTTTTGGACATAAGAGTCTCACGGACTTTCCTGCCCGGGCTTTGAAACGAGATCCTCAGAACTCAGCCTCCTCAGCAGCTAGGATTATAGGCATGATCCATGAGTGCCCGGCTTACTCTACAATTTTAGAATCATGATGCTATGTATTTTTGTTAAGCAATAGTGTATGGTGTGTGTTGCCACCCTGAGTAGTGAATGATGAGAATGAAAATTATTCTTATTAACTCTCAAATATAAAAACAGATTTTTTTATCATTCAATTACACCAGAAAAAAAAATGCTTTTTTTTTCCTCTCTGAAAGAAACCAATTTCCTGCAAGCAAATGTAGTTTTGATTTTTATGGCATTCTTTTTTTCCAAATGGTCAAATCAATTCTTTGTTTTTGAAAAAAGACAACTAACATCAAATGATATCAAATTAACCCAGTGATAAGGGCTAAATTATGCTTGATTGCTAATATATGACATACACACTAGACGGTGTATGAACACCAGTGATAATTTGAAAAAACATTAAGGGGTACATTGGGATGTATTTTATTTGACAATATGAATTCTATGAACAAGAGAATAATGAAAAAAAATTTACCTCTATGGAGGTGCTTTTCTTTTATTGCTTCATGTACTTTTAACCTAATCCCAAAATTAGAGGAGGGGGATGGGGGGGAGGGGGGAGAGGAATCTCTATCATGCTGAGAGGAAATTGCATTAAAGAAACAATCATTATTAATAAACACTTTGAAATCTGATTATGTTCTTTTCCATATCTGGAATACTTTATTTTTTATTTTTGATGATTCTGGGATATTGAACTATGTCCTTGCATTTGCTAAGCAGGTTTTTGTATCACAGGAGCCAGATCCACAGTCCTTTTTTCATTAGTTGTTTTTCAAATAGGGTTTCACATTGAGACCCTAGTAGATTCGATCCATGATCCTCCTGTTTATGTTTCTTGCATAGCTATGAAGGCAGGTGTGCACCTCTGGGCCCAAATATTCTTTGAAATAGACTCCTGGGAACTTTTCGCCTGGGTTTTCCTAAAACCTCCACCCTCCCTGTCTCTACCTCCAGTGTAGCTAGGATTATAGACTTAAGCCATTGTGCCCAAGCCCACCAGAAATTCTTTTGCTTGCCTTCATACACTTTTCTACACTACACTTTATATATGTAGCTGTCTATCAGTAAGCTTTTCTTTCCTGTGCCCTTTATGTGGACCCTCAAAAATCTTCAAATAAGTCTGCCTTTTCTCTCTTCATTCCTACCTTGACTAAAGATTCATGATTTATCTCCTTTGTGTTTACTACAAAATACTGGGTAGAGAATAACTAATCCTTCTAAATTAACTTAAGATAGTATTTTAGATATTTAGTATCTCTGTCTGTGTCACTTTGCTTAATCTTCATTTCCTCTAAATGTCTACAGGAGACATACGCTAATTGTCTTGCACAAAGCAATATAGAACCCAAAACATCTATGAAAGCTACAGTGAGTAGTGTTGCTCAGTGAGTTCAACCTATGTCCTGTCTGATTCCTCGTGTTTCAGACTGGCAAAGGGTCAGCTGGATGGTACATATCACATCATAAAAGATGTAAGAATTTTGGTTCTTGTCCCCCAAATTTCTAAGGTCCAACCAATTTTTTGTTTCACATTTCATGTAGTGTTCCAACCTGTTGCTTTGTTTTCAAAGCCTTTTCAGTGAACTTTTTAATGTGATACTATAAAGAACAGGGAATCATACCTCCTGATGAAATGTGACATAGTGTAGCCTAGTGTCAACAAAGCTAAGCAAATTGCTAACCTCTCAAACAGTTTTACAACATGCCATGCTTTTTTCTCCCTCGTAGATTTTTGCCTAGACTCTTGTAATTATTGGGTAATTACCTCTCCATATTCCTTTTCTTTTGACAGCTTAGTTCTAGCCTCTGGGAGTTTAACATCTAATTGGTTTGTCTGCTTAGATTGTGGAATCTTGAGCCTTCTTGAACTTAGCCAAGGAGTTAAAAAAAAAACACACACACACACACACTTTAGGTAATTCTGTCCTCCAGACTACGTGAAAGGACAAAGAGAAGTTCTCACCCCTGGAGTTTCAGTCATTCTTCACAAGTCTGGGAACTGGACTGGGCAAGTACTTGGGTTATCACACTTCAGTCCAGTAGAATCACTACACTCAATAAATGTCCAATAACAATGGTGAAGAGTTAGATGAACTATATTTAAAATATTCCCCTCTAATTCCCCTCCTAAATCTGGCTTCCATCTTTGCCTCTTTATGGTATCCAATGACCTCCATTCAGCCAAGTTCAAAGGCATTTTCTCTGTCCTTATCTTCCTTGATCTTTCTGATGTGTGGGGCACTGCTTTTCATACCTGCCCCTTTGAAGACTTCTGGCTTCAGTTCCTGAGACATTTCTATTGTCTTTTATTTTTCCTTGTCACCACCCTGATCTTGTCACCTTTTTCTTACATTTATGTCTTTCTTTTTCCTTATACCTTTCCAATCACTTTTCCTCCAACAGACCTTGGATGAAATTCTATACTGCCTGTATCTTCAGCTTTCTTTTTATTCTACACAAATTCTTTTTGTTCTCACTAAGTGATGTAAGTGAACAACTTGGGTAACTGATCCAATTCTTTCTGTACAGTTTTAGATATATCAAGGGCACATCAAAATTTAAATGTAGTTTCAGCTTAGAGCTGATACACACACACACACTCACACACACACACTTCATTATCCACCACCACCTCTTCAAAAGGTCACCTCTTAATAGGAAAACTTGGTTTCTTTTATTTTTTTTTCTGTCAAAAGTATCTGGCCTTATTTTCATTATAGTACAATTTGTATGTTCTGTAAATGCATCCCCCAAATAATAGGTCCACAAAAAGTAAGGTTTTTAATTGTGTTCATTCCCATATAACCAGCACACTGAATAGTGCCTGACATGTCCTGAACACTAAACATTGAAATCGATTGATGAATAAGTAAGTGGATACATACATAGCATAGTTCACTTGGAATCTGTCAGTCATATTTGGAACCATAAGTCATCCCCTACCCCTAACCACTTTCCCCCCCTAGATGGTCCAGTCTATATCCAGTTGTTTTACACTAAAATGAACTAATACAAGTAAGTCCAACCTTAATTCAGTGGCTTAATGAAGATATACTTACATTTCTCTGTTGCAGTTTAAACTAAATATTTCAAGTGGGCAGGCAGATTCACTCCACACTTAAGACATTCATTATTCTATCACGTTGCTCTTCTATATCTCTAGGGCACTGCCATCGTCTGCCTGGTTAAAACTGGACCTGCTTGGATACCAGCCAGTTGAAAAGAAGAGGAGGGGCTGGGAAGGTGGCTCAGTGGTAGAGTGCTTGCCTTGCATGCCTGAGGCCCTGAGTTCGATTCCTCAGCACCACAAAAGCAAAAAGAAAAAGCCGGAAGTGGCGCTCTGGCTCAAGTGGTAGAGCACTAGCCTTGAGCTGAAGAGCTGAGGGACAGCGCCCAGGCCCAGAGTTCAGGCCTACGACTGGACCAAAAAAAAAAAAAAAGGAAAGAAGAGGAGAGCACAGAGAAAGTAATCTTACTATAGCCCAAGACCCAAGACTGGAGTTACCCACATTTTTTCTGCTTAAATTCCATTGACCAGAGTACAGTCATGGGACCAACACAACTGCAAGGGAGCTCAGGACATTCAGCACTTAAAAGGAAGGATGATAGCTAAGACACACTCAAAGCCCAAATACCAGTGTCCTCTAATACCAGTCAATTTTTCAGACTCTCATGTTTATCATTTTCTTTCTTTTTACAGCAAGCAGAAAAAGAAAATCCCATCCCTTGCTCAAACAACTATGATTCTTGCCATGTATTTATTTTCCCAGGCTATCTCACCAGCCTGCCTTATTCCAAAAACCAAATGACTTTTCCAAACTCTAGCTGTCACATGTAATTCCTTGAGTCAAAGTGTGTCAAATCTCCTCTATGTCAAGGACAAAGGATCTGATATGGGTTCAGTCAGTGCTTGTTATAATCCATGACTTCATAAGGATAGATTCTAAGGGATGAAGTTTCACACACTCTCTATAAACTAGTCAACATTAAGTGTCATTCTCTCCTAGACCTTCTTACAATAGATTTTAACAATACAATAGAACAGACCTTCTTACGATAAAATTTTTCAGGTTTAAGACAGTATAAACATTTTTTCCTATAAAGCCCTGGCTGTAAGGGGTATGTCAGATCAGTACTCGATACTGGAATTAAAAAGACACAAAACAAAATTTGTACATGGAACACAAACCTATACACTAGCATGTTAATATTAGTGATTAAATTTTATCACACAGTAACCTCTTGATAACCCATGTGTAAAAGCCCATTTTTAAGACAGCTTTTCTAAGTATATGTTCTTGGAACCTGGATGATCCTTGAGGCCAAAACTATTCAAACTTCTTCGCTGATGTTATTTGATTTTGACTTTCATTGTCTCACAAGCAAGCACAGAGGTCCAGATGAAGAAGTAGCTCAACTGTCTTTCATTACTGTCTTTCATTATCCTGTCATTTCTCAAAAGTGGAAGGCAACACCAATTTTGTGCTTTATAAGCTGACATTCATTAAAAAGTTGTTTGTGTTAGCACAGACTAACCTTAAAATGTTACATAATTACAAGTCATACCTCAAGAGTTTAAAACACAACTTTCACTAGTTGAATTCATATGAAATTATTTTCTTTCTAATACTGAAATCACAGTGTTTCAAAGCATATAAATTTTACTTGGCAAATCTAACTCACCATTTCCTATTTCCTCCTAATGGTACCAAAAGCCAGTTATCATTTTTGCTTAAACTTATTTTAAAGTAGACCTTCTGTTTGTGATTTTTGACAGTACATGGAGTAGTAATAAAATGTTGTGATTCTCCTTTTAAATCTATCATACAATACACAGGTACAAAAAGGGCTTCCATTCATAATCTTTTCATGAGTTCCTCAAGATTTTCTCAGTGTAAAGGTGTTATGAAATCAAGGACTTTAAGAACCATTGCTTGAAAGAGACAAATTACAGTTTTGCTATATCTAATGGTACCCATCCTCTTTACCCTTCAGCATCTTCCCCTCAATACCTAGAAATAAGGAGAGTGGACACCGCTGAAAATGAACATAAATAATCTCCATTCTCTGATCTAAGCAGTCTCCATGGAAGTCGCCAAGGACAAAGTATTGCTTCTTTGATGTTTTGCTTTTACATATATGAAGGAAAGACAAGAGAACTGGGAACTCTTCTGAGAAATAGGTACAGAGGTCACTGGAAAAACAGGCTCTCTCTGCTCTCATGCATAACTAATGACTCTAAAGTGCTTTACAGATAGAAAAGTGTGATGGTGTGGCAGACACTACTCTTGTGTGCCTTGTTCTCCAGGAGAATCTGACTCCTTTACCAATATTGCTTTTAAAAGAGGACTTAGGATAGACTTAGTCTGTGTAATCATCCTAGAAAACTTCAGCTTAAAGAACCAAAACAAAATTTGTGGGAAGCCACGTTCATCTTCTTATTCTTGGTTCATCATTCAACTCTGTAATGTTACAGCCACTTAGCTTTGCCCTAGAGAAAACTCTATGCTGTAGCCACAGGCTCCATAATATATACCAGAAATGCATACATTTATCCACAAGACTGATTTCATATAGTGTGCCACATTGCAAAGTGATGCAAAGCATCACTTATGCCCAGTAAGAAATTGAAAAGAAACAACTTCCTATATAGAGAGTAAGTAAGCACTCTGTACAACATTTGGTTCTAGTTCTCTGCTCTAAATAAACTCTAGCATTAGCCTAAGGGTTACTCCTAAAATTGTAAAGAAGAAAAAAATGGTGTGGAAATATGTTCAGGACTCTATTTGTCATTTTATAATGCATTTGCCTTTAAAGTAAATCAGAATCCTATCATTCCATGCACTTGTTTTCACTTTTGAGCCTAATAAATTGTCTGAACCTATGTTTGATCAAAATTACTTGGTAGATTGTTTTTGCCCCAGCATAGTTGCAGGTTGAAATATCTCCAAAACACATTTGATACATGACATACAAGGACATATTCCTCTAACATTAGAGACTTTTGAGCTTAGACTAATGGAGTCATAGAACCAATGGGTGAGTTCTTGGCTGTATACCATCCCTCCCTAAGAGCTCAAGTTCTGATAAATAGGGAGACATTTGCAAATGTATAAAATTCACGAATGACTAGTGCCTTTGAAGTTGTAAAAACTTTAATGATATATTATAGTCTTAATAATACTAAGTTTAATTTGATACAAAAATTCTAAACAGTAATCTCCAAAATATTAGTATATATTACTGAGGAAAGTAAAGGATTGATTTCAGAATTTAATAGGTAGTCTCTAGAAATTGCTAATCTGTGTTTTTTGCACCTAAACATTTTTTTAGCCATCAGTGCCAATACCAGCAGATGAAGGTTACTACATGAACAAACTCACATGTGTTGTTTTGTGAATTAAAATATAAATGCTACTAAATATCAGCTAGCTACATTTATTTCATGCATTCTATGTAGCATGGGGTTGTTCTTCAAAAAATAATAGGCAAGGGGCTGGGAAGGTGGCTCAGTGGTAGAGTGATTGCCTTGCAATCATGAGGCCCTAGGTTCTATTCCTCAGCACCACATAAGCAAAAAAGCTGGAAGTGGTGCTATGGTTCAAGTGGTAGAGCACTAGCCTTGAGCTGAAGAGCTGAGGGACAGTGCCCAGGACCAAAGTTCAGGCCCTATGACTGGCAAAAAAAAAAAAAGGCAACCAAAATAAAATCTTAATAAACTATAAGTCATATTCTCCGAGTGAAAATAAGATTTTCAACAAGTCCTTAGCATTTTACTCATTAAAATTTAAACTATACTGTTTCAAAGTATGTATGTTCTTCTTACCAATCTAACTTTTTATTTCCCTATAGATGTCTAATCTGTCTCTTTTCTTTTCTTATTGGTATTTTAAAGTAAATGTCCACTTTGTAATAATTAATAATCATTGCAATTCTTAAGACAAAAAAATTTTATCAACATGTGAGCAATTATTTTAACTAATTAACTGAAGATATAATTTAAATAATCAAAACAACTTCTGAATAGAACTTGCAAAATTAACTTTTTTGCAACCCCTATCTTTATTGAAGTAGTTCACTGCTTTAGATTACAGAACTATGAAAAAGTACACAAAACACTTTGAAAAGTATTAATTGAAAAGCTATGAGGAAAAAGTAAAGACCTTCATAGCCTTTGAAAGTTAATTCCCACCATATTTTACTTTATCATATTCTGTGGCCTGTCTAATATTATCTCTATCTACCTGCTAAGTTTAACAAGTTTCAAACAACACATTGTATTTGTGACAAGCCAGCATAAACATCAACCTTTAGCCATGAGAAAAAGAAAACTCAGTGCTCGAGTTACTGTTAAGGATTATTTTCTGAAGGGAAAAAAAGTTTCCCTACAGAAATCCTTCGTTGTAGTGAAACTGAATTTTCTTCTTCTTTTGTCTCCCTCTCCACCCCCCCCCCCCACCGCCATGGGGAACATTGAGAAAAGAGGCCAAGAAAAGCAAAAAGGCTTGGAATTTCCATGTCACTAAACCTGGAAGATAGAAGTGTTTGTGTGAACACTAAGTTTTAGCACATAATCAGATTGCCCTCATGTTTTCAGAGGCATTGTTACCTATTGCATTCTCTCTCTCTCTCTCTCTCTCTCTCTCTCTCTCTCTTTCTCTCCTTCCCTCCCTCACACATACACAATGTTGCAAACTAAAACACAAAAATATACTATAACCAGAACCTTTTTAAAACAAGAAAAGATATCCATAGAGAAGTGAGTAAATTTATAATTAATTTATTCAGTTAATTTGTAATTCGAGCCACAGAATCCTTGATTTTAGTTCCCCTAGGTTTGTTATTTGTTAGCACAAGGCCATTTCTAGAGCTGCCCCTAAGCCCACGTGGATGGCGGTGCCACCCCAGTGCTGGAAGCCAGCGAGAGAGGGTCAGGGTTCCTCAGGTTTGCCCAGCGAAGTGCTCACGAAAACACTTGTTTGTGCTCAGAAGGGGCACTGGCTGTACAGGGACACCCTGTCCAAGATGCTGACGCATCTTTCTGGGTACATCTTTTTTTTTTAAGTCAGCTTATTACTGAACTAAATGTTTTTATTGATCGCCCTTGAGTCGGAGCCACTGACCTTAGCTCACAACTGTCATTTCCAGGCAACAAAAGGAAAGAGCGGATTATTCTAAGACAGTGCGCCTGAGCTTCGTCCCACCGTCCCTCAAGAAGAAAAGCTGCGGTTGGGTTCCCCCCACCACCACCCCCAAAGGCCGCTCCAGGGGTCCGGGGGCTCCAGCACCTTCACCCACGAGGTGGCTGCCCGGGACGGGGACCTGCCCAGCCAGTCCAGCGCCAGCGGTCTCCCCCCGCCCCCCACCCTGCGTTTGTGGACACAAAGCACTCGGGTCGAGGGGCCGACGAGACAAATGAACGCTTTTCAGGATTCTCCATTAGACAATAAAGCGAGCTGTAAAGCTTCAGGTGCTGTTTGCTGTGCAGTCAGCGCCGGGCAGCGATGGCGGCCGGCCCGGCGGGCCGGGTGCAGCGGGCCGCAGAGCGCCTCTTCGGCTGATCCCAGGGAAAGATAAGGAGCCGCCGAGCCACCAGCTCTGTCTAGACTCGCGACCTCACAAGTCAAGCGCCTTGTTTGGATTAGCCCTCCAGATCTGCCAACCTGATCAACTCCCCAGAAAGGGAGGTGGAGACGGGGAGGGGGGTGTCAGCTGGGACCCCCTCTCCCTCTCTCTGGGACCCTGACGATTGTCCCTCCTCTAAAGGTTCGGGGGCCTGACTTGACTGAGGGAGTGGTAGGGCTGGTTAGACCAGTGTGAGGGGACCCCCCCCACACCTCGCCCTTCTTTTTTCCAGCACTCTTCCCAACTGTTTGAGGGCTCGCTCTCACAGAAGAACGAAAGAATGCACGGAGTGGGAAAATCCCTAAGACCCTGTAGTTAGTGAATACATACATACATACATACATACAGTAACCAACTCAAGTCAATCCCTCATGTCACAGAATTAGAACTAGAACTTTAGATCGGTAAAGGGCAAAACAGAACCCTAGGCCAGAAATAGGCAGCAAAGTGGAGCTTCCTTAGAATGAATTGTCAGAAGAGGCACTCCACCTTTCCACTCCACCTGACCAAAAAGAAAAAAAAAGGGCAATCTGTCCATATCTGTCCCAAACTTGGGCGGCCCCTTTTGAGGGGAAAAAATAATATATGTATATACATATATATATACATATATATATATATATTCTTTAGGAATTATTTATCAACGCCGTGCTCTTTTGCAAAGATATAGAGAAAAGTTTCCAAAGTATTTTTTAAATAGAATCAAGAAGTTTTAAAATGAAGTTCCGGAAAGAGTCTTACTTTCTCACTTGGTTTCCAGAAACTGGCTTCGCAGAGCCCAGAGCTTAAGCATCTTAAAAATTGAAGGATGTGATAGTCAGGACGCTCAGAGCCTCCCCCTCCCCCTTCTTTCCCCTTCTTGGCTGCTTGTGAAACAACTTCTCTGTCTACACTTCAGAAGTCCCGGGGAGGTGTAGAGAGATCCTCCATCACAGCTTGGGACATTGTAAGCTGTGAAGTTTATGTTTGTGGCGCCTGGGCTCAAACAGCCATTCAGTGGCTTGCTTGGTTATCAAGAAAACAATAATCAAAAAAGATCAGTAAACAGAATCCGATGCCAGAGTCATTAAATTAACTACTTTTAGTTTTAAAAGTGCCAACTCACACTGTAGACATTATGTTACTTGCTTGACTTCAACTCATAACAAGAATTTAAGATTTGGAGCCATTTTCTAAACTAATACTTTTTAAGACATGCATGCACATGCACATAAACTCACACGTGTGTGACACACACACACACACAAATCCTTACTAGCAACCTTAAGAAAACCAGACTTTCCTTGTTGTGACATAATCTTTAATTATTGATTAATAAAAGGGAAGTAAATAGTTCTTAAGCAGCAGAACTGAAGCAAAATTTGGATTCTAAATCTCCCTTACAAGAATTGACAAAACCGAAATTTACAAATAGGAAAATAAATAGTTTCTGCTTAGTTTGTATTTGTGATAAAATTGAAAGTCCAAAGTGGCTGAATGCCACACAAGCATCTCTTTGTGAAGTTTGGACTGGGTTGCAAACTTTTTTTCCTTCTTTTTTTTTTTTTAAGAAAAAGGAAAAGGCTAAGTAAATCCACATGGGGTTTACAATAGTTATATTTCAATGAGATTGATCTTGTTTGTGGCTTTTAAATTTAAGGTGCTAAGGAAACACAAAGTACTTCTACAGTAAGGTGAAAGTATAGAACAATGATACAGAGGAGAACAGTGGTCAGGAAAATGAGTTTAACAAGTTGATCAATGTGAATAATTGCAGCGCATCACAAAGGTGTCTATTTAATCTTGAACTCCAAAAACATTGTCAGTGAACACAACCCTATAAAATTACAATGATCAGAAGTGGTTTCAAAAACGGGAGGGGGTCTTTATGTATGGTTCTTTTTTTTGTATTGAGAAAATTTTATTTCTTGAAGGGAAAAAGACCAAATTAGAGGTGTCACTTCTCTGAAAAGTTTTGCTTTAAGACTACAGATACTCTTGTAGTTTCCCTGGTTTAAGGGGAGCATCTTTTTTTTTTTAGTTGCATTAAATTTTAGCCAGCAGAAGCTGGAGGAAATGAGTCATAAAGTACTGAAAGAAGGATTCAGAGTAATAAGGGAGGGAAGCACACAGATAATAACAAACAGGAGGAATTTCATTAGGAATTTCAAAGGGAAGAGCAGTGCAAGAGGCGATTTGCAAACAAGAAGACGTTTCAACTACACATTTTAGAGCACATGCTGCAGAGTCTAGAAGGAGAAGACACACCTTTCGCATGAATAATACAAGACCTAGAATGCTATCTACCCATCAATCCACGCTCAACTATCGGGCAACAAATATCTCAAATCTAGCAAGTGAAACAAAAATCATTCATCACCCCCCTCCTAAATTGCTTTGCTTAAATTCAAGCTGTGGCTTCAGAAGACTGACATCTATGTGTGTTAAAAAAAATCGCCCTCCCAAGAACACACACACACACACTCATAACTCGAATCTTGCAAGTCAATGGTAAGAGGGGGAAAAAATCACAATTAACGGTGCTCAGTTGTATAAGTCTAGCTATAAAGTTTTCTTTTGGTCCGAAGATTCACACAAGGGTCCACCAGATGCATGTTTGGGGAAGGGAATGGGGGTGGAGTCAATAGTTTTCACGTGGGGCCTGGCTAACTAGTAACTTTAAAGTGTGGCATCTTGGTCATGTGTACCTGCTTTCCTTACACATGTTTATTTAATAGATATTCCAAGTAGGTGGTAAGAACCAGGAAGGGGGCAGGGAGGACTGGCTAATAGATAAAGCAAACAGGAAGCTAAAAGGGTCAAGTCCGGTGACATGAGATTAGACGGAGACAGAAGAGAAAAGGAAAAAAAATAATAAAAGCCTTTCTGGGAAGATCGGTGCGAGATAATGCCAAACTCTTTACACACACACACACACACACACACACACACACACACACACCAACAGACAACTACAAGCCATTATTACCGCCGGCCAAATTATTACCCCTCTGTCAAGAATTAGACACAACAATCAAAGTAATGAACGGGCATGCCTAATGCACTGTAACATTTTCAATGCAAAGTTTGTTTTCTCTCTTGCCCCCACGTTCGAGCCTGTAATTAACCCGTTATGTAGAACGACGCCAAACAAAAGGCCGAATTGAGGTTCGTTTTCCGACTTGTGGCAGGTTTGCGGAGGGTGGAAGGCGACTTGCGAGCTGGGGCCGCGGGCCCCGCGGGGTCTCCAGCCCGGCCCCCGCCCTGTTCTTGGTCCGGGAACCGCCCCCTCCCCCCCCTTCCCCAGGGAGGGTAACGCCGCCACAAGACACACGATTAAGGTACTTTAGCTTTTGTATTTATTAAGTTGTCAGATACTGAAAACGGCTTTACACTCGCGCATACAAATGAATCCAGTTTCCAAAAGAGTCAAAGTCTCACTGAGGCTTGGAGGGCGGAGGGAGGGAGAGGGAGAGAAAACAGTATGGCACCCCACCCTAACTCTATAAACTACCGCGAGGACGCACGAAGAAAGCCAGTTTGGGGGGGGGCAGTACCCCACGTCTACACCTGGGTTCTGGCGCGCACCCGTGAACTATGGCTAAAAGAAACGGGTGCTGGAGGTGTCTGACCCCGGAAAGCAAGCCTACCCACGTTTACCGGCAGGTACCCCAAGGAAGTTACTTGCCGAGTCAGAAGAAGCTATGGAGCGTGGGAAGAGGGGTCCTGGGTCTGGGGATTGCTGAGAAAACTCCTCTCTAGGCCTTTTCCTTCTGCACAAATAAAGCAGCATTTTCTCAGTCCACCGCCACTACTAACTAATGGCACAAAGTCTCTTTAGCAAGAGCATACATTTCCAATATGGGTCCTTTCAACAATCCTAAACTGGAGACTTTGGTATAAAGCACTGAACTCTAAGAAAATAAAATAGTGGCTCCAATCAAAAGCTATTTAAAAAGCAGGATGCTTTTCCGTTTGAGGGTGGGTGGATGGATGGGGCAGGACTGAGGAGGGAGAGAGAAGGAGGGGAAGGAGGAAGGAAAGGTTGAAGGCAGAATAGAGGCAGCAGCATTTCATTTCCACAAAACCTGTAACATTATCACAGCAGAGAGCTAAGGGGTTCTTCCAAACAACTTTGACCCAACTATTGAGACCCAGACTTGCAAACGGAACCCTAACTACTTGCAATACAACATCACACCTACTATACCTCAGTTTACCCCCATTCACATGCAATCCTTAAATTCAGATATTTTAAAGGCTTGCTAATAAGTATATAAAAGAGGGACCCTGAATCATTGCGTTTATTTAGTTATCTATGCCAAACTTTTATTAGTGAAATAGTCCTGAAGATATAATTCTACATATGGCGCTTTGATTTCACATAATATTTAAGAAAGAAAAGACAAAACACATAGAATTAGACATATAATTCAAAGACCACGGTACAACCTTTATCTCTTTTTTTACTTCAGCAAACAAAAAAAAATAATAATGTCAAATGACATGAAAAGTGGCAAGTCTTCTGACAATAAATAATAAATTACTTTATAATTTTTTTGCAATGCAAGAGCAAACAAAAAAAGTTTCCTTTTTTTCCTCTTTATTTCCAGAAAGAGAGAAAACAGTCATTTTAACCAATAACTATACACATCTTTGGGGGAAAAGTTCTTGGACAGACACAAGTCAAACACAATCCCGAGACGCTTGTGGCAAAATAGAGGTAACCTTGTTGCAATGCTTTATAAGTTGGTTTTTAAATCTGAATTCAAAAACCTTTAAAGTCGCTTCAGACTTCTTGATAGAGGATGGATCTCAAAAAAAAAAATGGAAAGGGACCAAAGTAAAAAAGAAACCAGCTGTAGAACATGCTAAGAAGCTTAGGATTTCAATGAACCCCTTGGTAAGTCAACTAAAAACATCGCACACCAATGCAGCTCCCACCTTCCTGAAAGATTTTCAGCCACTGATGCCAGTCTCTTCTTGTTCTTTGCTGGAGCTCCTGTTTGGCAAAGCAATGACCAATATAGAAACAGCACCATTCAGATTATGATGTACTAGAAATTTTTTTCTATTTCTGCGTTTCTTTAGATGTGCAAGGGAAATGAAAATGCTTTCTTTCTTTTTTTTTTTTGAGATCCTTGGATATTCATCCCCTACGTTTTAAAAACGTCTTTTTTGTTTGTTTGTTTCTTCAGTACTTCTAAGGTCATTGAATAGTATATGTTGGGTTTCAGGTTTTGTTTGTTTTAATTTCTAGTAAAATCCCATGATTGTCTTCACAGTGTTGCTACCATATCACCTTGTCATTAAAACAGACTTCGTGCATTTCATGGAGCATTCATTTCTTGATTCAGTTTTCATTGACTGGGTCGTTAAATACTTTTTGTTTCCAAGTTCAACATTATAATTTCCCACTTTCTCCAACAGGGAAAAATAATACATCTGAATGAATGTTTCTCATGCCTCGATAGGACTGGCTACCATGCTGTTTGGTGTGTCTGGGAGCTGAGAGGACATGGATGCTACTTCACTGCCAGTGGAATTAGAGCCTGGTCCTCCTTCTGAAAAATTGACCTGTATGGAAGGTTGAAAAAAATCAATACAGGAGGCTATTCTCGTATTTATAAAATATAAACTCACCATAGCGTGGATTCATGTACAAATGTTTATGTAAGTGGATGAACAGATAAAGATAGCCACAATATATCAGACTTTTGACAGGCTTAAGGCAAGTCCATGAGAAAAGCTTGAGAAGGAATCCTCTCGCTTTCCCATCATCCTAAAGATCTGTGTTTTAGCTCAGACTGAATTCCCAACATTATGTTGCATTAAATTATTTAAGAGCAAACGTGTTTCTCGCTGTAAGATGGCATCATGACTCTACGATGCAGCACGCTCAAAATAAAATTATCCTGCCGGCTACATGTTGTCCCGGGAGCAGGCTAGTTGAGCTGTCTCTAGGCTTCATAGCTTCTCTTTTTTCAGTGGGAAAATCCATAACACAATCTCATATCCTGACAGGAGACTCAGAGAAGATTCCACAGAACAATGATTAACTCCTTAGATTGCTCACAGTGTGGGCTTTCTCTCCTGTATGTTCTGCTGCCAGTCTAGGAATCTCTAGCTCCCTCCCTACTCCTTCCTTCTTTCTCCTCCTCCTTCTTTCCCTCTCTTCTCTTCCTCTTGCCTTGCCTCTCTCCTCCCCTCTCACTTTGACTAAATCAAACTCTTCTTTCCCAGAGGAGATACGTATATTATAACATCATCACGTTATAAATAAGGACTCTTTCTTTTAACTAAAAAAAAAAAACCCTCTGCATATATCTCTGTTGTAAACAATCTTCTGCAGCCACACCCTCTTCCCCTACTTCAGATTCCCTTTACTGCTCTTGTTTGGCACTAATGTTTCAGAAAATACACAAACACTTGGCTGTGCTGAACCCTTCCCTCACATACTTTCTATCTTCCAAATTTTGCTCAACTAACCCATCAGAATAATGACTCTAAAATAAGATATACTCACCCTGCCCCCTAGTTCCAAAACTACCTCCCCCTCTACTCTACTCAACTTTCCCCTTAGGAGGTCAAGGGACTTCTCAAATTTGCCTACCCTCTAGATTGTCCTTTTATAGAGACACAGGCCTAGGGGCCAAGTCCTTTTAACCACTTGCCCCTGGCCAATTACCTAACTGTTGACACTGACAAAGCAAATGTCCTCAGGACAAATGTGAAGGTAAAAAGCTGTCCTTTAATGCTTTAGCTTTCTTTCTAATGGAAGAACAAGTTTTGAGAACAGAGACTCACGACTCACATTCAGTAAAATAGGATCTTATAGTGCTGATTAATATTTTAAACTAAACAAAAAAGAAAACAAATAGATTTATCATATTTAAAAGGACATTTAATGCTTTCTTTAATCTATCTTGACTCCTTAAGCCTTTGATGGGTGAAAGATAAATTAATTCTCTGCTCTGGGTCTGCGAAACAAGCTGATGATAAAATGGGTTTTCACAGGTAAAATAACACTTTCCCCCCCAGTTGTAGAGTTCATGTTCCTTTTGCTATACATGCCACTTAGAATGTAAAGTATATAACCAATATAAATATATATATATGTGTGTAGTGCATATAAAAGTGTCTAAGTATATAATTAGATTAAGGTATCCTGAGAAAAGGATATAGATTCAAACTACTTATCAATTATTGCAATCAAGTCATCTCTTTATTGATAATAGGAAAATAGTACATTGGTCAGGTATTTGCTGATTATTGATAATATTATATATTATAATCTTTAAGTATGTATTATAATCACCTTGACTTAGGTACACATGCTTATTAGGTAGCAAATACTGACTGCTAATATAATTGACACGTCCTTACAAACTCATGTCTCAGCAACATGATTTTACAGCCCTGCATATTTTTGTTCCTATTTCTAGTTAGACATCATAAAATTAATCCTAGAAAATATGCTTGATTTTTTTAAAAGTCATTCTATATACACAAATTATGCAGTCTCATTATTTGAAAAAAAAGACTAACAAGAACGGTTGTTTTTCTTGCATTTGTCTCCCACCTCACCACCACACTATCATACCTCCTTAGTCTCCCCACTACCCTGAGGTTAGGGAATACCCTCCCCCTCCTTAATCTTTCAATGACACTTAAAGCAGAACCCCTTTTCTGTGGGAGGAATTCAGCCTCCTTAGTCTGGGAACTGACACTTACCAGTTGCTGAAAAGCAGGCTGATCTATGTCACTCTGCAAGGCGAAGTCGCTCAGTACTTTCCAAGGCGGCTGGTAACTTTGCACCTCAACTGGGTTAGCCTGTAAGCCACCATCATGTCTCTCTGGACTGGCAGCCACCATGGGAGTTCCTGTCATCCCCTGTATATTCTGTGGAAAAAACCCCATCCCAACATGTTAATGAGCAAACTCCCTCCCTCCTTTGTCTGCACTGGCTAAGCAAATATACTCAGGTATTATCTTATCTATATAGTGGCCCTTTATTGACTCAAGTTAATCTGCTGCACCTATGGATATTAGCTAGAGTTCAATTTTGTTTTTCTACTTCTGTGGGCTGGACTTTTACATCTGCTTAGACCTTATTAGAGCAGATATGCTCTGACAGTCAACTTCCCCTTACCTCTTAGCTCCTCCCCAGTTCCTCCCATCTGCCTTTGGAGGGCACAGCCTCCTACAAATCGGAGGCCAGCTGGGTCTCCCTTCAGCCTCTTTTCTTGGAGACTTTCTGGGATATTGCTCCAAGCAGCTCTCCTTTTAGAGCCAGCCCCAACTCACAGCTTTTGGATCTGCCTGCTATTGTACTATTAAGCAGTAACCAACTTAGAAAGTACCCCAGCCTGCCAAGTTTCATGACATTTAATGAGTTTTATGACATTTAAAAATAGGATCAAAGAAGCAAAAAAAAAAGTGGGGGGTGAGATAGAAAAAGAGAGAAAGAAGGGGAAGAAGGAAGAGGAAGAAGAAAAAGAAGTGGAGGAAAAGGAAGGCAGGAAGGCCAGCAGGTAGGCAGGCAGGCAGACTTCAGCTTAGTTTAACAGTCAGGGTGGGGTTACTGCCCACAGCTAACAGTTCCAGGGCCAAGAGACCTCTGAGGAGGCCTGGCTGGAGGTACAGTAGAGGCTCCCTGTGGGAGCCCCTTGGAGGACATTCTGGACCTCAATGTGGAGAGGTTGTAATCATAAGTGGTAAGGTGAGCCCAAGAGCCTGGTCAGCATTCTGGACCTGAACAAGTACTGAAAGTGTTGACCCTCTTTTCCCTTTGCTATCTGGGGAATTGATGACCTCAACTATTAGTAAGCCCAAGCTAGCCACATTGCTGCCAGCCATTTGTTGGGGGTGACTGTAACCTTCCATTGAGACTGAAGAGCCTGAGCCTCTCCCACTCTGCTAGGAACCTGGGCTGCCTGGGCTTCAGCTCCCAGCAGCGTTGATTGCCTCCATCCTCTACCCCTTCGGATCTAGTTTAAATCGAGGTGGTAGGCCCTCCCTGTCTGAGTTCCTACTAGCATCAGCCAGGCTAGGTACCAGAATGGATTTTGCCAGGGTTCATTCTCCTCCTGGAGTCCCTGGCTGCCCCCCCCCCCCCACTCACCGTTTTGTCATTGGGTTGTTGTTGCTGGAGCTGCTTCATCATGATGCTTCGCTTCTTGTCTTTGCACCGCTTGTTCTGAAACCACACTCGGATCACGCGGGGGCTGAGGCCTGTCATCTCCACCAGTTGCTCCTTCATGAGAGCATCCGGCCGGGGATTGGCGGCATAGCAGGTCCGCAAGGTGTGCAGCTGCTTCTCATTCAGCACAGTCCGCACGCGGGTGGTCTTCTCGGGCTGCTTGTGGACGTGGGGCCTCAGGGCTGGCTGCCGGGCAGAGATGGGTTCGGCTGCGTGGCAAGGAACGCTGTGAGCATCGGGCCAGGCTGCTAGGCTGCCCGCCTGCCCGCCCGCATTTCCCACAAGGGCTGATGTTTGCAGCCCTAACACTCTAACTGGGGTGGGGGTGAGGGGCTGAGGTGAGAGCAAGAAGGACATAAGAGAGTGTACAACCTGGCCCCGCCAGCCTAGCTCAGCAGAAGTTAGCCCCGAATAGCAGTATCTGCTTCCCAGCTCATAACAGGGCGGCATTTTTCTGAACTGTTTTTCCCCATGCTCACTTTTTTCTCCTAAGTAAATGGAGCCCACTTCCAGGCCTCAGTGTTCTTCTTGAATTAAGGCCACAGAGGAAATCAGGGAAGGAAAGGCAAAACACCTTAGTGACAGAGAGGCCACACCAGCCAGAAGGTGTGTAACCCAGAAGACCCAGAGTTCTACCAGACAGCCTTGAACTTCAGTCCCAGAGGACAGACATATGAAGAGAGGCTAAAGATATTCGGTATGGCAGCCATCTCTTCGGTCCCTGTTTTTTCTTAGTACTTAATCATCGTGGGATGTTCCTGACCCAAGCAAAGGAAAACTGAAACTCTGCTGAGCTGTCTAGGCCCCAGATAAACTACCGCTGGGAAACATCCCTTTCCTTCCTCCCAATAGTTCTTTCCCCCTCCGTTTCCCACCCTTGGCTTTGCCCTCATTCAAGCTTGTCACAAATCCCCCAGGACAGAATTCTGAGAGCTGCCAGAAATGGGGGAGGGGGAGGCAAGGAAAAAAGCTGTCCTGTCCTCAAGGCCAGTATTTAGTTGCAAAGGTTGCTTTAAAACTCCAGGAGGGAGAGTTGTAGATCTCTTGCAGACTTGAAGGCAGGTAGGAAACTCTGTGGGGCCTTGATCCTGACCAGCCTTGCTGTTGCCACTTTCCTTTATGGAGAAACTGCTCTCTGATCTATATGGTACAAATCAAGACCTTCCTTGAATCCCTGGGGTCAGGACAACACCTATGGGGTCAATTTAGAGCTGTGGGGACAGGCTTGAAGACGGAATTCTCACCAAGTCACACCGACTGAGTGGTTTAAAGAGGCAGGCTCCTTTTAAAAGGCAATTACTGCAGATTAGGTTGTTGACAGTTTTAAATTACAGCTCAGTATAGTGGCTGGCAGGTATTAAGACTGTATCTTTTTTAGGACCCATTCTTTGGCCAGAGGAAAATAAAATAAAATTGAAAAACGTTTTGGGTTGGAAAAGGAGTCTCAAGGAAAAAAAAATGTAGAGGTGAAATAATGTTAAGGGCACCTAGGCTTCCTTCATTGGGTTAAGGAGGAAGCTCCAAGGACCTAGGGCTCCACCCCTTTAATTAAGCACCCTAGCTTGGAGAGTACTTGGCAGGAAGCTGAAGCCCGTTTTCAGAAAGGCAGGGTTTGGAAGCCGAGGTAGAACTGAAGACGCCATTTGGGCTTATGGGGTATGTATGTACACAAGTTCGTGTGTACTCATATGCATAAAGCCCTGTAGGTGTGCCGAGGGAGTCAGGGTAGACAGTACTTGCATTGATCCTGGTTGCAAAAGAGCATCGGGTGTTGCAAATGGTACCTGTTAAGACTTCATTTAACCACCTCATAACCACCTTTTGGCTAACAAGACTGCTGAGCCGGAGGAGAAGACGCTCCTATAGCCCCAGTACCTGCCTCCCGGGGAGACGGGTCTCCCTAGGGACAGTTGAGTACCTGCCATTTGCAGCGGCCTTGCTGGATGCAGGGGACTGAGCGGGTCGCCGGCGCCCAAGCTAGCCCTCTCCACCACGTCGTGATCGGCGCGGCAGAAGAGTCCATCCTCCCTGAGCGCGAACTCGTCGCCGGGGATGAGCTGGCGGCTGCAGGCCACGCAGCGGAAACACTCGATGTGGTACACCTTGGAACGGGCGC
Source organism: Dipodomys ordii (assembly GCF_000151885.1). Taxonomy (NCBI): domain Eukaryota; kingdom Metazoa; phylum Chordata; class Mammalia; order Rodentia; family Heteromyidae; genus Dipodomys; species Dipodomys ordii. The sequence goes on from NW_012267257.1 coordinate 4,402,000, forward strand.
GCATTACGAAGTCGTTCTTGCTGAAGCCAATGCTGCACTTTGCACATTTGATCCCGTATAACCTGCGCAGGGCCAGGCCCAGGACGGGGAAGAGAAGCACAGGAGATGGGGGTCATTTCAGGCAGGCATTGCCCCAGCTGAATCTCTCCAGCGACCTGGTGTGGGGGGGGGGGAAGCCGCCAGCTCTTGAGATGTGCTGACAAATCAGTATTCTTAAACAGATCTAGCTAGAATATCGGAAAGAAGTCTTCATCCCTTTCCTTCTCCCTCCTTCCATCTTTTTCTTGCTTTTAACTCCTGTTCTTTTCCCCAGGAACCTCCAGGTCTATCAGTACCCAGACCAAACCAAGGAAAACATACTGGTAGTACTGATGCTCTAGCCACCCGCCTCAGGGAACCAGTCCCAGGATTGTCTTTTCAGACAACCAGGGGGACCCCCCCAATAGCCAGTTGCCCCCGTATTTTCAATCTTTCAATTCTTTGTGTCTCAATTTCGGCAAGAAATGTCTGAAATTGCAACGAAACAATGGTACAGCAAGCCCATTTCATTTGTGATCACATGTAAAAGCACAAGCAGAACAACAAAACGAAACCGCTGAAGGTTTCCAAAGCCTTTACCAATATAGTCTTTATGCAGCTAAAGATTTCCTGCAGGCCACGGGATTCAGGCAAAGTCTCCTCTATGTTCATCTTTCTCATTTTTTTAACCTTCTCTGCTCCCGCAATCTCTTTTCAAGTTGCATTTCGCTGTAGACTCATAAGCAGCCTGAAAGCTAAGAAGACTCACTTCTAAAGTCTTCCGTTAACACTGGCCTTTTCTTTCCAGGGGACAATTCCTATAGGTTCTGTCTAGGTATTGCCATGGTCCCCTCCCCTTCTATCCATAATAGCAGAGGCTGGGCCATTTTTACCCAGAAAATGGAAGGGAGAAAAGACCCACACAAAGCCGGGCCATTCTGTTCCTTCAAGGGAGTTCTGGAAATCCCAAAGATCACCCTGTTCTGTTTTTTATAACTACAAGAATTTCAATGGTGTGTGCCTGGGCACACAAGTGTGCAACAAACATGCAGAGTTAAGGGAAAATGGAGAAAGGGGAAATAAAAAGAATTGGGCTCCTCCCCTCCCCGGCCCGGGGTTATCCAGAACAAGGTGCATGCAGTGCCCTGGGTAGAATTGGGCAAAACAATGTCTTCACAGGAGTAAAGATTCTCCCCTTGGTGCCAAGTGAGCTCCCCACCTCCCCAATCTTGAGTTAAACACCAGCCAAACCAACGAAACAGTGAACCGTTAGAAGGTAGATTCAAAAGTTTTCATTCCTCTCTCTGCCCAATTTTTAAGATGAAGACTCTACATTGCCTGTGACCAAACAATCTACAACATCCCTTCCCTTTCCTGTGTCCCACTGTCCTTCTTTCCATTTTCTTTCGAAGTATTTTAAAAATTGTACCATTCAGGTTTATCAGCCAGTATTATACTCACCTCTTTGTGATGACAGAAAAAGGATACTACGTAGGCAGGAAGAAATTGTGACTACATATTAAAATCTTAACCTAACTTTAAAGTTCTCAAGTTCCCTTTTACTAAAATATAGTCATCGTAAATTGTCCTTGGACTAAAATTCTTTTCTGCTGTCGCCAATGCTGCAAAGATAATCTCTTCTTTTTGTTATTAAAACTAATAAAATATCCCTGAATGTTTTATTCTGTATAATAGCATAAACACACTATTAAGAGAAAACTTCAGAATTGCAAATCCCGATGATTCTTTGCTAAATGAAACAACAGCAAACAAAAACTAAAGGCAGAAAGCTCCTCTGTGGTTTCAGTCTTGTCAATACGAGCATTTCACTTATTTTATCAGTTACTAGATTTTAATGTGAGAAAGGAAGCTGTTCAATTATCTAAATGTACCAATTGTTCATAGACAGATGATAGGCAATTTGATCTGCTCTAATTCATCAGTTCAGATAAGATAAGACAGTCAGGTGTCACTATAGGGTTAATATTTTAAAAAGATTAAATTTCCGGTCTTTTTGCAAGGAATATTTCAGTTGGTTTAAAGAAAAATCTAGGAAGATCTCACCCTCAAAGTAAAAGGGCATAATAGTTCTACTTTTTTTAATGCATTATCTAAACATTCTTTGCTCAAACTTTTATCTAACTGACAGCCCTCCCAAAGGATTTTAAGTTACTAATTTAAGCAGAAATTAAATAAATAGAAGCTTGTACTATACTGTAAAAAAAGTAGATAAAAATTCTCTTAAGGTTTGGAAGCCCTCATTTAACCATCTTTAAAATTTGTGTTTGTTTTGGAAAGGAGACAATGAAAGGGGAAACTAAATTGGCCACCACCAATTCCAAGAGAAGACAAGCAGCCTTGACACAACACAATATATGGACAATATATGGACTCTGAAACTCTCATCCCGCAAGAAGTAAAATGAAAAGCATAGTTTAATTGCAAAAATAACTAAATAAAAATACCGAAAGCGTGACTTTTCCATGCCGGACCCTACTAAGGCAAACTTCCCCCGAAACAACACAGCCACACCAAACAATAAATAAGAAGTGGGGAGAGTCACGGAAATCTTAAAAACGTAAGGAAAAAAGAAAAGAGGCATACCTGATATAATCTCTTTTACAGTAGGTTTTCCCATCCCTAACAAAGCACGTACAGCTCTCGTCCAAATACTGATTACACTCCGCACATTTCAAACATGCCGCATGCCATTCCAAATCCGGAGAAACCCTCAGAATATACTGATCGTGAATCTGATTGCCGCAACCAACACATAAGGAAATCAGACGTTTTTCTGAAATGAAAATAAATACATGATTGACTAACCGTTTACTTCCTACGGAGATAAACACACTTTTAGTGTCGTTCTCTTATAGGGTGTACTCTAGAAGAAATTCTTTCCTTTCCTCCCCCCTACCCCCACCCCTCTCAGAGTACTGCACTTCGGGATGGTAATTGAAGTGTACCATCAAAACCTTGACACACACACACACTCTCTCTCTCTCACAAAAATGAAATTGAATACATGTAAAATACAGATTTGAATAGTCTATATTTGTAAAACTAGCGCACAATCAAACCCGTTCCTTTCGCATTTTCTCCCCCTCCTCCCTCCTTGCTATAATCATTAGGAAAGATTATGGAGAAGTCAAGTCAGAAGAAAAGGTTTTGACTAGAACGTTAAGTGAACGCAGGGAATGTTTCCACGGAGCACGTTCTTCAATAACGCCCAGGACTGGATATTGTTAGCAAGAGCAGGCATCAATACAGTTGTCACTCTTTCTCTTTTGCAAGTCTAATGCTTAATTCCTATCTCTCGGTATTGTGTGTGCAGGCAGACCTTTGCAACATAATAACCTTCTCCCCAAACTCTGGATTCCCGAGGAGGAAAATCACCGCTTAGCACCACAAGGCAGGGGTTGGGGAAAGGTACACAGGCAGATTCAAATACAAGGTACGGTCAGTTTCCTTCCCCTATCCCGTCCCCCCCGCACCCCAAAACCAGAACCCACAGCAAGCATGCAGGCGTGGCGGCAACAAGGGGGGGGGGCGCAACCAAACCAAAAAAAAAAAAACCACCTTCTCTCTCTCTCTTTCTCTACAGGCAATGAAGAACTCCAACTCTAACGAGCCTTTGGCACCCCTGCCTGAGAGAGACACCCCCTCCTCCCCCAGCACAAGAACAGCACACCGAGCCCCACAAGGTAAAACAGCCTCTTACTTTTTGGTGGATCGCCCATGTCTCCCATATCTGTAAGAGGGAGTAATGTCCACAGTGAAATGGTGGTTGTACAGTTGGTTGAACAGCCACAGAGAGGATGCTGGAGCTGTGGCTTACGTGGGAAAACAGTGGCCCCAGGGGTTGCCCAGGCTTGGGAGCAGAGCTGCCGCCCGGCCGCTGCGCCGCGCCCTCGCCCTTGGCAGATCGGGGGAGTCCGATCGGAGCCGGCGGCGCTGACGGAGCGGAGGCTCTGCGGCTGCGGCGGACTCGGCGCGGCTCGGGCACCTCTCTTCCTTATCTCTTACTCAAACTTCTCTGCTCCAACTCAGCTCCATCGCCATTGGTCTGACGCTGCGCGCGGGGACGTCAGGCGAGCGCCGCGCCCATTGGCTGCGGGGCGCGCGGCGCAGCTGTTCTGATTATCATATTTCAGCCCGGCCGCTGCCGTGCGCCACTGACCGCTGGGCGAGCCCGGGGGAGAGGATTAGGGCTCCCAACTTTCTCCCAGCTCAGGCTCTTCTCCCCCCACCCACCCCTCCCTGTCCCCTTAACCCCCCAGCCCTTTCACCCCTCGATGCTCGGGCTGCCCGGCTGCTCTGGCTTTTGGCTGTCTTTTCTCCTCTTCCTCTCTGCCCCCAACTCCTGGATCCTTCCCGGCCGCTCTCCGACCCCCCCATACCCCCCACCTCGAGCTCGCCTCGGGGGGTCATTCTCCTCTCCGCCCAGCACTCCTGGGGTCCCTGCAGTCCGCTGGCTGCGTGGGGCTCACTTTTCTGCGGTCGGTGGCGAGTGGCTGGTGGGTAGGTCTTCTTCTGGATGAGGTCCTTCCCGGGCTCCCCGGGCTCTACGCGGGGGGGGGGGGGAATGGTGGGGTGTGGGAGACTTGGAATAAGCCTATTTCCTCGGTTTGGGCCACGGAAGTCGTGTATACCCCAGGGGCCAGGACTGGCTTGGCTGCCTAGAAGGTTGTGTCCCCCTACCCCCCACTCCTTCCCCCTTTTCTCACTCTGACGGAAGAAGAACTGGGAATGGGGCTGGGTAGACTCCGAGGAATTGCTGGCTGACTGTTACCCCATTACCCGCTCGCCTCCTTCCTCAGATCTCCAAAAACGTAGGGGCGGGTGTGAGGGGGCGCACTCAGGGTGCTTTGTTACCCCTGCGGACGAATCAGTTGGAATGAATCAATCGCGAAGGTAAAAAGCAAAGCCGAAGTCTCCGTGGACTGTCTGTCTCTTTCGAACCCTCTGCTTTTCAGTCGAACTTTAAAGCGGGTACTAACCCCAAGTCAAAGAATTGAAATGATCTTCCTGTGGTGAAAAAGCGATTAGGTACCGTCCAGTTCCTCTCCGAACCGATCTCTTGCCATTTCGTTTCAAGCAAACTTCGTGGGTTTAGCTGGTCCTGTTTTGAAAATTACAAGTCTATGTCTCTCTAGCTATTTTTTTTAATGTGTTAGTCTACAAGCACGACTAGGGAGAAAAACTGAATACTTCTCACCGAGTGCGGATATCAAATACTTTCCTCTTGAGAAACTACCTGGAGAGTGTAGATTGTTAGCTGCATCGTGCCAATGAGAACTCTTCCCAATTATCCCTAAGATGTTGCCCTTGTCTCTTACAGTTTCCCAAAGACAAAATTAAGGAAGGCCAAGGAGCCTCTCTCTCTTCCATTTTCCCCAAACTCCTAAAACGCGTTCCCGCTATCCAGTGGGACTGCTCGTTTTATCTTAAAAGGTCTGAAAACACAAACCGTGGAAGGCTTAATTTCAGTGTCTTGTTGCCAAAGGAAGACCAGATGGGTTCGGAAACTTCTCTTTGAAAGTACCTTTCCCCAGATCTAACCTTTGATAAAGACCCAGGAGCCCTCAGCCATAGAGGCTGAGTTTGAATAGATGTGCCTCTTGAGAGCACAGAAAAGCTAAGATGCACGAGTTTCCTCCTGAGCTAACGCGGGGGTGGGGGTGGGGGAGAAAGCGTTGTCAAGAACTTTTTGTTTTGTTTTGTTTCCTTTCAAGGAAGATGTCACATTGGATCTCATCGCTTCTATTTTTTTAAATTATCAATTATGTCTGAGTGCGTTCGTGGAGGGTTGACACTGGTAGGTAAGTTTACTAGTTGTTCTTTGTTTTGTTTCAATCTACATTTCTAAGTCTTCTGTATTATATACATGGTAGCTTTGGTCACAATGCGAATTGCCATACCCATGCTGATAATAGATACACAAAGCAACTCTTTCCAGTGTATGGGCGTGTTTCCCATGCAGATAAGCAAGTTGACCCCTCCAAAACAACAACAACAACAAAGCAGATACAAAGTAAATAGATTTCAGCCAATCACATTCATGCATACCACATTTATAACATGGAATTAAACACGAAAAATGTCCAGGGTTACTTGTAGTTGAGATCAAGAAAATGCCCTCACTATGAAGAGGGAAGAGGGAAGGAAGGAAGGGGGAGAGAAAATTTTAACTCCCTAAATCAGCAAGTTATTTCTTAAAAAAATGTTGTAGATGATAGAATAATGGTGAACTACAAGTTTTCGTTTTCTTAACCTACACCATTGTATGCAAGCATTATCTTAGTTCTTATACTAATAAAAAGAAGGAAGAATGCATGTATAACATTGCCCTCAAGGGGAGAAATTTAAGGAAGGACAGTAATTATATTGTTTCATGATGGATAAGTTCTGTAGTTTTATGTGTTTATCCATAATACAATTTGCATTCAAATCCAAGCTAGGACAACAGGCGTGTTTTGTTCTTCCTAGATGTTCTCATGTGACTACAAGTTCTTGTTTCTTTAAGTGAATGCTGTATGTGGATTCAGCACATTGAACGTATCTATAAAATTGTCATTTTTTTACAGAATATATAAAACTGTGATTACATAAAAAGTATGATTAGCAAAATTTTTCCACAGTACTTGAACCTAGGAGCGACCTCTTGTGTTCACAGGGGGGATTAGACACTCTCCTGTCAAAGTCTGACTCATTTTGACCTTTGTAATATTCTATTAGGTCAAAAATAGATTCTTCAAACCAACAGTTTTGTGAATCCATGGTTTGAGCTCTTCTTTTGAGGAGAAGAAAAGCTAAGTGTAGCACAGATCACTCCAAGCTCCTCCAATACACTTTATAAAGTCTGAGTGTAACAGAGATGCTGAGATGAGTAAATTCCACTTGAGTCTGTATCATCTGCCCAGGAAGCATGTCTGTCCCCTTCTCAAAATGTAGTTGTTGCCCCAAAGCTTGTGGGTTCTAATATTACAAGTCCATGTTTTTGTGTGCTGTTGCTTCCTCTTTTCTGTTTCAGTTAAAATTTAAACATTCAACTTCAAGCTCAATGTCAGATATAGATTCTTGAACAAACGTCATGAAATCAAGCCATTCTCCACAAATCAAAACAGGATTTAATTGCAATTGAAAAGTAGAATTAAACATTTAGAATCCATTTACTTCCTAACAACCAGTGACAGATAGAGGTGAGTTTTAGCTTGTTTCTTGAAAAACTTAAGAGTAAGAAAGCTGTTTCCTTCCCATCTAAACCAGATTGCGGAAAGGTGTGTGTGTGTGTGTGTGTGTGTGTGTGTGTGTGTGTGTGTGTGTAAGTGGGGGGGAACTTTGATGAATTTTCTTTAAGCCCTGAATATGGTTGCTAATTTACTGTCATGGAGGTGATGCTCTATTTAACCCATACCAGAATTGGGTTTGAAAGAATAATCATGCTGCCAGTTTCTATGAATAAGGTGTTCAGGTGGGAAAAAATACAACAGAAGGATTTATATTTTGGGATTTCCACAAACATCTAATTTGGGAGTCAAAATGAAATATGAACAAGTTTATTCTGCTCTGGAAGAAAAGTAATCAAATATCTGTCTCATTTCTCCTTTTTTTTTTTTTTTACTTTTTCTCTGTGGTCACTAATCATGTAGAATAAGGCTGCATAAACCACTGGTATCTTACGTCCAAGGGTCAGACAAAATTATATGGGTTTAAAAGGAGTCCGGTTTAACCATTTATATTCAGCCGAGAATGAGATGTTTAGAGCTAATTTGCCTCTCTTCCAGTTATTGTCCGTGGATACTAGGAATGGATCCAGAGAATTTGTGCTCTAATTTCAGAAGAGATCTCATGTTCTTTCCATTGGGTAGGAAATGATTATCTTTTCCTTTACTTTCTTGTTACTTAAAAAAAATACTAAGTAATGGCAATAAAAGCAGTTGTTAACCAGAGCAAACCTTTAGTTGTGAGTCTTACTTTATTACACGGACTCCTGCTGCGCATGTGGTTTTGTTGAGTGTCAATTACTTTATTAACCAGTTAAAACAATCTGGGCGAATTAGCACGACTTTTCTCCTGTGCTCAGAGCTTTCCTAGCCTGCGTTTCTGAGTTCAGGTGGCTGTTTCCATCACAAGCCGACAGGCCATTCTTTGGCTGGCGGCAGGCGCTGGGCTCCTCAGCGATCCACTTCCCTGTTCTCTGCGGCGGTGGAACCCGAACTCTCCCGGCAGCCGCAAAGGCGCGAGGCTCGGGTCAGCCCTGAGCAGGCGGTATGCTCTAGCTGCTTGCTTGCTGGAGTTCGGTCAAGCGAGGGCAGAAATTTACATCCTCATTTTCACATTGTTGTTGTTTTTTTTTCTGTTTTTCTTTTCTTTTCCTGGAATTTACCATAACTTCTCGAAATCGAAGGCAACCCCTTTCAACTGAAACTCTCCTCCCCACCCCACCCCACCCTCTCAGGAAAGGCAGTTTTTAGCTGAGTTCAGAGAATGCACGAGGGGCCAGGTTACGACAGGCTGAGAGACCTGCACCAAATCAGCCCAGAGCCCCCACCTTGGGCAAAGCTTTCTTCCACGCACCAGCTTCTCCCCGTGGGAGCTCAGAGGCGCAGAGGCTTTCCTTTTCCCCTGTCCAGGGACGGATGAATTGAAATCGTCTCTGAATCTAGCAAAACACCTCCCTCCCCACCGTCCCAGCTCGCAGGAGGAGTCTCGGAGGTAGTTAATTCGCTCTACAGTCTCAAGTTAATCAAATCGAGTTGGTGGTTCTTTGAGCCCGACCCTTCTTTCCTCCTCGCCAGGCTTATCCGAGGGGGAGCTCTGAATTTATTTACTGCCGAGAGGTTCTCTGGCCAGTACGAGGTTTGCAGGGGGAGCGCGGGGGCGGGGCGGCGGGCTACCTGGGGGGAGGTCAAAGGGGGGGGTGGCGTTGGGAAGAGGCAGCCGAAATCCCGGGCCAAGCCGGGGAGGTGGGGGCGGGGAAGGAGGAAGAAGCCCGAAAATCTACCAGGACCTTCCCCGGGAGTCTCTGAACCGAGTGCTGGAGTCCTCGGGTGGGCTGCCGAGGTGGTGGCAAGAGTTACAGCTACTTCCTATGAATTAAACGGACGCCCACAGCGTGTTGGGAGGTTTTTAAGTAGCTGAGAGGTGTGGGGATGGATGGGGGCTGCTTTTAAAGGGGCATGCAGGGGGAGGGAGCGAGGGAGAGGAAAGGAGGGAGTGCAAGAAGTAGGGGAGGGGTGGCTGGAGAAAATGCTTCCAAGGCTAGCAGACGCCTCGTCGTTTGCCAGGATGAGATTTTAGGGGCCGTTTGTCCCCTGGGTCCGCTGAGACTCGGGGCAGAGGCGAAGGTGGGCGAGGTCTAGGTGGCTAGAACTCAATTCTTTGCAGTTTAAAAAACTCTGCCCCTGCACCTGCTGAATGTCAACCACGCTGAGCAAAGGTGCTCGAGACGTCACTCGATTAACTGAGTGATTAACTTATTCCCCGCGGGTTAACAGCGCCTTCCCTTCAGTGTAGTTTGGAGGTCAGACGCTCCCCTAGACGTGGTCTCTTCCTGAGCTTTGACGCTCAGGAATCCCCGTCCCACGGTCGCTGTTTGGTTCACAAACTCTGCTACCTCGCTTTCCAAAAATCCCACTTGCCCGCCTTCTAGAACGCTGGTGGCCAGACTGCCTGGAACCAGAGACCCAGGGTAAGACCAGCCCGTAAATGCAGCGACGGCCGGCTAAGTCTTCTTCCTCAATTTCCATTTTACTCATCTTCTAGCTGAACCACTCTCTACTCCTAATGTTTTAACCACAAAGGTTTTTTTTTTTAATTCTTTCTTCCTCTTGACAGAAGGAAAAACATCTCTTGCCCTCATTGTTACTGGAGGACAAGGAGAAATTCAAAGTCCTGCGAATGTCTTTTCGTACGGAAATGGGGTGCTTAGCCCCTGGAGAGGCCACCTCTCAATTCAGCTGGTGACTCACATTCTGGACAGGGACTGGTGTGGTCTATTGCTCAAGCTTGGTGGGCTTGGGTAGGGACACCAAGGCAAAAATGAGATTAAAAAAAATCCGGTGAAGATGTCAATGCCCCATTTGGGGTGTTGTCAGCTGGGACATCTCCCAGCCAGCCTCCTTGGCCTGCAAACGGTTCACAGAAAACCTCCCAGAAGGTTGAACTGAGTCTGCGGTTCCTCCGTCCAGGGCCATCCACTCATGAAAGTAAATTACCATTCTAAGAACTTCAGACTCTGTCAAAGCACCTTTGTGGCTATTTGCTTGAGGCTCAACTTTCCCTGAACTACAAAATTGTATGGACCGGCTTTTGGCTGTGAAGGTCTTGATAGGGGTCTTGGGAGAAGATTAACAGCCTTTATTGGCACAGCATATTTTCTTGAATAGCTTAAATGTAAAGGGCTGGTATCCCCGAAAGTATCAATCGCCCCCAATTTCAGTTTTACTTTATGTTGCAAATGTTTTAATTAGAAAAGAGGTGACTCCCGCTGGGATGCATTGGGCGCTAGGCTTGGGGGTGGGGGGTGGGGGATGAGCCGGCTGATTAGCCGGGAGGCTCCTTTGTTGATTTAAGACTTTACCAGGCAGGAAGTACCAATTATCTTGTTGTCTTTTCTCAGTTGCCTGTTGTTGACTTTTATCTGGCACATCTCAGTTGTATAACATTCAGTCCAAAAATGGAAAGTAAGAAAAAAAAGTTAAAAAGTAAAATAGCCTATTTTAATTGTAACTAGTTTTATTTATAGGTGACATATTCCTCATATTATAGTACATGAAAGGAATCAAAAGTATGTAAAATCATTTGTGCATAATTATGAAGTAATCATATGCTAATGATAACATTATTTAACATCACAAAATAATTCCATAAAGAAAAATTCAAGTGCTCCCTCCCCCCCCATGATAGACATTCATTCTCCTTCCAAGAAAATAATTGGCAAGCTTAAACCTGATATTCCGGATGCTTTTAGGAAGAAAATAGAGCAGAGTCTGAAACTACATACATGAATCCAAATACTATTAAATATTCTGGGCCCTGGCTAATTGTTGCAAGTTAATGCTATCAGAATTTTGTTCTTTGAAGTATATGTGCTAATATTATTCTGAAATCATACCACATGCACAAGAAATAAAACCTGAATAAGTTCTGTGTAATGCTTAAGGAATTACTATGATTAACTTTGGTGATTTGGCAATCTCATGTGATTTTTATTTGAACATAAATGTTAATATAGCCAAATTAATATCACTCTAGATGTCATCATCCTCTAGTTAATATGGAATCAACATAAAGCAAAAGCAAATATAAGAAAAATATTTTCTATAGTGTTTATAATTAATATACAGTAAGTGATAAGATTCATATGTATAACAAACATGTAAGTATCACTCAGTCATCAGATAGTTTAGTTATAAAAACACATTACATGCTGTGTGCTCTCACATGGATATAACTAAACTGATGCTTTGACATATTTAAAAAACCCTCTACTTCTCCCCAGATAGTATAATAGCCTAAGACTATGCTTTCATCTTAAACTGTAGTTCTAAGTCAGTATATAGGTAATCAGTATGATTACCAATCACTGGTTAGTAAGGTTGCTGATTTTCACCTAAACATGAGGATTCATATTATTTTAAGTCTTCCTTCAGAATGGGATGTAATGTGTACACTCTTCTTCTTGGCCTGGTATGGGGATTTGCAGTACACCCTTATTAGCTGTACAAAGCACTGGTGATAATAAGAACTACCATATGTAGTTTCATTGGGTTTGAGTTCTCATAGGCCATATGAGAAAAGTACAGATCAGATCTGTTGAGTCTGGACATTGTGTTTCTTAACAATGCTAGGTGTTAGTTTAAGCTGTCTCAATTGTGGAATGATAAACTTCTGCATAGGCCTATACTCAAGCCATACCAGGCAGATCCAATGATGTGACTGGAGATGCTGTACCAGGGCAAATATCCTCTTTTGGATATTGCCCAACAGTGGTCAAGAAACATAAGTACAGAACTCAAGAAGTAGAGGAAAATGTAAGTGGATGGAAAAAAATTACACTTTTATACATGGTGTAAATGACATTATCAGCCATCAAAGGAGAAGGTAAAAGTGGAAGTTCAGCTAAGATGAGAAAAGTATTCCATCTTAAGAACAGAAAGAGACAGCTTTTCAAGGAAAATTAAACACTGGATGAATGTCGAGAGGGACAAAGAAAAAGAATGGGGCCTGGTGACCGAGTTCATCCTGACAGAACACATATTCAAGAGCAGAATTCAGATCTGAGCCAAGCAGGAGATAGAAACTGAGAGAGAAAAACCCAGACTTTTCTTATTTTCATCTGGCTGGATTGAAGATTTTTTATTGCAGATTTTATTATTTTTTTAAGGAAAGTAGATATTTGAGAATAATTTAAACTTCATTGAACTCTTAACTGTATTGTAATAGAATGTTTGCCACAAGCAAGTTCACTGTTGATATGGCTTGTCATAAAAAAAAAAAAAGAAAAAGTACTAACTAAAAATACAGAAATTTAATAGGGAGTCCTGTGCTATTTTATGTAACTAGGATGATTTGACACTAGTATTCAGGACTCAGAGGAAAAAGACCAGAATTGAGAAGAAAATTTTAAAAATGACTTCTATGTTTTCCTCTCCTCCTCCCTTCCACACCCTGCTTCTCTTTTCAGATTAGATTATACCACAGAGTGTAATTCAAATATTTGGCATTGCTCATTTAATCCAAAGTAAGAAGGGAAAAGGTGTTGTGAAAACACCATTCCTGTGCCCAGTTATGCAAAGCCAGCTGAAGGGCTGCCAGCAACCTCATTGTTGTGTTAGCAGTTCTGAGCAGGGCTTCCCATTCACCTAGTCTAGTTCTTCTGATAAGAGAACACAAGCTCAGAGCACAAGGGAGCATCCTTTGCACTGATGCACTCAGGAAGAACTTGGGTGTCCAAAAACACTGGAAAGACCAAATACAGTTGATCTCATGGAATCTGTTCTAGAGGTAATGGGGTCAGAACCAACAGGCCCATAAAAACCTGAAAGAAGGCAGCAGGTCCACAGAAAGGCTCCCACCCAGGCAGAATCTAGCCACATTCGAACTGTATCTGCTATGGAGAAGAAATTTGAGACTGACCGCACCATAGCAGCAGCACCAAGCAGCCACAAAGATGGACTGGAGATTAAACATGGTAACATATTAAGCTAAAGAGATAGCAAATTTGCCAAGCATGGATTCTCTTCTACCCATAACTTCTGAAAGGATTGCATCGAAGTACAAGGTGCATAGCCAAGGTCAGATTGGCCTTTACTATGCTAAAACAAGTAGCTGTTGCAGCAGATGTGAAACAGCTAAAGATTAAAAATAAAAGTTCAATAGGAAAGTAATTCAGGATTCAACAATAGAAACACTTCTGATAACACATGATAATCAAAATTTCATTCCCTATCAGTGTTCATGATATGTACTTTGGGGTAATACTGATTTATAAACATTATTGGTTGCTATTAGCCTGTAGCTCTCCAGGACTTTATTTCTAATGTGTTTCCCCATGTGATTCCAGATCAGCATTTTGCTTCATTTTATAATCTCTCCACATTGAGACAATTTGTATAAGCAAACAGAGGATAGATGACAGTCTTTGGAAGACTGATTTAGGCAGCCACTAAACTGTGTAGTTGAGAGAACCTTAGGCAAGGCCCCTCAGACTGAAAATAGCACCCCTTCTGCTAGCTATCAGGGCACCCCAAATGCATGGAGGGATGATTTATTACATAAAGATGCTTTAGTTTCCAAGGATTTTGTGTTCAGTTTTGCCTGTTAGTTTTACACTCAGATGCCAAACTTTTCTACAGGTGATTCCTACTTCTTCCCTCCCTCTCCCCATGCCATTTCCTTACTTTTGTTAGTATAAAACTTCTGAGATAAGCATGTAAATAATAAGACAACAAGGAAGAAAGGAAGGAAACAATGATGTTAGCCTTCAAAAAGTGAGATACAACAAAATGTTACTCATCAATTAAAAAGAAAGAAGGTAGTGCATCTCAAAATAATACTGAGTGAAAGAAAGATAACAAAATAAATACCCTATAATTGTACCTCCACAATGTGTACAAGTCTGCTGTGATCAGTGATAGTACTGGCTCTCTGAGAGGGGAGGCATTAAGGAAATGTGGAAAGCAAAGATTACCTAAGTACCTCAGAAAATATTTGGAGGTGATTGATATATTCCTTATTTGAATATGGTCATAGTTTTATGGTTGTATGTACATATGTCAAAGCTTATCAAATTACATATTTTAACCATAAACAGATTGTTGTATGTCAACTATATTTTCCATGAAGGTGAAAAAGTAGATCTCAAGAAACCGTGAAGTTTGTATTGGCCTATTCTTTAGTAGTACTGTTCTTATTATCATTAGTGAAGTCAAGGTGCTTGAAAGGAGATAAGCAGTTTACCTCAGTCTAATTGACTTTGGTCTGTAGTTACTCAGAACTTTTGATTTGAAATTTCTATCACCTAAACCTTGAAGATTAAGTTCTTTTTCTTCTTTTTACTATTAAGGATTCTACGGCATTCTTTCAAAAGTCTCTAGTTTCTTGCATTTCCCAATGTCAAGTTCACATTATAATTCCTAGCAGTCTAAATACTTTTTAAATGACATATTACTTTGCATTTTGATAGGGCATGGGTCATCTTACTATCTTAGGATAAAAAAATTGGAGTGGAAATCCATATGTGAACTGCTGGTTCTTCACAAATCTTTGGTTAATTATTATACATTCTCCCAGACAGATTGTGAGTGCCCTACTGCCTTTGGCTGAACTTCTTGTGACATCTACTATTAATTTAACCAAATATTCAGCTGAACACTTGCACCATTTCCTGAGTCCTTTGTCCTACCAGCCCATTGGGTCCTGGAGTCACTGAGATTCACATCTGAGATCTTCAAAGCCTTTTAACACTCTCATGAACACAACTGTACCCCAAGACTTCCCAAGCATATCGGCTGCCTTCTTCTTTTTCACCCTTGTGAATGAGTCTTTGAATGAATGTCCCTTTATCATGCCTCTTGCTTATAAACTCATGATGCTGTAGTTCACATCACCATGTGACCTTTACAAAGCCTTGAGTCACTTGGTGACATCTTGACTTTTCTGTGAGGCATAAAGAAAGCAGGGAAATAACTAAAATGTGATGTGTTTAAATATAAAATTTATTTCTCCTGATGTTTTGGCTTGTGTTGTTGTGAGCCTTTACACAGAGCAGGACATGTTCCTAGTCAGGGAGTAAATAGCTTCCTTAAAGGCAGAGATGGGAATGAGGTACCTGGGGACAGAAAAATGGAACAAGATGAATAATGTTAATACTGAGTAGAGCCCTCTTTTCATAATCTGTCACAGACACACCACTAGTATAACTTTCAAAATACCCTTAGCATAAGCATTCTATTTAATTTTTTTCTTCCACAAGAAAGCTTTAAAAACAAGGACATTGGAAAACTGATGTAAGGGAAAAACCTCATTTCCTCTTATGTAAAGATTATGATTAATTTACCAGATACTCATAACTTTCTGCCTCCCTCCTTTCTTACAAATGAGGCCCAATTTATGTCATTACTATATTCCTGGCTAAAACTTTATCTTCTAATCTCGCTGTAGTTAGAAGTGACTGGAAAGATACAAGTGGAAGTTGCTGTGTGGGTTGTCTAGATGGAAGCACTGTTTATAAGGGAACAGACAATGCAGAGGCCTCTCTTTTTCCTTTTCTTTACTCTGTTTGATTGGAACCTTGACATTTTGGTGAAGTTTCATCAGCCATCTTGTCACTTTAGGGTGACATTCAAGATGGAAGCCAGACCAATGAATTCAGCTAGCACGGGTGACTAGTTTCTAGAACCATCATTTTATCTCTGGACTGTTCTATCTGGGGAGGTAGAACTAAGCACCTTAACCCTAGCATTTCTAACAACACACATGTATTATTTCAGTTTTCCTGGGTCTGCAGTCTGGATGCAGCTTACGCTTAGCTGGGCCCTCTGCTCAGTGTCTTTCAAAGCTGTCATCAAGGTGCCAGCCAGACTATATTCTCATCTAGAGGCCTGACTAGGAAGAGCACAATCTGCTGCTGAATGCACTTAGATGGCTGAAAGAATTCATGTCCTTGAAGTTGTCTCCCATCCAAGTACTAACCAGGCCAGACCCTGCTTAGCTTCCGAGATCAGACGAGATCGGCGCGTTCTGGTATGGCCATAGACATGCCCTTGAAGTTGTATGCCCAAGCTCTCCATTGTCCTGCTAGCTCTTGACCAGGAACGGAGGTCACCAGTGAGTTCAGGATCCCACCTGTGCCGCTCACCCTAGTTCACAGTGTAGCCAGTAACTTCCTTCCCGAAGGCTCTAAAAAGAAATCTGTCATTAGCAATTCTTTTTCTCTTTAAGGGATTCCATCTGATGAAGTTATGTACTTAAGGATGATCTTCTTTTCTTTTATTAATCCGAAATCAACTAATTTGGAACTTTTGTTAGTCCTGCTGATAGAACAATATATGTTTCTAATATTCTTTGAGAGTCAAAAGTGAAAATCTTCTTTCAATTACTCCAAAGCATGTCATACTCTAAGAGAAGATATTAGTCACATTGATAATGCTGGTCATTTTCTGCACCTTCATAACCTACATATGTGTATTTTATATGTATGTATATATGTATGTATGTATTACATATGTATATTTAATAAAATAAGTATATATTTATGCATCTCTGTGTGCTGTAAGTTGAATGAACGAATACATGGTATTGTGATAATAATATGATAATAAAGTTTTTAGATATGTTAGTGACTTCCAGGCAAAGACTTGTAGTTGACTAATTTGGTTTTACTGTAGTTTTGCAATAAGGGAGGGCCACCTATCATGAAGAATTGTGGGGGTCTAAGAAATATTGTGTTAGTATTCAGAGAATTTGTATTTTATTGGGTGATTTAGAGGAGAGTTTGGGGAAAGGGAAGCTTTTTTACTTTGGGTAGGACACTATCAGGAAGTAGGGGTAATTACCCAGTCCAGTAACTTAATCCAACATTTTTTAGAACTAGGAAAGATGAAAGACTAGAGAGAAAAAAATAAAGCTGTAAATGACAGAGATGCAACAACCACTAATGTAGCTAGGAGAGGAAGATGGCTGGTATTGTGGTTGTTTGTCCAGTGATCTTTTTTTTTGTTTGTTTTATGGTTAGACAAAATTATGAAGTACTTTTTTTTTGGCTTTTTCTTTTTTGTTGGTCATGGGGCTTGAACTCTTTCTTTTTTTTAATAAGTTTTTTTATTGTGAAAATACTCTTTTTTCCCCCTAAAAATAGAGGGATTACAGTTACATGAGCAAGGTAATGAGTACATTTCTTATCCAGCATTGTTATCTCTTCCTTTGTTTTTACCCTACCATCCCTTCCCTCTCATCTCCACAACTATACTTCCACCCCAACCCTACCCCCCTAAATTGTAAAGTTCATTTTTTGACATAGCATCTTGTGCATCTCATGCTTTGTTTTGTTTATTGTCTTTTGTGGGGCTTGAACTCGGCTTGGACCCTGTCCCT
Source organism: Dipodomys ordii (assembly GCF_000151885.1). Lineage (NCBI taxonomy): Eukaryota > Metazoa > Chordata > Mammalia > Rodentia > Heteromyidae > Dipodomys > Dipodomys ordii. The sequence goes on from NW_012267257.1 coordinate 4,419,619, forward strand.
GTGCTCTTCAGCTCAAGGTGAGCTCTCTATTGCTTGAGCCACAGAGCCACTTTATTGGAGATAAGAGTCTCACATAATATAATATTTTGCAAGTCTTCCATTTCCTAACAAATGGGGCAATGCCATTCTTTCTGATGGAGGCATAGAATTCCATTTTCTTAATCCATTCATCTACTGAGGGGCATCTGGGTTGGTTCCATATCTTAGCTATGGTAAATAATGCTGCAATAAACACAGTTGTGCTGGTAGCTTTAGTATGGTCTTGTTTGTGATCATTTGAGTAAATACCCAAAAGTGGGAATGCTGGGTCATAGGGGAGCTCTATGTGGAGTCTTTTGAGGAACCTCCATACTACTTTCCAAAATGGTTGAACAAGTTTACACTCCCACCAACAATGCAGTAAGGTTCCCTTCTTTGTTAAGAAATGGAAAGACTTGGAAAAAAAATATATTAATGAAGTAAGAGAGACTCAAAGAAACATAGGTCCCATGGTTTCCCTTATTTGCAATTACTAGTATATGTCTGAGACAAGCAGAAACGGTCAGATAAGTTGGTGTTAGGCAAAAAGAACTCCAGGATAAGGACTCAAATAGTTTTTCTTTCTTTCTATTGTTTCTAACATATTTATAAGATCATTTCTTTGTTGCTTTGTATGTTCCTCCCCCACGGTTTAACCCCTGTTTTCACTGTAGTTGATGTTGGTATAATTTGTGGAGGGGAAGGGAAAAAAATTGTTTCAACAGGGATACAGGTGGACCCATTTCAACAATGAGATGTACAAGACATTATGTCGGAAAGCGAACTTTACAACTTTGGCGGGAGGGGGGTGTGAGGGGGAAGGGGAAGTGGGGGGAGATGGGAAGGGATGGGAAGGGAAAATAAAGGAGGAGGCTACAATGCTTGATAAAGAATGTACTCATTACCTTGCCTATGTAATTGTAACAAAATTAAAAAAATAAAAAGTCTCACGGACTTTCCTGCTTTGAACTGCAATCCTCAGATCTCAGCCTCCTGAGTAGCTAGGATTACAGGCGTGAGACACGGACGTGCGGCTTGAAGGAAGTAGTCTTTTTTTTTTTAGATAAATCTTTTAATAATTAAGTAAGTACCCAGTCACCATCTTTTTTTTTTATTGTGAAAATAGCGTACAAAGGGGTTACAATTACATAAGCAAGGTAATGAGTACATTTCTTATCAAGCATTGTAGCCTTCTCCTTTGTTTCCCCTTCCCATCCCTTCCCATCCTCCCCCCTTGCCAGTCCCCTGCGGGCCCCTCTCACCCCCCCCCGCACCCCACCCACCCCCACACCCGTGCCAAAGTTGTAAAGTTCGTTCTTTGACATTACGTCGTGTACATCTCATTGTTGCAATGGGTCCACCTGTATCCCTAGTTAAACGATTTGTTTTTTCTTTTGTGTGTGTGTTACTCCTTTACAGTCATAGAAGTACTTTGTTTCATTACATCAGTGTTCTCTGAGACTATGTTTGTCCAATGAAAGAATACCCTTGCTGTGAGAGTGGGCCGGGTCTTGACAATACTGGCCCCAGCTGGAAGGGCCAGACCCGATCCTTATGTCAGTGGCTACTTTTCCCTTTCTCTTGTATACTCTTTTTGATGAGAGAAAAAGGAACGATACAAATGATATAAGAACTTCATTGCACTGGGGATAGAAGATTTATAAATTGTCCATATATCCTATTATGCAACTAACTCTTGTATATAGGAACATAATGTAGTTGACAATTCAAGACTTTGTTAGACACATTTTAGTGCTAAAAATGTCACATGTTGGTGGGGTTCATATATATGCTTGTGTGGAGACCTGTATACATAAGTCATATGTACAGAACATAGGATACTATAGGACATATGTTTCTCATAGATGCATATCGGTCTATATCCATATATATAGTTGTGAAGTACATGTTTGCATGTATTTTGCATATACATGTCACACATATACATGTTATATATGCACACACACAAATATACATAGATATGTGTATATATACTTTTTAAGAGAAAGAATCATTACCACATTCAAAATCAGTGCAAAGTTAGAACTCTTTGGATTTATTCTGGTTGGTCTTTGTTTTGAAACTGTATAAAATAAACAACTAGCTGCTGCTGCTAATATCAACACTTTCTAGAAATATGTTCAGTATGTTGTGTCCTTCTAAATATTTATCTTTTAAAATAATCTCAATAAGCTATATTTTGGAAATCTTAATGGGTGGGCAAATAAATACTTCCAACTAAAACCAAATGAAGAACAGTTCAACTCTCTCCTAGCATTTACAGAGATTTTCTTCATAACTAGCAATCTAAGTGTTCTTTGTTCAAAGTAGATCTAGTCTATAATGATTTTATCTCTGAAGTTTCAGCAATAGAGTTTCTACTCATTCTGCCCTGTTTCACATCTGCTGGAGAAATAGCATTTCTCAATTTATTCTAAAATTTGTATTGGAAAATATACATCTCTCACACTTCAGAATTTTCAAGTTAATGGTATAAATCTGGTCTGTGAAGTGACAGAGTATCTAAAAAGGACTCCCAGTTACTTGCTTAATTTGGAAAGCTTGTAGCAAAGTAAGAAATGAAAGTTATCTTTGTGTCAAATTGCAAAATTCAAAGGAAAATATCCTCTACTATTTTCCATTTATTGTAGTTCAAAAAGGTACAATGTAAGCATTGATTGTCATTCTTTTTTTTTTGTTTGTTGGTCATGGGGCCTGAACTCTGGGCCTGGGCCCTGTCCCTCAGCTCTTCAGCTCAAGGCGAGCACTCTACCACTTGAACCACAATGCCACTTCCAGCTTTTTCTGCTGAGGAATCGAACTCAGGGCCTTGTGAATGCAAGGCAAGCACTCTACCACTGAGTCACCTTCACAGCCTAATATAAGCATTGTATTGTCCCTTCTCTGTAACTACTGGAAAAGTGTCACAATATTCATAGTTTACATTGTGTCCTGGCTTAAAGTGAGTAATTGGTCACCATTAATTAGTTTAGAAGCCAAGAGGGAACCCATTCATTGCTGCAATTTTTGGTCCTTCCTTATTTTATTTTATTTTATGTCATTTGTGGCGTCTGAACTCTGGGCCTGGGCACTGTCCCTTAGCTCTTCAGCTCAAGGCTAGAGCCCTACCACTTGAAACACAGCACCACTTCTGGCTTTCTTCTGCTTATGTGGTGCTGAGGAATCGAACCCGGGTCTCATGCATGCGAGGCAAGCACTCTGCCACTGAGCCACCTTCCCAGCCCTCTTTATTCTTGATATATGTTCTATCCATTTGTCCTCCCAGTCTATCATCTGAAACACCGCTTTTCATTGGAGTTATCATACATTGAAAGAAAAATCCACTGAGGATTGTTTACTCTTTAGAGGGCAGAAATACTGAAACAAGGACACAGGATGACCCATTGCAACAATGGTACCCACAAGACAGTACATTAGAAATGAACTTTACAACTTCTGGTGGGAGGTAGGGAGGAGGGAAGAAGGTGGGGGAGGGAAGGGTAACAATGCTGGACAAGAAATGTACTTGTTGCCTTACTCATGTAACTCTAACCCCTCTGTATAGCATCTTTACAATACAATAAAAATTTTAAAAAAGGATCAAAGACTTGAAAGTCTAAGCTAAAATGATAAAACTTTATTAAAAAAAATAAGGCAGGGGCTGGGTTCGATTCCTCAGCACCACATAAGCAAAAAGAAAAAAGTCGGAAGTGGCACTGTGGCTCAAGTGGTAGAGTGCTAGCCTTGAGCTGAAGAGCTGAGGGACAGAGCCCAGGCCTACAGTTCAGGCCCCAAGACCAGACCCCCCACCCAAAAAAAAAAAAAGGCAGAATGATAAAACAAATAGCTTTTTAGAGCTGTCTACTTCTATGGCATCCTCTTTTGGCCAATATAATCCAGCACTCTGCTAAGTCATTCTGAGCAGCTCTGAATTTTGTGAACAGTAGAGTTTGGATGTCAGTGGTGATACTGACTCAGTGCCCAGCATTGTGATGTGTTTTACCGGACAGTGTGGTGAGGCCTGGCTGCCCTGGTTGGTCCAGTCTGGGTTTGTTCCCTACTTCTGTTTGGTCACGGAGGTGCAATCATTACTTCCAGATGATGCCTTTGGTAGACAGACCTTATCATCTAAGGTTTGGTTGTTTTTCAAGCAGCAAACCACAAAAAAACTTGGTGCCATCATCATGTTTTAGATTTTATAAAAAGAAAAATAGGAACTCTACTTCTAGAGAAGACAAAGCATTAAATTCTAGTTGGAAGATATAGCTGACTATCTAGTTTTTCCTTCCTGTTACTGAACTGACTTCTACCATTAATTTTACACAGTAGGTCCTTCACATGCTTGAATTTCACCAACTGCAGACAGGAAAGACTTGAAAACAAATAGCAGTGGTACCAGATAACAACTATATGCATAGCATTTACATTGCATTAGGTGTTATAAGTAATCATAGGGTAGAATGTCAGCAAATTCCATAGAAACATGGCTCTCTCCTTTGTGAGATCCTTGAGGATTTTGTGAGGAGAAAGGAGAATCCTGGAACCAATCCCTTATTGATGCTCATAAATATAAAAAATGACATGGAAATAATTTGAAATGTAAAGTAGATTGATTTTATAGACAGGAGGAATGGCATCATTACTATCACTATTTTTTCTTGTTTCTATCCTTTATCTTAGCAGTAGTGATAGTAGAATTGCATGTAAGTCAGATAGTGACAAAAACCTTAAGAATGGGAAGCACATCAAGTACTTATTAATTATTGATAAGTTGTTCTAGCTCTGTAGAAATATACAGATGGATTATTGACCTAGAGATGCTAGGGAAATATAATGTATAGCATGCAAATAAATACTAATATATTGATACTCATTACAGTTGAATGTATATTTTGAAAGCCAAATTGTCTATTGTATGATCAATAGAATATTGATTGTTTTGTATTGCCAATTGTGTGAAGTGCAATCTAATGTTACATTATAATGTACACATACTATAATACAGTATGTAATGTAAAGAGGAGCTAAAACTCTTATAAAAAGAGGACCAAATAGATAATTGAATAATCAAAGATTTAATTCCGTATCTTGTGTCAGCTAACTTGGTGGATATATAATATTTACTGTATAATATAGTTTATATAGTCATACTAATTTTCTTACTACTTTTTTAACAAGAAAAGTTAGAACAGAATATGGTATATATTTGTGCCATTCTTTTTGGAATGATTTATTTTTTTGACCAATAATAAAGTAATTAAAATTGGGCTTGAATAAAAAGAGGACCAATTAACATATATATTAATTAAGAACCCAAGTTTAGTTCTCCTGCTAAGTGCAAATTACTTATCATATTATGTAAAATTGTTAAACGTGTCATTGCAATCATTCATATATACTTATGTACTTCAAGCACATTGTATTTTATTATCATGTACCAATAAGTTTAATGAAGGCAACTCGGAGTGTTCAAACAAATGACAAGTACTAACAATATGAATGTAAATCTTTCTTTTCGTTAATATAGCAGTAGAGATCAGAGCCTGTTTTATAGCTAAATGAAAGTGCTAAACTTACAATCTTACTGTTCACATTTAATTGTTTTATATTTTCACAATCCTTTCATTTGAGGCATTTTTACCATACATTATCTAGACAGTGAGGTCTGTTCTTGTGTCTTTGTTTCAGTGAGAATGCAGAACTGACACTCTTGTGCCTCTGTATGTAAGACAGTGGCATTTTCAGGAGCGCTAATGTGTGTGGGGTCATCCAAGGTCCTCTCTTTTGCTTTATGACATTCATCATGAGAAAGGAAGAGAGAATAAAGAGGTGAGGTAGAAAAAAATAGTAACCAAAAAACAATTTCAATTTATGTGAGAAATCTCCAACCTACTTCAAGCCTACTTGGTGGGGAGCATTATTTTTCTTCCCCAGCATCTTTTATGATATGCCTGAAGAGCATACAGTAATCTGAAAGGTTTGATATTTATAAGCTGGGGAGAAAATTTCATGATGTAAATGAAATAGTCAACTATATTAGGGCATTGGTATATGATATTTAAGAAAAATAAGGCAATATTACTTTTCCTAATTTATTTACCTCATTGATTTGTAAATATTTGCAATTTAAGTAAGTAAAAAGAAGAAATTTCCTTCTTTTTAAAAATAAGTTTTTTATTGTGAAAATACTGTACAGAGGGGTTACAGTTACATGAACAAAGTATTGTTGCCTCCTCCTTTGTTTTCCCCTACCAACCTTTCCCTCCCACCTCCTCAACTACAATCCCCCCCACCTGTTTAAATTATAAATTTAATTTTTCAACATAGCATCTTGCACGTCTCATTGTTGCAATGGGTCAACATGTATTTAAGCAATTTGTTTTTTCCCTTCCCCCAAATTATATCAACATCAAATTCAGTGAAAACAGGGGTTATACCATGGGGAGGGACATACAAAGAAACAAAACAATCATATGGTACCTTATTAATATGTTAGAAACCATAGCAAGAAAGAAAAAAACAATTGTGTCCCTATCTTGGGGTTCATTTAGCTTAACATCACCTTATCTGGACTTTTCTGCTTGTCTCAGACATATACTAGTTATTGCAAATAAGGGAAACCATAGGACCTATGTTTCTTTGGGCCTGGCTTACTTCACTTAATATAATTTTTTCCAAG